>NC_068911.1:12452824-12810949 GCF_023091745.1 Budorcas taxicolor | reverse complement strand
TGTGTGCTCATGGGAAAAAGCAAAACTCAACAGGTCTGCTAGTGTCACACATACGAATACAGCTCTGAACTATGCAATGAACTCGCACACGTGTTACATTAGCCCGTGCTCAAGACTAAGCTGCAGGCAAGTGGGGCAGACCATATTTCAGAGTGGAGATGACTGAAAATTCAGAAAAGGTGCATGGCTTGGCAAGGCTTTCACAGCTAGTGGTGGCAGAAGCAGGACCAGAGTCTAGGCTGCTCGCCTAGCCTCATCTTTGCAAAAAAGGTTTCATCAGGAAATGGAACAAACAGACTTAAGAAGGTCAGAGAAAAGGCCAGGATAGGGCTGAGCTGGTGCTCCTGGAGAAGTGGAGGGTCAGGTGAGCGGACCTCTCTCTAGGGGCACAAGGCAATTCCCCAGAGAATAACACTTTGTGGTAATTTGCAACCGTAACACGACAATGACAACACAGTCCCACGTGGTGAGCTCTTTGCTCTCAAAGTGAAGAAGCCCACCACTTTGGACTTTCTGCACTGAGAGACTTGGTAGCATCCATTACAGCTTCTAAAGAAATCAGGCCAGAAAACATGAACTAAACTACTACTAACTCCAGTAGTACTGTGAGCCCTGGGGGTTTTCTGGAGTACGCACTAGGGCTCACCTAGACTTCTTCTCTCCTGAAAGCATTCGCTCACTCTGTCTTAGCCTGAGAGCAAAATGGGACCCGAATAAATGACAGGCCTCTTCAGCATGTGTCAGGAAACACATTTCAGTACCCGTCTTCTGTGCCATATTCTCTCCTTCCCGGGCAGTGAGCAGAATTCTCTATTTCTCACCTCTGAGATTCTCATAATTGTCTCCCCTACTGCTAAACCTCCCTTCTGACATTTTTTTCTGAAGGCCTGTCAGATGAACGCAGGCTTAATATGTCTGACACCCAGTTTGTGACCAAGCTACAAATGCCTCTTGCTTCCCACTTTGTGGACACACAAAGCTGATATATACGCCTCAATTGCTCACGTGCTAACTCCAATTCCGCCAGGCCCACTGTGGACTATCCTTCGTAGGAAGAGGTCACTAATTACATGTTCATCTCTACATGAGCTTTGTTGGTGCTTTGATTAAAATATCGCTCCTCATTCAGTCCTTGGAAAAGCATTACAAATAATTCACAGCCTCTGGACTCACTGCTCAATACAATGGGCCACTGAACTTGGCTTTAGAGAGCTGCAGGGAAAAGGGAAGGTGACACGTGCTGACGGCCTATGGTGCTGTCTGGGAACTGCTAGATGCTACCTTATTTTATCTTTACTTTAACCCTACAGGATCAACAGAATTTCTCTTATTAACAAACATGAGAACATTTCAGAAAGTTTGCTCAGATAACTCAGATTCAAATCTGGGAGAATATAACAGAAGACTCCATGTTATTTTCACTTGAGAAGCATTGTATAAGAACAAAAATGTTTAAAAAAAATTGTAGATGATAAACAAGTATCTGACAACAAATTAGATAACTGAGAAGAAATGGATACATTACTAAAAGTATACAACTTCCCAATATTGAATCATGAAGTAACAGAAAATCTGAACAGTAAAACACAGAGCAATGAAATTGAATTGCTAATCAGAAATCTTCCAATAAGTAAAAGCCCAGGAACCATATGGCTTTACTGGTGATTTCTACTAAATATTGAAATTAATTAAAATCAAAGAATTAATTGAAATGAATACCAATCCAGCCTTCTCAAACTCTTCCAAAAACTGAACAGGAGGGAACATGTCCAGATCCATTTTATGAGGCTAGCATTACCCTGACATGAAAGCCTGGCAAGGACACTACAAGAAAAGAAAATAACAGACTAGTATCACTGACGAACACAGATGCAAAAATACCAACAAAATACTAGCAAACCAAATTCAACAGCGTATTAAATTTATCCCTGGATGCAAAGAAGGTTTTCAATTAAACAATTCAATAAATGTGACACAGTAAGAGAATGAAAGATAAAAGTCAGATGATCTCAATAGATGCAGAAAAAGCACTTAACAAAAACTGAACACACTTTCATGATAAAAGTTCTGCATAAACTAGAGACAGAATTTACCTCAACTGTAATAAAGTCCATATGTGACAAACCCACAGCTAACATCATACTCAATGGTGAAAAGTTAAAATTATTTCCTCTAAGATCACGAACAAGAGAAGGATGGCATTCTTCCCTTTCAACACAGTACTGAAAGTCCTAATCAGAGCAACTGGGCAAGAAAAAGAAATAAAAAATTGGAAAGGAAGAGTAAAATGATCTGTTTGCAGATGACATGATCGTATATATAGAAAATCTGAAAGACTCCAACATAACGTTAACAAACAAATTTCAATAAAGCTGCAGGACAAAAATTAATATACATAAATCAGTTGCATTTCTATACACTAACAACAAACTATGAAAGAGAAATTTAAAAATCCATTTCATTTATAATAACATCAAAACCAAAAAATACTTAGGAATAAATTTAGCTAAGGAGGTGAAAGTTCCATACACTGAAAACTATGACACTGATATCAAAAAGACAAAGAGGTAACAACTGTTGCTGAGGATGTGGAGAAGAGAACCCTTAAATATTGCTGGTGGAAATGTGAACTGGTACAGCCATTAAGGAAAACAGTAGAGAGGTAACCTCAAAAAATTACTATAAAAAGTTCTATTTACTAATGTATGATCCAGCCATGCCACTTCTGAGTATATATCTGAAGTAAATAAAATCAGTATCTCCAAGATGTATCTGCATTCCCATGTTCATTGCATATTCACAATAGCCAAGACATGGCAACAACCTAAATGTCCTTGGATGAATGACTGGATAAAGGAAATGTGATATGTATACATATATATATACGCAATGCTATTATTCAGTCATAAAAAAACAAGGAAATTCTGCTACCTGCAATACCATGGATGAACTTTGAGGACATTATGCTAAGTAACACAAGCCAGACAGAGAAAGACAAACACTGCGTAGCACTTATATGCAATATCATATGAATAATATCAATATAAATATTAATACATCAATACATTCAATAGATACCAATATAAAAGTAAAAGAAAAAAAGCCAGCCTCATAGAAATGGAAAATGGAATGGATGTAGGTCAAAGGGTACAAACTTTCAATGGTCAGAAGAATAAATTCTGAGATTCTAATGCACAGTATCTATAGTTGGTAATATGGTGTTGTATGCTTGAAAGCTGCTGATGCTAGATCCTAAGCATTCTCACCACACACACACACACACACAACACACACACACACACACACACACACACACACAAGTTAATTATGTGAGGTAAGGGCTGTGTACCTGAACAAAGAACAACACACTGGTTCCAAATAGGAAAAAGAGTACGTCAAGGCTGTATACTGTCACCCTGCTTATTTAACTTATATGAAGAGTACATCATGAGAAACGCTGGGCTGGAAGAAGCACAAGCTAGAATCAAGATTGCTGGGAGAAATACCAATAACCTCAGATATGCAGATGATACCACCCTTATGGCAGAAAGTGAAGAGGAGCTAAAAAGCCTCTTGATGAGAGTGAAAAAGTTGGCTTAAAGCTCAACATTCAGAAAACTAAGATCATGGCACCTGATTCCATCACTTCATGGGAAATAGATGGGGAAACAGTAGAAACAGTGTCCAGACTTTATTTTTTTGAGCTCCAAAATCACTGCAGATGGTGTTTTCAGCCATGAAATTAAAAGACGCTTACTCCTTGGAAGGAAAGTTATGACCAACCTAGATAGCATATTCAAAAGCAGAGACATTACTTTGCCAACAAAGGTCCGTCTAATCAAGGCTATGGTTTTTCCTGTGGTCATGTATGGATGTGAGAGTTGGACTGTGAAGAAGGCTGAGCGCCGAAGAATTGATGCTTTTGAAGTGTGGTGTTGGAGAAGACTCTTGAGAGTCCCCTGGACTTCAAGGAGATCCAGCCAGTCCATTCTGAAGGAGATCAGCCCTGGGATTTCTTTGGAAGGAATGATGCTAAAGCTGAAACTCCAGTACTTTGGCCACCTCATGTGAAGAGTTGACTCACTGGAAAGACCCTGATGCTGGGGGGGATTGGGGGCAGGAGGAGAAGGGGATGACAGAGGATGAGATGGCTGGATGGCATCACCGACTCAATGGAATTGAGTTTCAGTAAGCTCTGGGAGTTGGTGATGGACAGGGAGGCCTGACGTGCTGTGATTCATGGGGTCGCAAAGTGTTGGACACGACTGAGCGACTGAACTGAACTTAAGGGCTGTGTAAATAATCTTGATCATGGTAACCATTACACAATGTATGTGTATATCAAATCATCAAGTTGTATATTTAAAATATATACAATTATATTTGTCATTTATTAAGAAAATTGGATAAATTTAATTAATTAAAAAAGTAAAGTGGACACAGGCGGCTTTAAAGAGGAATGAGGGAGAGACATGGAGAAGAAAACACTTTAGGTTTGTAACAAGACAACACTTGCTCTTGTATCCTCTCTCATGATTACCCTCCAAAGTATATTACATTTCCTGCAGTAAATCCAATAAGCCCAGGTCCTTTGTAAAAATGCACAGTAGGAAACATTGATATACTTCTGGTGTCTTTTCTGACTCCTTTTACTTGTTTTGATATAGCTTTAGATCCCCAAGACTTTTTTTATTGAAGCACAGTTGATTTACAATATTATGTAAGTTTTCTGAGAGGCACTCCATAGGATTTTCTTGAGGTCTGATGTTGAGCTGTGTATCTACGCTGCACTAGGCATGATAAGGCTGGCTGGATACCACAAATTGTGAGAAGTCACGGGTATAACACTAGGAAATCAACCCTGAATATTCATCGGGAGGACTGATGCTGAAGCTGAAGCTCCAGTATTTTGGCCACCTGATGTGAACAGCCATCTCACTGGAAATCAGGCCCAGATACTGGGAAAGACTGAAGGCAAAAGGAGAAGAGGGTGGCAGACGATGAGATGGTTGGATGGCATCACTGACTCAATGGACATGAGTCTGAGCAAGCTCTGGGAGATAGTGAAGGACAGGGAAACCTGGCCTGCTGCAGTCCATGGGGTTGCAAAGAGTCGAACATGACCAAGTGACTGAACTACAACAATGGGTATATGCTATCCATCAATATTCTTTTGCAGAACATCAGTTTGTTCAGGGCAGAAGTATGTTTAATAAAAACAATTATTTCCTTTGTTTCTTTGTATGTAAAGGGACCATTTGATATAATTTTGTGCAATGAGGATACAGTTGGAAGTCGCTAGAGAGGGTGTTCCTTCCTGAATAAAAAGGTGAGGTCTCCTAAGAGAAAGCCTTTTGTCTGTCCCAGATTCAAGATATGAGGTCTGAAGTTTAAACAATCATCTTAAGACTGTGAAGCAGCAAATGCAAAGACTGTGTTCTATCTACATGGGGGCACTTGGGTTCCTGGTGGCACCTCTGAGTGGTGGCCTAACTCCAGGCCTTTTTATATAAAAATCTGGCTTTTATTCAAAGCGATATGGAAAACTCTTGGGTGATGCTTTAAGCAGAGTTATTATACAGACCACTTTATGATTTAATATTCAATTGTTCTAACTAATGTCTTAAGAATAGTCTTAAGAAGGTTAGAGGTAGGGACCTTCCTGGCAGTCCAGTGGTCAGGACTCTGAGTTTCCATGCAGGATACATGAGTTTGATCCCTTGTCAGGGAACAAAGACCCCACACACCACACACAGCATGGCCAGGCCTCTTTTCATAAGAGACAAACCAACCACTACACTGTTGCTTTCAGCCAAGAATAATCCCAAATGATACACCAGATGATGGGTAAAAATAATTAAAATACACACAAAAACCAATTATAAGGTTCCCCATAACATACTTGTACAAATAAGGGCAAAGAGGTAAAACATTCACCCTTATCCCAGCCAAGGGAAAACAATTGCTTCAGACTGCTTCTAACCTCCTAAAGTGGGACTAACTTAGAAGGCTTTCAACTTTCCCCACCCTGAACACTGCTAGGGTGCATGAGTCATGAAAAGGTCCCGAGTTCCTTACACTGGAGTTTGACTTCCTAGTTGGATGAGCTTCTGCATTTCCTTTACAGTTAAATGGATAATTTATGAAAGGTATATTGAATGGAAGGTCTACCAAAAGTCCTAACCCCCTTCCCTCAACCATCAGGGCACATCAAGCAGGGTTTTCATTAGTATAAAGTGTGAAAAATAACACATATTATTTTAGAAGTCTTAATATAACTTTTCATGTGTACATAAACATCAGCTGGGAATCAAAGGCTAAGGCTGTTCTGATGTTTACAGTTGCATTTGTCCTAAAGCAGGCTTTATTCTCTCATTAAAATCTATTTTTAGTGCGTGTGTGCTCAGTCATGTTCGACTCTTTGCCATCCCATGGACTGTAGCCCCTGGGGCTCCTCTGCCCATGGAATTCTCCAGGCAAGAACACTGGAGTGGGTTGTCATTTCCTACTCCGGGAGATCTTCCCAACCCAGGCATCAAATCTGCGTCTCTTGCATCTCCTGCATTGGTAGGTGGATTCTTTACTCCCGGCACCACCAGGGAATGGGGAGTTATTTTTTTAAAAACATTTATTTATTTAGCTGCGCTGGGTCTTGGTTGTAGCACAAGGAATCTTTGTCTCTACCTGCAGGATCTTTGTTGTGACGTGAGATATCTTTTTAGATGTGGTATGTGGAATCTAGTTCCCTGACCAGGGATTGAACCTGAGCCCCCTACATCGGGAACTCAGAGTCTTAGCCACTGGACCACCAAGATAGCTCTATCTCATTAAACAACAATGGCAAAATGGCTCCCTATGTGAGCAACGGCCACTTGGCCAAAGTGACAGCCTCTAGAAGATATTATATGAACACGCACTTACAGACACATACATGCCCACATGTATGTACCCCATATGACAGATCTTAAGAATTTCTGCATATACAGATGTCAACAAAGTGACAAATCCTTCTCCAAACTGATAATCTACATTCCTGTCTAGACCCACGCATGGACTGACCAGGTATAAGTCATTTTCATACCTAATGAGTTACTGTACATACATAAATACAGGTACACCAAGTGAGAGTAGACAAGTACACTCAATACTTCGAACTTGTACGTGTGTACCAACATCTTCATTAATACTGAGTGATCAATCTTCCTCTAGATATAACAAGGGTGTACAAATAGAGTGCTATATGATTAGATACTTCTCTTTTTCAGAGGTGAGAATATACATGAAAATGCACACATGCACACACACACACAGTAAATCCAGACTTCAGACACTTTCTTTGGTACCTTTGCTGCAATCCAAACTAGTGCCATAAGGTACTTAGAACATTAGCCAAGATGAAACCTTCAGGGCTGTGCACACCACTGTTTTCAAGTCTGTTCTTTCATGTGACATGCCAGCTGAAATTACTTCTACAACATGGTCAGAACCAACCTGGAAGGATTTATAATGCCTTGGGTTGCTATCGGCATATTTTTGAGAATCATCTCCAGACAGCAGTCAATTCTCTTCAGGTTGCAGGGATTGTTAATTCTTGTGCTTGCTGTGAAATTTTTTAGGGCACATGTCTAAAAAGGAAGGCTGCAGAGCTCCAAGCGTGCCAGGTATCACCAGCACGGTGGGCAAAGGAAGCTCACAGCGAGGTGTGTGCGAGAGCTGCCTGCCCCAACTGGCACTGGCTCCTAACTAGCTCCTCCGGCTGATCCCTGGCTGTAAGAGTACCTGACTCTTCCCACTCGTTACCAAACACAAGCAGCTTCCTGCAGACTGCGGGGAGGGAGGGACAAGTCATTTCCAGCTATACTCTGCCGGCAGAACTGTGATTATCGACGACTGCACCCTGAGCCTGGAATGTACCAGGTGCTCTGAGCGCTAGAAGGATGACAATGGCTACTGTCTTCAAGGGGTTAAGCAGGCCCTTTCCTGTTGGCTGTGCCTTCCCGGCTTTCTGGCCTAATGGTTTTATCCTTCTCTTCATCTTGTGACTCTCACTGAGCCCATCCTATGAATCATTTTCTTAGCTCCCTCTCTGATGAACACCATACTTGCCCCATCTTTCCCAATGCTGTGAATTTGAAAGGTGGGCAATTTTTAAGTGCTGTTTTGTTTTCCAGCCACTATATTCTGTATCTTTTAAAATTTTATGCAGCTTTCTAGGGAAAAAAAAAAATCTACTGGGTGCCGATAAATACACACACACACTATAAACCACATTTACAAACATCCTGGCACGTAGGCACGTACACAATATGGATTTACAATTTCAACATAGTGTGTGGCTTTTATTTGGGATGTTTCTAAGATCTTTATTTTTCAAAGGTTCACTGTTCTGTGTTGTACTCTTGGTAAAAAGAAGCCAGCAAGTAGGAGGATGTGGAATCACTGCAAAAAGAGCTGCAAAAGAAGATCCTGCGAAAGCCTAGGTAGGTAGCACTATGATTAACAGGGGCAGTGAAAGCAAGTTCCTCCCCACTGCATTTGGCTTTAGGGAGAGAGGAAGAAATACTGAGTTTCTGACTAGTACTTTAAAGTTTAGACAAAATTCTACCTAAATTGGCTGCCAAACCGACTTGTATCTGATGTTACTTCCTCACTGAGCCTGGCTCACAATATCAGCTTTGCTTAGTGTAAGCTGTTAGGAGCTATAAGTTAGAGGCTATAACTGAGTTTAATCAGCGCTTGGATTTTCCATAACTTACTGATATTTGGCCAGCTCCATTTTTAGAATATCCAGAGAGTCCTTGATGTCCATAAGGAGAGTGACAACTTAACAAATCAGTAGCTTTTGGGTACTTACGGAAAGGTTGAGAACAAGCCAGCTGCTTCCTCTACTGGAGGTGACGCATGGTTAATTTATTTATTTTAGCATACAGTACACAGATGCGGCTGGGTTGTTAATTTTGCTTTGCTACCAAGAGTTACAAGGTATCAGCTATCGGCTGATTTATTTGAAATCCTCCCTGGAAAGCATCAGAATTTTAATTGTTTCCTGAATTTCTGCAACAGAAGAAGAATGGATGTCACTGGAAAATGCCCTGGGTCCCTGCTGACTGCAACTAACTCCCAGTGACTGATTTCCAATTGATACAGATGAGGCCTGAGAGGCGGTGCACACAGATACGCCCACGGGAGCCCAGCAGCCCAGTAATGACTAAGGGAGATGATGGGGGAGACCAAACACTGTTTTCCAACCGCTCCTCATGTGCACTGTTCTTCTCAACAGATGTAACCGCCGGGGCCCGACGTGGATGCTAGCGGGAACAGATGGTGCCACGGGGCAGCTCTCTGCTCCCTGCTCCCTGGGTTGGGCTCTGCAAGATGGAGACAAGGGCTTGTGTGTGCCGTGTGCAGGGGTGGGGCGGGGCTGTTTTCTCCAGCAGCAGGTAAAATCCATTTGTCACACCAGCTCCAACTGGGTTTTCAGCACAGAAGTTAATATCTGGAGCCAATGAGGCATTCTGTCCCACCGCTGTGGGGAGGCAGGGGGAAACCTCCACTAACTGTGTCCTCTGAGAGGAGGGAGGGATAGGAGAAAGGAAGGGGGTGGTGGGTCAGAGAGGCAGGGGGAGGCCTCGAAAGGGAGGGACACACATGAAAACATGGGCCAGGCTTGCAGCGGCTTTAAAGGCTTCGCTTTTTTTATATTGCTTTTAAAACAAGATGGCAGGCGGAGAAGGGGGAAGGGAAAAGATGAAAAGAGTGTTTTCTCCTAAATACCTTCAGGGGAAGAACTTGCTGCTGCCACCAGGACTACGACCATCACCATTAACAACACTAAAATCATCAAGACCCTCCACCCCCCACCAAAAAAATATCTTCAGGAAAAAAAAAAGCAAGCAAGCGTTTTCTTGCTCTATTCTTAACAGTCTTAGCAATCTCATAAAAGCAGCCTCTACATATTCACTCAGTCTGAAATATGAACGCACACAACAGCAATAAATTTCCATTGCCTCCAACTCTGAACACGGCCAAGGTATGTGGCACAGAGGGTTTTTACGAGCAGGCCTTCAGCTGCCAGGATCCCACCTTCATAAAGAAGAGATTTTAGTCCATTCTGTCTATTTATTTTGTGTAGAGAAATCAAGGGCAATAAACCATGAAGAAATTCACTCTACCTTATTCCATTTCACACTTTTGTCAACCACGCTTTATCGAGTATCTGAATGAATTTTTAGCACCGTGCCACAGACTGCTTCAGTCTTCTATCGTATGCTGGGACTCTATCAATCTGATAACACTTGGGAGTTCTGAGAGATACTCAGCACTGAAGAAAAACAGCTTTAAAGTTTAGTCATTCTGATGGAATGTAAAAGCTTATATCAGTGACAGGTTGACAGAAAAAGCTGTTTTCCTTTCCATTTCACAGACTTCCACGTATGAACGCCATGAAACATGTCAGGACTTTCTCTGAGTCTATGAAGACAGAGATGGCATCTGCTCCCAGTGGGAAGCCCTTCTAACCAGTAATACTATAAAATTTCATGATTCTGAATTCTGACTGACATTCAAAAGGGCAGGGAGGAGGTGTTTACTGTATTTTATAGAACAACATCAATTGCTTGTCTTAGCACATAAATATAGTTTTACGGTATACAATGCCACCTCAAGCCTCTTTCCTCTCTCCCTTTCTCTCTTGCAGGGAAAAAAAAAAAAAAAACCAAAAAACAAAAAAACACATAATCCATTTGTGTTAACCAAAGAGGTTTCTAATTTCCTGCTGTGGATAGGATGGAGCTGATATTTGCATTTTCCCTGAACTAGACACATTTCTCGAGTTCTTCAGGAAGCTGCCGGCATAAAGGGAGAGGGTTTCCATCAGTTCCACGGCCAATCTATAGATTGTAAATTGCAGCAGAAAGTGTTGCTCCAATTTTAAACTATGCTGCTGCCCTCCAATCCCTATTGAATTTGGGTAGAAGCAGCAGTTAGCGAAAATGTTCATGAAACTCAATTCACTCAGTTTCCATTATGGTGGTGGTATACTCCCTCCCCCCATCCCCCCGCCCAACAATATCATCTTAGGTGGAAAAGATGATGAACCATATGCCCTGAAATATGTAACAGTGATGTGCTTCTCTCATGGCTCAGTGGCACCAAGAATCTGCCTACCACGCAGCAGAGAAGGGTTCAATCCCTGGGTCAGGAAGATCTCCTGGAGAAAAAAATAGCACCCACCCCAATATTCTTGCCTGGGAAATCCCATGGATGCAGAAGCCTTGCGGGCTACAGTCCGTGGGGGTCGAAGAAGAGCTGGATATGACTTAGTGACTAAACAACAGTAACGACAAAGGGGGAGGTCAGGAAATGTAGGGACCTGCAAGACAGCCAAACAAGCTCGAAGGGTGGTAAACTGCAAGGAGGGGAGAAAAGACGCGAAAGAAAGAAGACAGGCTTCCTCATATGCATTCCCACAAGGGCACCGGGACCCCTAAATGGGGCCAAAAAAGAGCCTTTAAAGGTGAAAAGATCGCATACGACAAAAACCGTGGCCCTCTGAAGTTCAATCCTGGCCCACAAACATCATTCCTTAGTATTTACTTTTGTGAAAGGGGGTGGTGTCGTTTTAAAAAATTGTCAAAGACGACTCTTTCAAGAGGACAGGGTTACAAGAAAAAACGCTGATAAACACTTGTTCTAAGTACATTAAAAATGCAGTGCGTGCCTGCTAAGTCATTTCAGTTGTGTCAGACTCTCTGTGGCCCTGTGTAATATAGCCCGCCAGGCTCCTCTGTCCAGGGTATTCTCTGGGCCAGAATACTGGAGTGAGTTTCCATGCCCTCTTCCAGGGGATCATCCCAACCCAGGAATCGAACCTGTGTCTCTTATGTCTCCTGCATTGGCAGGTGGGTTCTTTACCACCAGCACCACCTGGGAAGTCCATGAGCCCAAACACCACAGCAGAAGAGAACTCCGTATAAAATGGCCATTGCTGCAGAAGAAAGGGGTGAACTGTCGTAAGCTTGTGTTCAGCCGTGCTGGCTAGGATGTGACTGATGACGCTGGCATGTGATAAGCTCACAAAATATTGGGTCTGAAATGCATTTCCTCTTCCTCACAACTCTTTGAGATAAGTTTCATTGCCTGTAATTTACATATGAAAATACTAAGACTCGGAGAGCATAAGTGGTCTGAGGGCCACACAGCAGCTGAGAGGAGAAGCTAGGACTTACACTTAGGTTTGGACCCTGACAGATTCCAACCACCCCTATTACAGGCTGAAGGTGGAGTGACACATGATGAATTTTACACTTGAGATTTAGAAGGCGTTCTAAAACAAGAAAAAAGGAAGACCTCAGAAAGACAGAAAATGCATGTGAAGATTAAGGAGAGAGGACATACAGAAGATACTCAAATTTGCCTTCTCTTAAAAAATATTACAACTGCTACCCATGTCACCAAGTTTTCTGGACTCATTCCTGCTTCTTGTTTTTGAATCTGGGTGTGAATATTTTCAAGCTTTTCCCCAAACCAATTCTTTAAGAGTCAGGCCAGTAATCTGACATCTTTGAACACCTTCCAACATCTCTCTCTAAACCCAAAAGTTGAACTGAGAGGACTGCAGTATCTACACAGGCTTAAGAGGACCCAAACGTCTAGCACATACACAGAGCTGTAATGAATTTTGTATCAAAACATGCTGCCAAGCCTTCCTTATTTATTCTATTGTGGCTCTGCTCAGCTTCTTTGGTAAATAGGACCTTACAGGAAGCCAGAGAGAGGCCTTATTCTTCATCTCTTCTTTAGTAATTTCTTTCGTTGAGAGAGTTAAGCTTGGGGGCGGGAATGGATGGGAGACTTGAAATCCCAGAGTCGGGGTGTCTTTGGGGCATATTTACATTTGAGGATGCTCACTGGAAGGCAGATCCTTGGCCAAGGCAGGCAGTCAGACAGATGCCAGGCAGACAGCCGAAGATCTGATGAGAGAAAGACCCTGCTGCTTTCCAGTTAGTTTCGACATGCAATGCCAGGGGATGGCATTTACATTAGCAACCACCACTGAGCGCAGCAGTGGGACCCAAGGTGCAGGATGGGTGGCGGGACCCTGGCCAAGTCTCCTGACATAACTCCAAGTATTGACTTGGCTGGCTGGCTACATCTTTGCCTGGGATAGTGGTGGCAAGACACTGCAGAGTGTTCTTCCTGGTGCTGCGGAAATCCCCATGTCCTGCTGTCTTTTCTTCATTTTGTGATCCTATACCCTGCCCGCAGCGATGTTTCAGCAATTTTGCAACTTCTGAGCAGGTGGCTCAATAAAAGTTTACTTGTAAATAAGGGGTTAGGGCACCTTCCTGGGAAATTCTGGTGCACAGACCCACCCCAAAAGTCCTAGTCAGCATATAAATGCCTTAAAGGGCAGAATTCATTAACAGAATTAGTTCACCTGTACCCAAGCTTCTTCTAACTTTAACACCTCAACAGGATAAAAATATTTAAAACTCAAACTAGAAATGCCCACAATGAAAAAGGTACATCTCTTGAGGTGCATCCAGAGGAGTACATGAGTTCCCTATCAGGGGTCCCCAACCTCTGGGATCTAATGCTTGATGATCCGAGGTGGAGCTGATGTAATAATAGAAATAAAGAGCACAAGGAATGTAATGCACCTGAATCATCCAGAAACCATTTCCCCACCCCTGCCTGTGGAAAAATTGTCTTCCATGAAACTGGTCCCTGGTGCCCAAAAGGTTAGGGACCACTGCACTGATGCCAGAGGAAAAACTCAGTAATTATTCTAACAGTTAGCAATTATGGGGAATCAACTATACACCAGGTTCTGTAATGGTCCCATCATATTTAATTCCCAATAATATGCTTAGGAGATAAATATGATTACCTTCCCTTAACAACTGAGGCTGAAGCTTAGAAACTGAAGGTCAAACAAATTGCCCAAGGTCATACAGTGAGAAAGTGGGATGAGAGTTATGCCCAGGTCCATCCCTAAGTGACTCTTCAAACAACTGCTCCTTCTACATGCAAGACTTTCTCCACTTTAACAGCCTCTACCTAAGTGAAGTGAAAGTCGCTCAGTCATGTCTGACTCTTTGCAAGCCATGGACTGTATAGTCCATGGAATTCTTCAGGCCAAATACTGACTGGAGTGGGTAATCTTTCCCTTCCCCAGGAGATCGTTCCAACCCAGGGATCAAACCCAGGTCTCCTGCATTGCAGATGGATTTTTTAACAGCTGAGCCACGAGGGAAGCCCAAGAATACTGGAGCGGGTAGCCTATCCTTCTCCAGCAGATCTTCCCAACCCAGGAGTTGAACTGGGGTCTCCTGCATTGCAGGTGGATTCTTTACCAACTGAGCTACCAGGGAAGCCTCCACCTAAACAAGGTCCCATAAAAGAAGCCCCTCTGGAAGAGTGTGCTGCACTCTATACACCAAAACACTAGGTCAGATCTCCTTCCCAAGAGCCCCTGAGCTGTGCTGATTCCCTAGTTAGGGATCATTTCTTGATGCTTCAGTTTCCTTACTCAGAAAGTGAGATAAGTATTTAGGCTAATCAAAGATAAAAATGTAAGCTTTATAAGTTAAGAAATGGAGTATTTCCTGGCACATCAATAAACAAGGATGTCACAGCCATCAGTGATCCCAGCCTTCCAAATGTGAATCTCTGAGACCCCAGGGCGTCCATGAAAAACAGTACGTGCAATCTGGTAGCTTTCAGGCTGCCACCACTCCCTATGGTGAGCAGTGAGCAAGGACATGAGGAACTACGGATGTGAAAAGTCAAATCGCAGGATGCTGGCCCCAGACAGCTGAGATGTACATGAAAGGAATGATTTCAGTGAGCCCATGCTCTTGTATCTTCCCATAAGCAGAAAAGTGCTCAGTTCCATAATTTGAGATATCTGGTTTTCCTTAGCTAACAATAATCTTTAGATGTTCAGACTACCTGCTCCCTCTTCCCTGGTGGCTCAGATGGTAAAGGGTCTGCTTACAATGCAGGAGACTCAGGTTCGGTCCCTGGGTTGGGAAGATCCTCTGGAGTAGAAAATGGCAACCCACTCCAGTACTCTTACCTGGAAAATCCTATGGGTGGAGGAGCATGGTAGGCTACAGTCCATGGGGTCGCAAACAGTTGGACACGACTGAGCGACTTCACTTTCACCTGCTCCTTGTTGCAAAGTTCTATATAACTGACTCTTTCCGCCACCTCCTTGGAACAGTTCTTTCAGGGTCCCCTGAGATCCTGTCTCCCGGGCTTGAAGTCCTAAACATTCCCACTGAATAAAACAGAACCTTCCATTTTTCAGTTTTGAGTATTTTAAGTCGACAATGTGTTGTCCCTATTTGCAGTGAAAGGTGATGCCATGTTAGCCTCGCAGAGTGCCTTCTGAGACAGACTGCTGGCCCTAGGTCCCCACGCAGCCACGGTCACAACTGAGGCTGGCCAGCGTCAGGAGTGGCCAGTTTTTATGACAGCCACTTCAAGAACCACAGCTTCACAGCACCACAAATAGAATCTCTCTGTAATTCTCTACTTCCTGGGTTGATACAAACACCCTTTCTCTCCATTGTTGCTCTTTCAATTTGTTTTCGTTTAGTTAAGATGTGCCAATTGCAGGGCACCCTGGAGGTGCCTCCAGAACACACCATCCTATTTTCACAGCATGAGATCACGAAATCAGGCAGAATGTCTGGAACTTTGGGGGGAGCCAGGACCCCAAAGCACTATAATGATTTATAATACCTCATATTTGGCTGTGCTGGGCCAAAAATGTGTACAGAAGGGTTATGAGCTGATCAGAAACCTGGGGGTAGCCTATCATAGTAAAACTCCCACAGTCCCTCTTGTCTGGTGTGCATGTATGTGTGTATGCTCAGTCGCTCTGTTGTGTCTGACTCTTAGGGACCCCATGGACTGTAGCCCACTAGGCTCCTCTGTCTGTGGACTTTCCCAGGCAAGAATAATTTCCTGCTCCAGGGACTGAACTCACGTCTCCTGCATTTCCTGTATTGGCATGTGGATTCTTTACCACTGTGCCACCTGGGAAGCCCTCTCTTTGTCTGCTACATCAGCTCAAAGACACTAGAGTTTAGAAAGGAGATTTTTAAACGTGTGTGTCTGTGGAGGACTGACCCATTACATGAGCCTGCCACGCAGCCCCGGGTGACAGAACTGCCCCATGCACTCGACCACGCCTGTGGGACAGCTGTTGGAGCAAGAGCTCTGCCCGCCTGTGAGCAGGTCTTCCCCAGCTCCAAGCTCTCCAGACGGCAGGGAGACAGCAGTGTCCTCACGCCTCTCCACCAGCTCTTCTTTGACCTCCACCTGCGCATGACCACTAGACAGAAGCTTTCTCTCTGGGTCCCTTTATTCTCTCCGCAGTGTCAGCTGTCTTCTCTGACCTCCTTGGGGTGGCCTTTCTCATGTGCGTCTGTAGGGGAGCTCCTGCTCCCCAGCTCCCGGGGCTGCTCCCCACCCTGCTGTCAGCTTCAGCCCTGTCCTTCCACGTGGAGCTCAGCCCCGCCCCTCCCTCCTGGTCTCACCACGCCCCCTGCAGTACCATCTCACGGTCACAGAGCCGGGTCACCTGGAGGAGCTTCTGTCCCCTCAACTCCACGTGAGCCGCCCAGGGAGGTGCTGATCTGCCCCCTCCCTGCTCTGCCTCAGGGGCTGAGAGAGGAGAAGGGTGTGGGAGGTGAAGCTGCAAGGGGGGAGCAGGTGTGTGTCATCTGAGTTGGGGCCCCTGGAGACTCTGTTACCCCTCCCCTTGAGCTGTGGAGAACGCGGCTCTCAACCTTGGCATTATTTGTTAAGTCCCATTTCTCTCTCATGCTCCTCATCAGATCGGCTACCCAGTCCTTGCTGACTGCCTCTCAAAAATACCTCCCCTGTCTGATGCCTCCCTTCCGATCCCACAGCCCCCAACCTCATTATCTCCTGCCGGGAGAGCTGTTGCAATCGCTTGCTAGCAGGTCTGTGAACCTCCAGGCTCTCTCGGCTCCAATCCATCTTGCGCACTGCTGCCAGATTAACCTTCCAAAGCAGTGCTTTCTAAACTTTGGCGTGCATGAGAATCACCTGGGGAGCTTGTTAAAAATACAGATGCCTTGACCCCAACCTATAGATTAGGATTGAGCAGGTCTGGGTGGGGCCCGAGGTATATGTATTTTTAACAAGTTCCCAGGTGACTCTGAGGTCGTCAAGGTTGGAGAATCTCTGGCACAGCTCTCGCCATGAGTGCTCCCTTCAAAAAAATAAGTTTCAAAGGCTCTCCACTTCTTACCCATCTCTTTCAGTCTTTACGGCTTGGTATACTCACGCCAAGTCTACCCTTCAACCCACTCTACCTCAACAGGAACCGCATCCCATGCCGAATCCTGATTGCTCACATCTTCCCATGCAAGCTTTTCACTTCCTTGTCTCCTGACCTGTTCAAGCTGTTTCTTGTGCCCTGGGTGTTCTGCCTTATTCACTTCCAGCAGACACTGGGAGGTGTGGGACCTGGAGGCAGAAAGACCACCTGGGTGGGGACAATGCACCGTCGTACACCTTGGAATGGAAATCCAACGCACAAAGAAGGGATATCTACATTGACACAAAATAAATGCTCCTTTATTCTTCAAGGTGACATTCTGAAACATGAATTTACCCAAGGTTGCTCAACAACATAGAGAGAGATGCTGATAATCACACCTATTTGAGCCCCAATCCAGGATTCTTTCAACCTCATCCTATTTGCTATCATTGTAGTTAAAGCTGATATAAGGAGCTACCCCAGGTCATGGTTACTTTTCAACCTGTGAAGATAAATCAGAGTTGACTTATTTGTATTCCTTACATAGTAGGGCTTGTGACCAAAAGCTCATTTTGCCCACTGGGTGCTAAAGGTTAGGAGTACTGTTTATAGCAATGGAAGAGTTTCAGGAGCTCTCAACCAACTTCCACTTTCCTTATTACCTGGAGTAACCAATTCTTTCTGATACGCTCTCTGTTCAGCTTACTGAGTGCTACCACACACACTACATACATCTTTGCATCCAACTGGCTAAATAATTATGTAGAATGAAAGAAGATCAAAAAAGAATACACATTATATAATACGCTAAACATGTAATCTGAATGACAGTAAATTTAGCATAATTGCAGAATATATAGAATATATAATTACAACATATTCTTATTATATATAATTGAAAATCATTGTACAAAAATTAATTGTACTAGCCAAATATAATAGAAACAATGAAATTGAATTGAAATTTTAAAAGTTGGGTCTGTTACAGTAATTTCTCCAAAATGAAAAATTTAGGGATGATTCTGACAAAAAACCTAAAGATCCACGCATTGAAAAATATAAAATATTCCTGAGAAAAATTAAAGACAACCTAATAAATGGAAAAATACTTTGTTCATGGGTTGAAACACACAACAACATAGGCAAAACTCGAAATAATTATATAGAAAACATGTAAAGTAATCTGTGGTGACAGAAAGGAGATGAGTAGTTGCTTTGGTGGTGGGTGGGATTGGTGGAATGAAGGGGAGGAAGTGACAAGCAAGGGGCATGAGGAAACTCTGGAGTGACAGGTATGTTCATTAGCCTGATCGTAATGGTGATATGATGGATGGTACATACATCAAAACTTACCAAATTGCACATGTTCGTGTAGTTTTACATCAATTACACTACAATAAAGTTGTTTTTTAAAAAAATTAAATGTTGATAACGTTTCCTTTTTTTATGACTTCTTCCTTTAAATGGCTTTCTCAGTTAACTAACTACATACGTCACTGGTTAAAAGGGCTCTTCCTCTATGTGTAACGAAAATGGCCTGAGAGTGGAGAGCGATCATCATTTAGAGCTAAAACAAACCCTGGAATTATCTAACATGATGTATAGATTAAAGAGCTGAGGTTGAAGAGAGTTCAGTGAGGTCACCAAGGCCGTACAGGTGGTTGAAGAGCAGAGTTGGGTACACACTCCCAGGTCCCCTGGCTTCTGATGGCTCCCTGAACCCATATCTGTATTCCTCTACAAAGTCTGGCAACCAGTGATCATTCTAGAAGCAATCCTCAATGAAGCAAAGTTGTCTGTCTAAAATCCTATCTACATGAAGAACATGGCAGCTGAAAGATGACCAGCTATAAATAAGCAAGAGTGCTCCCACCAAGGACACAACCATGTTGGCACCTTGATCTTGGAATTCCCAGCCTTCAGAACTGTGAGAAATAAATTTCTGTATTGTTTATAAGCCACCCTGTCTGTGGTATTTGTAGCCTGAACAGACTAAGACATACGAAGTAATGGAAAAAAATCTATTTGGCTAATTTGAGATCATTATATCAGCAAAGAGTGAGAAATTATACACAGAATACATGACAATCTGAATGGATAAAGTGAAATGATTGTGAATAAAAATATTACATTTGCTATGCCCAATTCCATCATATAATAAAATATATGTTGGCAACTTTGCTTTAGGAAAAAAAAAGAACACGGCAGCTGACTGCTGGGACCACCTGAATGAGATAAGCTCATCAATGGGACCAGGGATACAAACCTTTTTATACTCTGCTCAGCTACACTCTCTGGTCCACAAACATAAGATCCCTCTATTTCTTTCCATTACCAGTAGGATGGCCTACTACTGATGACAGTGTTTCTGGTTAAATTTCATAATGGGTAGAGGCCAGCAAGGATGGAGGAATGGAGCACAGATGTTGAAGACAGGTAGTTTTGGGATCAAATCTCCTTTTTTTTTTTTTCCCATTAAGATCCAAGCAAACTTGGGTCAAGTTAACCTCCCTGAACTTACTCTTCTTTAAAGGTGAGATAATACTCATCTCATTGAATCATGAGGGATTATTAAATGAAAGCAAACAGTGTCAGTCGGACATGTAATACTTATGTTCAACCAGTGGTAGCTTCTAGTTAGTGAACACTGTGCAGTCTTAGGATCATGATTAGCCAGTGATTACCATGACTACTTTATCACCCTGGGCTGTAGCAGAACTCGGTCCCCACTCTCTCCTATGGTCCTCCCCACGCCTTCCCCACCACTCTTGTTAATATTCTCTATGCTACTGAGAATCACTGTTTTATCTCATGGGCCTCAGCGAATGCTGGGAGTCTGCCTTATCCCTTAGAACTTCAGACCATAGATTATCTTTCATTCACCTCATTTTTTTGCTGCAATCTAGTCCTTCCATGGATAAACCAAAGACTAAGTCAGCAAAATCCAAATGAGTGACTGAGAGTATAGGGGACCCAGCAGCTTAGCTCATTTGTAAACAGCCTGGGCATTCAACTTCAAATGCTTAGGTTCATGTCTTAGCTCCACCAAGGGACAAAACCCCTCATGCATCAGTCTCCTCATCTTTAAAATGGGGACTACCTCAAAAGGTTGTTGTAAGAACGGCACAAGACCATGCAAAGCTGCTGGCACACAGGAAAATGCAAAACAGGGTCTGGCAGTTATTATCACTTACTGCTTCCATAGGGACAGGGGAAGAAATGAAGAGGCCTAGGTAAGGTGAATTCTCGAGGGAACAGAAAATAGCCAGCCTTTCAAAACAACTGGTAAAATCTCCAGGGAGACAGGTAGCAATAACAACCATTAAGGCTGTTTGTGAAGCCGCTTTCAAAGAGGGAGCTCTAGTGGAAGCCTAGATGAATAGAAAGGGTTCCCAACCCTTGCTTTCTTTTTGCCACAAAGATGTCAAGGTGAATGAAGAAGATGCTTCAAGCTGCTGCATGCTATGAGGTGTCAATGGCTCACCCTCTGTCTGGTGTTTGATAAAAGACAGCCTGAGCACAAGGGAAAAAACGGGGAAAGTGAAGAAGGAAAAAAGACAAATTGGATGCTCGACAAGCTGGCTTTCAAAGGAGACAGGTATTAAAGTTTAGAAGCGGGATGCTGGACTCCACGTTACAGAAAATGAATGATTTCAAACGCGGAACATATTAGTCGCACGCTTTGGCACCAGCGACTGGTTAAGAGCAAGAAAGCAAAAGAAGAGCACACAGAGTCCCTCTTGTGTAATCAGGCTGCGTTATCCACTCCATGAGGACAGAGAACAAGATCAAAGAAGAGGCGTTTGTGGGACAGAACCTGCCCCAGATGACAAGGAGCCAACGCAGAGAGTGGGCCCAGGCTTTCTCTGCGGCTCCAAAACACCCCTTTGTGAGCCGGTCTACTTTCCGTGACCCCCAGAAAGTACCAGGGAAAGACTGTGCTCATGCCTCAGGACAAACCAGCCCACGGGGCAGATGGCACCCCCCAAAAGCTGCACTCTGGTGAGGACGGCTGGTGAACCCAACAACCCCCTCGCCCTGCTCTTCCAAGCCGGCACACATGTGCTGGGAATCTCCTGAAAACAAGTTCCTCAAGAAGACATATGGTGCTTACTTGCTAGGAAAGAGTGCTAACAAGACAAACTGAGAAGGAACAAGGGAGAAAGCTGACTGAGTTTTTCAGTCCCACGAGGAGGTGAGATCTGGGCAGGAGGACTTGACGGCGCTGCTGGGAGAAGGCCTGGCTCAGACGGAGGAGCTCTGAGTTCTGTCCTGGGCTCCTCCCTGCAGGTGGACAAGCAAACAGCGCACCCTCAGGTCGGGAGCTGGAGGGGGTCACTGGAGGGGCCACTGGAGGGGCCACTGGCCCTGGGCAAGCGGCGGCCTCTGAGGTTTCATATTCTTAGGGGTAAAGAAGGGCCTCAGTGGAAAACCCCTTTAAGCTTGACTCCATGAAAAACACTCTCTAAATCATCCGAGAATCCAGTCCCTTTCTGATCCCAACTGAAAATAGGAAAATGAAAACCTCACGTTGCTGAGTGTGTCGAGGGGCCCACGGGTATCTGGATATTTATGGGAGACGATGGGGTGCAATGGCAAGAGCGTCCCAGTGGCCCATTGAAGCCCATCTTAAGGACAGGCTATGGTTAGCAGGCGGAGGCAGGCTGAGTATGCATCAGTTGGTTTTCAAAATATGTTATTTACAATACGCAGCAGATGTTCTTTGAATTCTAATGTGAAAATACAGGCTTTTTATTTTTCACTGACAGACTAAAAAGTACACTTAATATAATAATCTTGCAAAGTCCAAAGATTACCTCACAGTTTGGAAACTACTATGTTGAGTCATTAGTCCCATTACTCAGTATTTTCAAAACTCACCAGATAAATATGGTACGCTGAGACTTCCTGGTAACGACCTTCTATTTTTCGCAAGGAAGAACACAGCAAGGCTTCCCAGAAGCCTCAATTAAATCTGGAAAATGTTTCTAAAATATTCTGAAGCACAACACATGCACACATGCTGAAGTGTTTCTGGAGATCTTTGCTGGCAGATGAGTTTCTCCTGTCATTCGTTCTTTAAAAAAAAATATACTGGGTGCCTCCAAAGGGCTAGGAAATACATGAGGCTTAGAGAACGCAGAGACAGGAGCATGAAACAGTTCCTGCCCGCAAGGACATTCCTGTCTACACGGAGGAAGAGCCAAGTAACTGCACACATACAAAATTCTGGGGATAACAAGCTCTATACCCTGCTTGGCCCAGGATACCAGGAGGGAGGCGGGTACTTGAGCCCTTACGAAGGCGATCAGGCAATTAATCAGATCATGGGTGAGTAAGAACTTGCCAGAGGAAGCTTGTTACAGAAGGCAGGAAGCGCTGGGTGGAGCCCCACATGGCTGGGAGCAACAGGGATGCAGTGAGCAGCCCTCAGGGAATGGCAAGGGAGGGAGGGGGCACAGGTGGCTGGAGAAAATCTGAGTGGCAGTAAAATACACATGGAAGACTTCCCTAGTGATCCCAGTGGTTAAGAATCTGCCTTGCAATTCAGGGTCCATGGGTTTGATCCCTGGGCAGGGAACTTAAAATCCCACATGCAGTGTAACTACTGACCTCAAGTACTCTGGAGCCTGCAGCCTGTGTGCCACAACTAGAGAGTCCACTGCACAACTGAGACCTGACACTGCCAAATAAATATTTAAAATAAATAACTATTCATGGAAAATAGATGGGGAAAAAGTGGAAACAGTGACAGACTTCATTTTCTTGGGCTCTAAAGATCACTGCAGATGGTGACTGCAGCCACAAAATTAAAGAGAGTCATAGTTTTTCCTGCTCCCTGGAAGAAAAGCTATGACAGACCTAGACAGCATATTAAAAAGGAGAGACATCACTTTATGACACAGGTCCATAAAGTCAAAGCTACGGTTTTTCCAGTAGTCATCTATGGATGTGAGAATTGGACCATAAAGAAGGCTGAGCACCAAAGAACTGATGCCTTCAAATTGTGGTGTTGGAGAAGACTCTTGAGAGTCCCTTGGACTATAAGGAGATCAAATCAGTCCTAAAAAAAAAAAAAAAAATCAACCCTGAATATTCATTGGAAGGATGGATGCTGAAGCTGAAGTTCCAGTATTTGAGCCACCTGATGTCAAGAGCTGACTAACTGGAAAAGACCCTGATGCTGGGAAAGACTGAAGGCAGGAGGAGAAGGGAACGACAGGGGATGAGATGGTTGGATGGCATCACCGACACAATGGACGTGAGTTTGAGCAAGCTCCAGGAGTTGGTGATGGACAGGGAAGCTTGGCGTGCTGCAGTCCACAGGGTCGCAAAGAGTTGGACACGACTTAGTGACTGAACAACATGGAAAAGGAATTCAGGCTCTGGAATCTAAACGAGCTCTCTTGAGCTTCCCACTGTGGGCAATTTGCTGCTATTTCTTTCTCCCGTCAGAAAAAAAACGATAGGAAGGATGCAAGTTTGTCATGAAGCGAGAGCACATGACAATGTCTGGCACACAGTAGGGGTTCAACTGCTTCCCCCCTTAGTGTTCTCAGAGCTCTGCATTGCAAATGCTCCCTGGCAAATTATTCTTCCTGGTCTCACCTGGAAGAATAAATTATAGCTAGGGTTGACTCCTCTTCTAGAAATTGTTCAACTGATACCCTGTGATGGTGATTCTGCAAATTTTTCAATAAATACCCTCTCACTGTGAGGGTCTGAATGCTACAAAAGGTTGTTTGTATAAAATATTTAAATGTGGGGACATTTTGGTATGAGTTTCCTTGGCACTTCATTTGTATATAAACCAAGGAGTTCATTCATTCACAATTACAACCAATACACTTGGAGCATCTAAGGCAGTGGAAGGTGCTGGAATGGTTTCTAGGCACCAGAGCTGCCCTCAAAGTGTCCTCACCAAATGGTGTGGGAAAGAGACCAGCAAACACACACACACAGCATGTTTGCTGATGTCATGACAGGGGACTCTTTCTAAATCAGTGGTCCTCAGCCTTCACTGCAAATCCAAATAACCGTATGCAGGTCAGAAAGCAACAGTTAGAACTGGACATGGAACAACAGACTGGTTTCAAATAGGAAAAGGAGTATGTCAAGGCTGTATACTGTCACGCTGCTTATTTAACTTATATGCAGAGTACATCATGAGAAATGCTGGGCTGGATGAAGCACAAGCTGGAATCAAGATTGCCAGGAGAAGTATCAATAATCTCAGATATGCAGATGACACCACCCTTATGGCAGAAAGCGAAGAAGAACTACAGAGCCTCTTGAGGAAAGTGAAAGAGGAGAGTAAAAAGGCTGGCTTAAAACTCAACATTCAGCAAACTAAGATCATGGCATCTGGTCCCATCACTTCATGGGAAATGGGTGGGGAAACAGGAGAAACAGTGACAGACTATTTTTTTGGGCTCCAAAATCACTGCAGATGGTGACTGCAGCCGTGAAATTAAAAGAAGCTTGCTCCTTGGAAGAAAAGTTACACCCAACCTAGACAGCATATTAAAAAGCAGAGACATTACTTTACCAACAAAGATCCATCTAGTCAAAGCTATGGCTTTTCCAGTAGTCATGTATGGATGTGAGAGTTGGACTATAAAGAAAGCTGAGTGCCGAAGAATTGATGGTTTTGAACTGTGGTGTTGGAGAAGACTCTTGAGAGTCCCTTGGACTGCAAGGAGATCAAACCAGGTCATCCTAAAGGAAATCAATCCTGAATATTCATTGGAAGGACTGATGTTGAAGCTGAAACTCCAATACTTTGGCCACCTGATGCGAAGAATTGAATCATTTGAAAAGACATTGATGCTGGGAAAGATTGAAGGCAGGAGGAGATGGGGATGACAGAGGACGAGATGGTTGAATGGCATCACTGACTCAATGCACATGAGTTTGAGTAAACTCTGGGACTTGGTGATGGACAGGGAAGCCTGGTGTGCTGCAGTCCATGGGGTCACAGAGAGTTGGACATGACTGAGCGACTGAACTCTTCTCACTACAGTAATTACATGCTTCAAATCCTTGCCAAAGTGCCAAGTGTTTTCCTGTGGATTCTCAGATTTTATTATCAAAGTCATCCTAGGTCACCTAGAGCAGGGGTCATTACTTTTATTTTACAGATGAGGGAGGAGGCCCAGGCACTTGTCCAGAGACCCGTGGTTGTTTGAGAGTGGACTCAGTGCTGGAACCAAGGTTTGCTGACTTCTAACTTTGACATTCTCTCAGTATGTCAGTGTTTCTCAAAATGTAGTCCTATAACAGCAGCCTCAGCACTCCCTGGAAACTTGTCAAAAGGCAAATTCTTGGGCTCCACCGCCGATCTACTGAATCAGAAACTCCTGAGGTGGAGCCTAGCATGTGTTTCAACAAGCCTTGCAGGGGACGCTGATGCACCATTGCATTTCGCTATGCTGACTCTTTAAAACATCTTTTGCATCCAGCTACAAAGCTACTGGTATTTCCATGAATGCATAACACAATTAAAGATTCTATCCTTTAGTGCAGGCGTCCCTAACCTCTGGGATCTAATGCCTGATGGTCTGAGGTGGAGCTGACATAATAATAATATAAATAAAGTGCACAATAAATGTAATGTACTTGAATGACCCATCACTCCATACTGGTCCATGGAAAAACTGTCTTCCATGAAACTGGCTCCTGGTGCCAAGGAGTTCAGGGACTGCTGCTTTATGGTGCATTCGTGAGTTATAGGACCACTGAAAGGTAGGGGAAATGTGCGGGCTGGTGTGGACTCTTGAATGAATCCGTAAGCAATGAGAAAGCACATGCCCTCCTTTACCCCTTATTCTCCTGAGAAAGATTAGATGGAGATAGCTGAGATGTAGCATCATCTAAAATATGCATGTCTGTGTCTGCATTCTCTCAGATAGGTTTCAGAAAAATTCTCTTAATTTGCAGGCAGTGAAGATTTGATGAATAATTCTAGTCTTTTCAACATTGCACCCATAATTTCTTGCACTGAAAAAGTTACTGTGAAATAGAAAATGAAGTCTTTCACTGGTACCAGCCAAACCTACAAAGTGGCTCCTTTATGATGAATTCATGAAAAATTTAATGTTATGAGAGGAGAGGAGGGTATTTACAGTATCTGAGCTTCGTGAAGTAGAACAGGGAGCCAAAGTATGATTTCTTCTTGGCTCCCAAGGCACATGGCACACAAAATGTTTCTATAAAGAAAGAAAAAAAAGGCAGATTTGGTTCTGAGTTCAGTGAAATATCATGATTTCCATTTGGCTGTTTTGTCGCAGTTGCCTTTTTAGGCAAGTTCCCATTTCAAGGAAAAGTTTGGAGCTCATTAGAGTCACCGACCTCCTTCCAACAGACTATGCCATTTTGAGAGAATGCTGGGCTTGCCTGCCATGTCCATGACACCAGACAGGTGCGTGGAGCTGCCAGACTGGGCTGGCTACATGCGATGCTGGCATCTGTGAGATTTTCTGCAAACTTCATTTCTTCCTGGGTTGGCAGCTATAGGCACTGAACAATTGCGCGAATGTGTATTTTTTATGTTCCCACCTGCAGACAATCCACTGACAGTTATATAGAGTGGCTGGGGTAAGCTGGGGTCCCCACTGTACAAAAGATTTAGGATCTGAATGGTGGATCATCCCACACCCTAGCTACATTTGTTTAAAGCTAAGTTCTAAAGAAAGTCAGATATCAAAACTTAAGATTCTAGAGTACAGGAGCACAGTGCCAACCTAAAAAGGAATTGCAGAATTGCATAAGACGAAGGGACCTTGGCTAAACTGAGCGTTTCAGCCGCTCATTGCAATGAAACATCCTACACCTGGTTGGCCAGCTTGCTGTCCCTGATCTCCTCTTAAACAATAGAGACAGTCAACACCATCTCGGAATGGATTTGTTGAATGATTTTTCTCTATAGTTTAGCATAAATTGCCTGTATGTTTTCAGTCCTCTGAGGAAATAAAGAATAAAAAATAAGATTTAATCTTCTTTTACATGATAGTTCTTCAAATATTTACAGACCGTCTACATGTCCCTGTGTTTAGGCACTGCCACTATCTAATCACCTAATTGGTTAAGTCATTAAAACTCCCCAGACCACAAGTTCTTCATTTATGAACTGCCAGGTATTCCAATAATTTCTAACCCTACATAGATAAAGAGAGGGTCATGTAAGCTGTGAAAGTACTATCAAATGGTATAAAATATTATGCAAATGTAAGACACTGCAATGATGATGATGCCAGGTTTGCTACAATTCTTTCAAGCTTCTTTCCTCTAAGTCTTGTACTTGGATTGATTGAAAAGAATAGTTCAGAAACTACTGAGAACTCTCTTGACACTGACATAAAGCCTGTCATCCACGAGTTTAGTTTATATCTCCTATATTTTATAGAGGTTAAAAAATTCATTCACTCAAGAAATATTTATTCATAATATACTACACTTACAGTACTCTATCAGCTGTTATAGGAGTTGCAACAATGAAAATGCAAGGCTTCCATCTTGGAGGACTGGATAAGACAAGCACATAAATAAGTGAAACACAAGACAAAGTGCTGAAAGTCCTTTCCCATCTCTTAATGTACACACACATACACACACACACACACATGGAATCCTGGAAATCCAAAGGGGAGAGAAATGCTATTACAAGAAGATATCATGAAAGAGAACGGATTTGAAGGATGACAAGATTTCAATAGAAATGGCAGAAATAAAGAACATCATTTTAGATAAAAAATACAGAATAAGCAAGGGCTTAGAAATGAGAACTTGTGAAGGTAAAAGAAAGACTAATCAGTGTTTTGTTTAGACTAGAACATAGAGAACAGGAAGAAGAGTACAAAATACACTTGGAATGGAAGGCAAGGTTCAGGCTGTAGAAGGCCTCACAAGTCAGGTTGAGAGTATGTTAATAGAACGTATTCAGTAGGATTAAAGGAAATTGAAAGCTTGTTGCCTAAAGAAATGACATAATCAAGTCGGTCAGAAGGTGGAAAGTATCTGGCAGCCCTATGTATGATGGAGTGAGGCAGAGATAGAAGGGCCTGGTTATAGTTTTGATAAAAGACAATGACGTGAATCTGGACAGCTGCATTGACCAATAGGACAAGAGATGAAGAAATAACACCTAGATAGAACAAATGGGCTGTTTTATACATGACAGCTGTCACCTATGGTGATCAAGGAGTTGAAAGAAAGAAGTCAAGCTTTCAACCCTGGGTCACACTCTGGCTAGAATTAGGGAAGACAGAAAGCCTGCCAGGGTATGAGTTCTGTTTTGAGCAACGAGCGTTAAGAGTGGTGAAGACAGTTTTGGAAGTTATCCACACAGTTAGGAGCCAGATGGTGTTATGAGATTGGGAAGGGAAAAAGTAAGGAGACAGATATAAGAGGGGGCATCCATATTTAGGAAGGCATTGAGCATTGGAGCCAAAGGTAGAAGAAGCCAAAGAAAAAAGAATGTTTCAAGATGGAGAGATAGGAAGTGTGGTTCTATGCACACTGATGATAGGAATCCCGAAAGGTTACTGGGCTCGGCAAATAAGATGACACCATGAACCACTAAGAGAGGAATTTCAGTCAAGGAATGAAGGCAGAATTATGAGTGCAAAAAGTAAGGTGGGAGTGGGTGGAAAAGAAGCACCAACAGTGAGAGCAAACTGTGCTTTCAAAAGGTTTGACAGTGAAGGGAATGAGAAAAATATAATGGGAGCTTGAGGGGGCAGCAGGATTGAAGCAAAATTTTTTTTAAGTGTGAACTATTCAGTATGTTTATAGGTTAAAGAAAGAAAATGAAGATACTCGGAAGCTAAGTTCTGGAGGAACTGGAATAGAGGGCACAATGGAAGGAAAGGGTGGACACTTCATTATTTAGATGAAAGAGAAAAGGAAACAGGAGAAAATCCTGGGTAAACCTGCGCAGAGGGATAGGAATACTGACATCATTCATCCTACAGATAAGCTGGAGGTGAATTGATGTTTGAATCTATCAAGAATTTGAGGGTTGGTGAAATGACCGAAGAGAGGCAAAGATAAACAAGAGAATATGAGTTACTACCATAGGCGCTAATACTACGTGCATGCATGCTAAGTTGCTTCTGTCATGTCTGACTCTTTGCAACCCCATGGACTGTAGCCCACCAGGCTTCTCTGTCCATGGGATTCTCCAGGCAAGAATACTGGAGTGGGTTGCCATTTCCTCCTCCAGGAGGTTTTACTGACCCAGGGATCAAACCCGAGTTTCCTGTGGCTCCTGCATTGCAGGCAGATTCTTTACTGCTTGGGCCACCAAGGAAGCCCTCAAAAAGCAACTCATCCCCTTGCAACTGTGGCAGGACATGAACCTGCAATATTCTGATCTGAAGTCAGGTGCCTTATCCAGTAGGCTAATACTACACAAGGAAGTAAAAGTAGACTTGAGTGGTATATTTCAAACCATAAAACATGTCAAACCCAGAAGCCATCACTGGAGAGCTAGAAAAATTTTCCTTGGAGATCCCTAAGAAAATAACTGGACTTATGTCCAGTCAGCTTTCAATATTTGAAAGGTTAAATATCCAGAGTAGGCAAATCCACAGAGATAGAAAGCAGATTAGTGGTTGCCAGGGGCTGGAGGTCAGAACAAATGGGTATGGGGCTTCTTCCTGGTATAATGAAACTGTTCTGCAATTAAGAGAGTAGTGATAGTTGCACAATATACTAAAAGGTTGTAAATATACTAAAAATCACTGACTTTACGGGGCAAACTTTATGTGAATCATATCTCAATAAGGCTTTTTTATTTAAAAAAACTCAAGTCAGGTTGTACACTACCTCCTTGTGACAGCACTGGGAATATAGTCAATAATATTGTAATAACTCTGTGTGGTGACAGATGGTAACTAGGCTCATAGTGGTCATCATTTCATAATGCATAAAACTATTAAATCACGAAGCTATACACCTAAAACTAATATAATATTTTAAGTCAACTACAGTTGAATTAAAAAAAAAAACTGCATCAATCCTGAATACCTGAAACTAATATGATTAGTCAATTATACATCAATAAAAATCAATTCATTAAAAATTTAAAAAATAAAGTCATTTAGATTAAAAGAGTATTTCAGAGGTGAAACTGATGATGGATTTGCCCAAGGCAGCAGTAAGACTAGGGGAGATCCTGAGGTTTGCAGTGTTGCGTCCTTCCCAAACCAAAGCCCACAGGTTGGTAGGATACAGACCACATACGGAACATTTCAAAGGTATGAATTCCCAGGCTTCACTACAGACCTCGTAACCCAGAACATCTGGGGACAGAGCATCTAAGCCTGTTTTAAGGAAACTTTCTGTGTTGGCACATAGCTGTATCATGACTGACCACATTGTTGATCAGAAGCAAAAGCAAACACTGAAACTGGCAAAGTGACGGCTGGGCCATGAGTAGGGTGTGGTGAGGTCGATGTCTCTCACAATTACCTTTCTCTGCCAGGCTATCGGCAACCCAGTGTTTCTTAACACAGGCTGCGACTGCTCACATTCCCAACAGTCTTCTGCCTGGTTCTTAAAACTTAGAAGGTCCTTGATCTCACGAGTTTTCTGGTCTGCTTGAGGGAACTAAACTCTGTTGTAGCAAGAGAGGATTCAGATGCTAGAGTGCTGATACTGTTTTAGCTGTTTGGCAGAATGAAAATGAAATAATACAATATTGTCACCCAGTTTTCATCTGGCAAGTCACACTGAAACATATTGGAGTTATGACTGCCTGGAAATCAAGAAGGTAAAGGAAAAGCCAACAACTCCACAATGACCCAACAATGGCTTTTCTCTTCATAAATGAGCATCTTCCTTTCTTTATTTTTTGCACCCACCAGGAACCCAGAACTCAGCTAAGCAGCAATCCTCAAGAAGAATGCCATTTGGGGGAGACACAGAAAGTAACCGATGACTAAGTGCAGGGAGGGGAAACTGGTGACCAGGCTGCATGGTGGGAGTGTAGGAATGTAGGCTGTGGTTCATGAGAAACATGCACTGGGACTCCAGAAGATGACAAAGCTGATGCTGACCTGTGTAAGGCGCTCTCTCACCCATCGGGTTTTTGGAATTCGGACAACAGTGTGGCAGGTAACCAAGACTGTGCCCACCCTTACCTGCTGTATCCCCCAGGAGCTGGCAGTCACTTGACCACCTTCCCCACAGGGAAGCAGCCAGGCTGTGGGAGCCGAGTCCCATCACGCTCTGCCCAGGGATTTCATTAATATCTCATTCTCCTGCTGGCATCCAGCAGGGGAAATGAATAGCAGCTTCTGTTCATGAGAAAGCTCAGAGTCCCCCACTCCGAGGCTTATCTGTCCTCTACCCAACACCACAGCAAACTCTAGCTCCCTTTCAAGCTCATATTAGTAGGCTAAGGAGGGGAGCTGTGACGTTTTCCACAGACATCGCCAGGAGCGGCTTTTGCCAGTAGTGCTGAACACCAAGGCAGAAAGGAGAGGCCTGGAAACTGAAGGCTCTTTCCCCTGCACAGACCATCTCTTGGCACGCTTGGCGCGGCGCACAGCTGCCTGGGGCTGAGCTGGAGTGGCAGTCATCTTCGTGCGGCGTGACAGGAGTGGCATCTTGCTGTAGGCCCAGTTTCTGCAAAGATGGCAGGAGGAGTGGCCTGTCACCCAGAATTCCTTCTCAGATCCCAGTTATATGTTTCAAAAATATCACCTATTAAGACCCAAACCCTTTGTTTGCTGGTTGCAGCGCTCATGAACAGGTTACCATGGATTTATGCTGGCATAATGGGCCTGCGCGATGTATGTTCCCTGTCAGTGCTGAAACAACAGTCAGTGCATCTGAGCAGGCCCACCTGCCAAGCAATATGTTCTCAATCCCTCAGGCAGAGCGCTGCACTGCTCGGCTAAGAAAACGTCCCCCCACCGAGCAAATGGCAGAGCCTCGGAACGCGGGCGGCCGCCAGCGCCTGCGCACGGGAGGCCTCAGACACATGGCAGGAGGGGCAGTGGGGAGGGACAGTGAGGGTGTTCCCGTCAAGCTTCACTTCACAGTGACAGGCACACCGTCTCCTGGTTTTCATTTCTTTTTCTTTTAATCTCTTAATGAACTAGCAGAGGCTGCTAATCACATACATCATTAATGCAAGGGACTGCAAGGTGGCTGAGGGATGTTGGGTAGGCTGGTGCCTAAAGCCAGAAATGGGAAAAAGACAGGAGTACGGGCAGGAGAAGTAGCTGGTCTCATGGTGGTGAGGTGTTTTAGAGTACAAAGGGATGGTCGGATGGAGATCCCACCTCGGGAGGAAAGGAGGGGGCAAACAGCAAGTCCTCGGGAGGCTGGCAGCGTGTTTCACCACACTGGCTGATCTGAGAGCTCCCCACCACCCTGCTGCTGCTTGTCTCATGGAGGGGACCCTCGACAGAGAGGCAGGCTTCACCCTTTCCACAGGAGGAAAAAAAAAAAAAACAGACTTTTGTCAAGCCCAGACACTGGGGTTTTTGGCTGGGAACGCTCTGGCTAATTAGCGATAGCATGAGGTCTGTGCTGTGAAGAATGCCTCAGAGAGGCAGAACAGATTCTGCTTTTAGCTCCTTGTAAGAGAGAGACTACGTTGAACGCTCTGCTTTCTAAGCGAATAAGCTCTCTGCAGATTATGTAACAAGGAACAATGAATGGCTTTCTTGCAGGCGATGGGAGGCACAACGCTGTTCAAAGCAGTTAAGAAAAAAAAGGCGACAATTTTACTTGGGATTTTAGGTCAATCTTCTCTAACCTCTTTACAAGATCTTCAAACATTTTTTCAGATCCTGAACCACATGGAGTGGCATGTCACAGACAGTTCTTGTCAAGGGCCACGACAGACTGCTCACTTGCGTTTTACATGGGCTGTGTTAAGCACACGGGCCAGAAAACATATCAACCTCTTCCCTGCACCTCCTAATAAATAAATGAAGGCAAGCTTAAAATAAAAACCACTACCACCGCCACCAACAAAAAACAAGCAGTGGTTGTTAGATTACGGAAAAGCCAAACAATAAAATACCTTGTGGTCACTAAAAATTACATTTTGCTATTCTATCAAGTAACATTAAAAGAGCACCAGAATGTATCAACAGGGGAAAAAAAAAAACACAACAGAAAATTTGATTTCATCTGTGGGAACGTGTACAGACATCTTCAATATATATGCACTGAGGGATAGAGAGATGCTCAAGGAAGAGCATATCTGGGTAAAAAGATTTTAGGTGTTTCTATACCTGAAAGTTGGAGAAGGAAATGGCAACCCACTCCAGTCTTCTTGCCTAGAGAATCCCAGGGACGGGGGAGCCTGGTGGGCTGTTGTCTATGGAGTCGCACAGAGTTGGACATGACTGAAGCGACTTAGCAGCAGCAGCAGCATACCTGAAAGTACCTGAAAATTTCTGTACCTGAAATTGTTCCTTGTTACATAATCTGCAGAGACCTTATTTGCTTAGAAAGCAGCGCATTCATTGTAGTCTCTCTCTTATGAGGAGCTAAAAGCAGGTTTCTACATCTGAAAATTTTTCCCCAAGAAGGATGTGTCATTTTATGAAAATCCATCGAATCATTTTAATGAAAAGTAAGAATAACCATAATGCAACACAGTGAAAAAATAAGTGTATTCAAAGGAGGGAAGAATCATGCTGATCAGATTGAGGAAGGTCTCTGAGATCAGGCGGTAAGTGAAATGTCCACAGAGGCTGAGGATGGGGGTGGACGGGTGGTGGCTCCAGGCAGGAAATGCAGTGAGCGACTGAAGAGCGACAGAGAACAGGGGACTGGCTAAGGGAGCAGCCAAGAAGCCACTGTGGCTGCGGTAAAGCAGGGGCCCGTAGTGGGGACGGAAGCAGACCTGAGAAGCAGGTTGGAGCTATGCTTTCAACTGCCTTTGTTGACAAAGATTGTTGCCATTTAATTTGAAATGTGAACAAGATCCAAGGGTAATTTGTGTGTGTCTGTCTGTGTGAAGGTGTGGGTGTGAAGGGGTTGATAGAGGAAATAAGTTTTAGGGAAATTAGTAATATTTAGGAAAGATCAGAGTTGGGGACAAGAGGAGACAGATGAGTTAGAAAAGTGCTGAAACATTACAAAGAGGAAGCAAAGTAACAAGGAGATGCTGAACAGATATAAGAAAATATCAATTTGGTAGAGCTTTGGGAATTGAAGGAGAAGGAAATGGCAACCCACTCCCATGTTCTTGCCTGGAGAATCCCAGGGATGGGGGAGCCTGCTGGGCTGCCATCTCTGGGGTCGCACAGAGTCGGACATGACTGAAGCGACTTAGCAGCAGCAGCAGGGAACTGAAATTGGTTGACTGAGAGGTTCAAGAACAGTCAAACAAACAAGGGCTTCCCTGGTGGTCAGTGGTTAAGATTCCACCTGATGAATGCAGGAAACATGGGTTTGATCTCTGCTCTGGGAAGATCCCACATGCCAGGGAGCAACACAGCTCACGCACCACAACTCCTGAAGCCCGCACGCTCCCTGACAAGAGAAACCACTGCGATAAGAAGCCAGAGCGCCACAACACAGACCCCACTCACTACAACTAGAGAAAGCCCGGGCACAGCAACAAAGACCCAGCACAGCCAAAAATGTAAAATCAATCAATCAATCTTAAAAAAAAAGAGTCAAACTTTCTTCAGGCACCGGCAAGGCAGGAGGAGGCGGTGATCTGGAGAGAAGCTGAGATTATTGTCTCGTTCAGCTTGCTGCTATGATGTGCACGAGGCTTTAGGACAGTGAGCCTGGATTGGTAAGAACTCCGCATCCCAGAAATTACTACCTGGACTCCATGTGCACAGATATTCGTAGAAACTGAGTTGTGTGAGGAAAGACACTTAGTCGGTTTGGTTCGATGCTGTACTTTCCTCCCATAAAACAGTGCTGGGCATATGGTAGGAACTCAAAAGTACTGACTGATTGAGTAGAGAAATATTAACATTGAAATTAATGAGTCAGTCAGAGAAAGCCAACGAGAGCTGAAAACAGAGCCGTGGGGATGGATAGCAGGTGGGAGGAGGAGGAAGTCAGGATGACAAAAAAGGAAGGCGAGGCGCTTTAAGCTTGCAGTCTTGCCATCTGGTGAAGTTCTGTCTCTAAATTCCTGTGGATAATTTTCTACAATTTTCTGAACCTCAGTTTGTTTAATCATATGTAATGTTTAAATCAGGAGGGATGATGATCTTGAAGGCTCCATCCAGGTCTAGAATTCTATGACTTAATCATTGTTGGCTTATTTAACTTTTATTACTGAAATTTTCTTATATTTGTGTTAACCCCGAGGATTTGCAAAGCTTCCTGAAGGGATGGAAATGTCTCTCCCCTAAATTGCTTAATATGGTAACTTTCTCATAAATCATTGTTTCAACAGATAAGCTTGATTTGACTTTGTCTTTCTGTGTACTGACGTATAATTTGCATACAGTGAAAATATAACGACCTTAAGTATACTGTTTGTTGTGTTTTCACAAATGTATGCACTTTTACCTGCCTTCTTATCAAAGTTTAGGACATTTACATGTTGACTGGATTTTGATTTCTTAATGTTTACATTATTGGGAGCCCAGTTGAGCCATCCTTATCCCCTTTCTCTATCTTATCAATATCTCATTGATACAACAGTTATGTAATCAGTCATTTTCAGATATATAAATCTGATCTTTTACAATATTATTTCTTTCACCTATTTTAGTACCCCCCCCATGTAATAGACAATAAATTCAATTAAGAGCTCTGGACCAGATCAAACATTTCTTATGTAGTATCATTACCAAGTTTTTTATTTAAAAGAGAAATCCTAAGCCTGAGTATTTCTCCAGAAGAGGTATTTAACCTACAGTCTTCTGTACGAAGTGAATATTTGGACATTCTAGGAGAAAAAATACTTAATTCATTTTGAGTCAAAGATAAATGTGTTTGATAGCATTTTTTTTTAACCATGCTGTTATTTTCTTAGGCTAGTTTGGAATATTTCTTTGGTTGGGTCATGAGACTGTGGCTTTTGAATCATCTGAACCCAAACACCATTCGGCTGACTTTGGCTCCTTCCAGGAGGTAAGGGGAGCTCTGCTTCCTCCTGTTTTTCATCAGATACAATTTGATATTTACCCATTTCTGACACCTGGCTCGGGTGAAGCCCATGAGTGCCAGTCCAAGCTGGGCCATGTCCCAGACCTTGATGGGTCCTTTGGATCTGACAAGCTCAAGCTCAAATTCTGTGGGGTCACTTTGGCTCTGTTTCCCCCCACCTTTTATAAGAGGCAGGCTTCCCAGTCATAAACCCAAGCTGTGGACAAGAGCCCTCCCCTGAGATCACAGCCACAGACGTGGGCCTGGCTCTGTCAGCAGAAGGGGGGGACTGCTTTTGTGGTTAGTGTTAGACGTCAATGCTGGAGGCTGGCTTCCAGGCAAAGTCTCCAACACTCAAATTCTTCTAAAACAGAATAAAAAGCAACTCATGCAACTAAAATTAACAAGTCTGTCCTCCTGATACTTAAACAAGCAATTCCACCTGCACTGAATTTTAAGTACTTTTGGCCTCTATATGAGAAAATATTCTACACTGTGTATTAACTTTGGTTGATCCTGGAGCCATGTTAATCAGAAAAGAGGAGGGACTGTCATTTGTGCTAAATCCCAGGTCCTTGCTCAAACCACTGAAACACTGTAAGTTTTCTAGCTCTGGATGCTGAGGAATTCCAAGAAGACTGTGCACAAAAGAAGTCAATAAATCAAATAATCAACATAAATTTATTGAACTACTTCAGACACTTTGCTCACTGCCAATCCTATTTTGTACATGGTCTGTTGAGACCCTGGAGAACCTGAATGTAAAAAGATGACTCTGTTATCTCGATCGTGATTTGGATCTGGTCGAAATATCTTTTACTTGTAAACCACTTCAGCATAGTGCAGTTATTTGCTCCTCGTACGACAAATAAACCAGGCAAAATCTCTTAGTACCTGCCTTCTGTACCAAATAAGACAAAAGCTAAAATGGAATTCTCAGGACACTTGAAGCAAAATCGATGATGTACCAAACCTGAAGAGTGTCCTAGTGTAGGAATCCTCTTCACCTCACTGTTGTTCAGTTGCTCAGTCGTGTCCAGCTCTTTGTGACCCTGTGGACTGTAGCACACCAGACTTCACTGTCCTTCACCATCTCCCGGAGCTTGCTCAAACTCATGTCCAATGAGTTGATGATGCCATCCAACCATCTCATCCTTGTTGTCCCTTTTCCTCCTGCCCTCAATCTTTCCCAGCATCAGGGTCTTTTCCAGTGAGTCGGCTCTTTGCATCAGGTGGCCAAAGCAATGGAGGTTCAGTTTTAGCATCAGTCCTTCCAATGGATATTCAGGATTGATTTCCTTTAGGACGGATTGGTTTGATCTCCTTATAGTCCAAGGGACTCTCAAGAAGAGATTTTCTAGCCTATGTTTGAATAATGCCACTGACAGGGAGCTTACTACTTTTCAAGGGATCCAGTCTTCCACTGTACAGCTAAGCATTGTATTCTGAACTGAAATTTGCCCCTTTAACCTCCGCATACAAATGGCCTGAATTCTGTCCTCTGAAGTGATACAATTAAGTCTAGTGGCTCTTCCATGACAGTTCTTTAAGCTACTTGGCACCTAAACCTAACCTCAAAGTTGTGAGATTTCAAAGATGGCTGAAGACATGGTTCTTATTCAGAGGGTACCAGAAGGGATAAACGTGATGTGATGGGACTTCCATGGTGGGCCAGTGGCCAAGACTCCATGCTCTCAATGCAGCAGGCCAGGGTCAGATCCTAGGTCAAAGAACTAAATCTCACATGCCACATCTGTGTGTGCACGATGCAACTAAAGATCCCTTATGCTGCAACTAAGGCACAGTGCAGACAAATAAATAAATATCAAAAAACATGATACGAGAACCGGACTTATTCCAACTTAAGTGGAAAAGGCTGTCATGTTCATAACAGCAGTTGAAAAGGGAGTGCCAGTCCTAATAAGAGTTAGAAGTGGCATGAATAACACAGCATAGAAGCAGTATTTTAACAAAATCACAAAGGTGGGCCATGGTTAAACTCGCATAATCCTTACACTACAGTTTACAATCTAGGTGGTTTGGGATCCATACATTTACAGCATTTTAACATCTGCCCATCACTAGGCTTAATAATTTACATTTATATAGCACTTTAGAGCTTTCAAAGAATTTTACATGTTATTTTATATAATTTGATTTTGAAATTCAAAAGGGACATCAGGCTTTGGAAAATAATAAGCCTTTCACTAACCATGCCGAGAACATAATGAGATATACAGATGTAATCCACTCTTCTGAATGGCTTCCTGGTACCCAGAACTACAGACTCTGAAGTAGAAACTTGTCTGCCATAAATTTATTTCCTTTTTTTGCCAATTTTTTTCCATTCAGGTAAACTTGTTAACCTTGCTAAGCCTTTATTTCCCTTTCTGCAACATGTAGATCACATACTGTGGGCCTTAAGTAAAGTAATTCACATAAAGAGCTAAGCCCAGTGCCTGATATTACAGGATGAATAAATGCTGGTGCTCACTGATCTTTTTTGTTCATCATAGATAATAACTAACTTCCTTATAATAGAACTGATCTTATTAGGATAGATGACATGTAAAAGTATGGTAAAAATACTTAAAGTACCATAGAGCTTAAGAGAAAATTGTCAGTTCCACAGTCTGAAAAGTATTGTGAGGATCACTTCCGGGTATCTACAGAAAAGAACTAAAAGCAGGTACTCAGACATGTTCATAACAGCACAGCATTATTTACAATTGTGAAAAGATGGACACAACTCAAGTGTCCACCGATGGACAAATGGATAAACAAAATGGGATATATACACACACAATGGATAGCATTGAGCCTTATGAATAAGGAAGGAAATTCTGATACACGCTACAAGATGGATGAATCTTAAAGACATTATGCTAAGTGAGATAAGCCATTCACAAAAAGACAAATAGTCATATGAGACACTTAGAGTAGGCAAATTCATAGAGGCAGAAAGTACAATGGTGGTTGCCAGGGGGAGAGTGAGCAGGAGTGAGGAGTCACTGTTTAATGGATATAGAGTTTCAATTTTACAAGATGAAAAGACTAATGGGAGATGGATGGTGGTGAATGTACTTATTGCCACTGAACTATATACACTTAGAAATGGTTACAAAGGTAAATTTTATATTATGTATATTAAAATGGTAAATTTTGTTATGTATATCTTGGCAGAATTAGAAAACCCTATGAACACTGCAATGATACTTGGACAAACTTTAAGCTTCAAAGAATATGAGGCACGTTCCCTGTACTAGAAGCACTTAATATCCAATTAAGGATACAGAAAACAAACTAAAATGACAAATGACCATTTAAAATACTCTAAAGCAACAAGCAAATAGATAAACAAGCATCCACGAAGCTACAACTTGCCAATGACATGATCCAGTTGGTGGACATCAGCCATAAGTTATATGCCAGATGTCTTGGGTCAGAGTCTTTGTGTCACAAAGACTGTGACCTGAGGTTTCACTCAACAGCACTCCATAACAGAGCATGGTTACTAAATGCTAAAAATCAAGAGGCTCCCAAAGACGCTTAGTGACTGAGAGCTTCATCTCCCAGGCTTTTTATACTTCATCATGCAAACACAGACAATGCGGAACAGTTACTCTAATTAGGCACTTTCCTTATCCTCCCCTCGCAGAGCTGCGTTGGAGATAAAGGATAATGGCACTAAATGAACAGGTTAATTAGAGACAGCATTTACCCCTGCAGGCCTTCCAGTGGAAACACCATTTCACACCATTACATCACACAGGAGAGCAAGGCTCCGGGGACTGGCTCCTGAGACAGCCAGTGACCAGGAGAGAACAAAGCGAGCAGTACAAATAGAGAAATCGTGCTAGCTTAACTGACACACACTCTTATCCAGGAGTTCACCCCATATTTCTTGAGGGCATGAGCTGGCAAACAACAGCCTGCAAGCCAAATCTTACCTGCAATAAGATTTTGTACAGCCTATCAGCAGAGATTAGATTTGCATTTTTTAAGTGTTTTTTTTTTTTTAAAAGTAAACAAACAGTACTGTATGACAGAGACCTATATGGTCACAGGGGCTAATATCTGCTAAATGGTCCTTCACAAAAAAGTCTGCCAACCCATGCTCTTGATGATAGGAATTAAGCAATGTGTTCGATACCAAAAGAAGGAGGAGAGAGAGAACTGTCAAGTGATCAAAAGAGAACATTTGAAACACAACCCTATCACCAGTTGTCATCCTACAAATATCTTCATTTCATGCAGATGTGTCCTTTTAGTTCACCCCTTTTGTGAGCTACAAAGCTCTCCTACTTTGGCCACCAACGGAAAAAACAGCAGAAATGTGAGCAACTTATGCATTCAAGCAAGTTTAAAAAAAAATTAGAAAACACAAACTTGTCTGCTCCTCCCTTCTCACCTCTTCTTTCTCCAAACTGGTCATTATTTCAAAGTTGAACATGTTCTTGGGAAAATATTGTGACTCAAGGTGGTTCCTGCTATCATTCCATCGGTTTGGAGTGTTTAGGACCAAGCTTTAAAATAAGTAAGAAGTTGAAACTTGGCAGAGAGAAACAGACACTCAGGGCAGGCACCAATTTTATGTAATTTGAAAACAGCTGGTTTAGAATTTGCTAATTCATAGGAGTTCAGGAAAGAAAGCAAACCTCAACAACCTCACCTAACTGAAAATACTTGCATTCTGAATAAAGCTCAGTGCCCATTCAGAGTCTGCCATTAATTCAGCCAATGTTTTTCTTCCTAGAATAATAAATACTTTCTTCCACTGAAATGTGGGATCTTTACAAATAAAAATATTGCTATGATCTGACTGTAAGTGGATTACATATTTACTTTGCTTTATTGGAAGGGCCATGGGGTATGACCATAACTTACGCCTTCTCTTGCATTCCATACTGCCTGCTGCTGCTGCTAAGTCGCTTCAGTCGTGTCCGACTCTGTGCGACCCCATGGACTGCAGCCTACCAGGCTCCTCCGTCCATGGGATTTGCCAGGCAAGAGTACTGGAGTGGGTTGCCATTGCCTTCTCCCCATACTGCCTAGTTGGGCACAAAATTGGCACTAAAAAATAAATTCCCATTTATGAAATATAGCTAGTGTAAAGAATCAAAACTAGTAACTGAGATTGGTTCACCCAGGCCAGGTACACATATTTTAATGTGGTTATTGGCAAAAGCTGAAGCTTCTTGGCTATGGAATAAGGCTCCAGAGTTCAGGGACCTCCAACAGAACTTTAACATAAACGTAGTCATGCTTTCAACAGCTCTGGTCTCTACTATCTATATGTCTGTGAGATGGAAAAGGTCTCTACTCTATATGCCTTCTTTGCTTCACAAATATTTCAACATTTAAATTTTAATCAGGATGGGGTATTCTGGATAGACCCCTCTGAAAGAGGGGCGCATGATAGCTTTATGGTCACTGTTTATAGAGAATGTGTGTTTCCACCTACATTATCAAGGAAGAGTTGAGCACACATGTAGAGAGAAATAGCGCGCTCCCAGGAAGGAGCAGCGAATAGGCCTGAGTTGGAACAGCTGTTCCCAAGGGCTGCTGTACTGGTGGAGTCTTTCCACTGGGTCTATGAATGACAATTTTCCATTTACAGAGAACAGTAACTTGTTTAAGACTTCTTGCTTCATCGACTTACTGTCCACCACACACACACACACAGACACACACAGACACACACACACACACAACATAACCTTGAAACCAGGCCTGGTCATAGGGGCAAAGTGCCTTCTAGGGCTGCACGAGGACAGGGGCTTAGTTATCTTCTGTTGAAAACATTGTCTTTCACCTTCTCTTTAATATATGAACATATTTTTTTAAAAGGAAAACATCATACCAATTGATAGGCTACTCATTTCAACCCAAATAAAGTCACTCCCCTTTTCACAGTTTTAAAAAGCTAGTCCTTTCTGATTTTCTTGCCCTTTGACTACACATCAAACTAGATGTTACTTACAAGCAATTGACTGCAAGTTTGTTTAACAGCAAGACATCCCTTTAATTAACTGCCCTCTTTTTTACTGAAGTTGACAGGCAATACATTTGTAGCATCTCAACTGACTACATGAAGTCTTAGGTAGTTATATGCCAGTTGGTAAAGAAAGAATAGCCTACATTAATCCTAACAGATAGGTCTTGTGGTTAAGAATCACACAAGGAAAAATGATCTCAATAATTTCAAAGACCCCTAGATTCAATGTCATTATCAATTTTTTTTAAATAGAAGAAAATATTAACTTCATTAATGAGAAAAACCTATGCTTTATCCCACTTTTCAGGACAAAATTATTTTTGAGGAATTGCTGATCTTTCCCTCAGACTCTCTCTGCTTCATCGTAGAAATTCTATTTCTAAAAACTTCCCTAAGGAAACAATCAAGAATTTATAGCAGGGGCTTCCTTAGTCATCCAGTGGCTAAGACTCTGTACTCCCAATGTACGGGGCTCAGGTTCAATCCCTGGTCAGAGAACTAGATTCCATGTGCTACAACTAAGAGTTTGCATGCTGCAACTAAGGCTCATGGAAGCCAAATAAATAAATAATTAAAAAAAAAAACAAAAACAATGTACACCAAAATTTAACCAAAAGTATATTTACTGCTTCCCTGGCTAAAATGGATAAAAACCATACTCATGCTTCAATAGCTGGAAGTTAAATTAGATAAAGCATTGTAATTCACAGAGAATACATACACGTGTTATGCACTTATCAAAAATGGAACTGTAGATGACACATATGAGAAAATACTCATGATGTAATGGTTAGTGAAAACCAAATAATTCTAAACAATATATATGATTTAAACTTTGTTCACTATGAGCAGAAAAAAGACTAGAAGGAAATAAATGAAAGTCATCCAATTGTTATCAATGTGGGGAGGAGTTATACTGCTTTTTATTCTTCATATACTCTCCATGTTTTATACAATTTGCTCATTTTATAATAAGAACCTAAGTATAATTTAGAAGTATATTTCAGAAGATGGTTCTCCTGTAGGTGTTAATTAGACGATTTTCTAGACTCAGAGCTGTCTAGCAAACCACTCCCAGTAGCAGTCAAGTCCTTAACTAGAATGACTGCTCACTGACACCATCTCCATCTTCTCTAGATCATCTTGAGAACTGAAAAGAAAAAGATAGTTTGGGGAAAATGTCTACTCCTGCATTTATAAACAAGAAAATTCTCAGTAGGAGGATGAATCATTATGACCACCACCACCACCAACAAAAACACCCACCCTTGTTATCTAATACTCACATTGAACAGGTTTTATATCCATACATTTTAAGAAACCAAGAGGGAGTCATAAACCCAATTCAATTTAATTGGGTGCTCTCTTGACAGAATTGTTATTAGTAAGATTGTATTGTGCAAAGCTCCCTGAAATCCCAAACGCTGCTGACTACACCGGGAGAAACATTTAACATCCAGCATGCAACATGCAGTTGTGTCTGCTCCTCTGTCCCAGGCCCCTCCTGCAAACCCCTCATCCTTCTCCTTCCCATTCCCCTTGGATTCTCAAATCAAAGAAAAAGCTTGTCTGGAGCAACCTCCATAAATTATTCACATGATATTACAGTGTATGTCAGCAATCTCGCAGTGTTTAAAAAACTTAACTACAAGCCAATTAAAATGTAAACTGAGAAAGACGGATGGAGCTGGTTGCTCTGGTGTGAACTTGAGCAGCTCATAACAATATGCACTCCAACTTCCAGACCTGCTAATTTGACAGCTACTTTCATCAGCAGAGCCTCCCCCTCCCCACCATGACTTCATCCCCCTCCTTTAATGCAGTGGTTCTCCCAGGACAAATGGTTCTGTATCCTTCCACATCCACCATATGAGTCCCCTGGGCCTTGCAACCAGCCCAAGCGCTCAAAGTGGAAGTTATTAACAAGGGTTTGTTTCTTTCCCTCTGTGTTTTTAAGGATATGTAATATACCCTTCATTTACAGGTTGCAGTTTATAAGTGAAAGAAGTTTTTCAAAAAGGAAAGAAAAGACAAAAGGAAGAAGAAAAAAGTAAGCAAAGATCATGTATCAATGAAAAAAGGTAAAGCAAGTCTGAAAGCTAGCTGAATGGGGATGATGTTCTGAAACACGTTCCCTTCATTGTTTCCATTTGAGTTTTTCCTATGCTACGCTTCACACCAATGGGTCTATATGACCTAATTTCACTTACTCGCGAAACAACTAAGAGATTAAAGACAAGGAGTACCTGCTTTGGTTTTGAGAAGAAGAGAAGACCTGTACTACTGCACAGACTTGAGCAGTTCTATTAAGACAAAAAGATAGGTTCCCCCTTTAAAAATATTCCAGCACATCTTCCTCCATATCCCTCTTCCTGACCTTCTTTTCCACTTCTCCTCTCTTTCAGCATTATATAAGAAATCTCAGTCTGTAATGAAACCACAGCAGGACCTGACAAGGAGGGGCATTAGAACATAAGTCAGATTATCAGCACTTCTGCACTGCCTACCTCTTCTTTACAGAATAGGACTTTTCTCTTTCTGAAACTTCACAACTCAAATTTAAGACAGGGACATCTGATTTTTCTAAAGAAGGGCCTGGACAAGGAAAATGCATAGTTTCAGCAATGGAAATTAGGCACCAACCTAACAGAATAATTTTCTACTTTAGTTCTCATGCTTTTCAGTTTTGAGACTTAGACACAATTTAAACAGAAAGACACGAATGGTGTCCATTCCCCAGAGAGAATAATCCTAGAAAAATTGGTGACCTTATGGTAATGGAAAATCTCCTTTACTGAGCTCCTCTCTGTCATCTGGATATATCTGGTCTATCAGAAAGATCAAAGTTCTTATAGGCATGGCACACCTGTTCAAATCAACACAAGAAATGTGTGTACCTATGAGCCAACTGAGTGAGTGTGTGCGTGCTCAGTCATGTATGACTCTTTTTTGACCCCATGGACTGTAGCCCCCAGGCCCCTCTGTCCATGGGATTCTCCGGGCAAGAATACTGAAGCGGGGTGTCATTCCCTTTTATAAGGGATCTTCCCAACACAAGCATCAAACCTGCCTCCTGAACTGCAGGCAGATTCTATATCATCTGGGCTACCAGGGAAGCCCAAGAGCCAGCTACTAAGATATCAATCAGTGACCCATGACAACAAACGAATGCATTATAATAGATTATTTTATCTTTGAAATTATCTTTGAAAAGGTACATAGTTATATGATTACTGCATGCTCAAAAAGAAGGATCACTGAATGGATATATAACTGGAAATAAACAAAAGTCTCATGAGGGACTTTCCTGGTGGTCCCAGAGGCTAAGACTACTTGCTTCCACCAGAAGGTGTGGGTTCAATCCCTATCAGGAAACTAGATCTCACATGCCACAATTAAGACCAGGCGCAGCCAAGTAAATATTAGAACAAAACAAAACAACAAAAGTCTCATGAGTAGACACTATTAATGGAAAGGAAGTAAAGGAGCTCAACTCTTTGATCAAACTTGGAAATTAAGAGATTCAATTGAGGAAAACAGATCAGTTGATTTTATGAATTTCACACTAGGTTTTCTCTCTGCTATTAGTCAGAGAGGACTATGCACACTGTAATTATATCTCAACATTTTTTGTTCAAATTCAGTTAGCAGTTGTCTGAGAAAAGCTTACAAGTCAAAATAAAGGCAGATGGTTATCTGAACAGGACATACAATCAATAAATTCATTCCACTATTTAATCCTGCTGAATTATTTACAACAGTGGCTTTCTGGTCCCACAGTGATTCAGAACCATGTGGGGAAATTTTCTTTAAAATAAAAAAATACAGATAATACTAGGGCTATATTTTCAGATATTCTGGTTCGACAGGTGTATTTAAAATATTTTCATATGATTCTACTCTAGTGCTGCCAACGATTGAGAACAGCTCATCTGACTGAGATGTAATCTCTGGTCACTCATTATGGTGGAACATGGAAAACATCACAGACTTCGGACAAACTAGAATACGCTGCCTTCAACTCATGCTTAGCCCTTAACTGCCTGAACTGTCCTTCTATTCAGATCAGCCTCTTGGTATATCTTTCTTAGGTTTTGGCTTAAGTCCTTGTAATATGCTTTGTACTTTATGCCTTAGTTTTGAAAATAGGGCTTCTGATCAGGGAAATGTAGTTTAAAACCACAAATGAGATATCACTTCACACCCACTAGGATGGCTCTAACCAAAAAGACAATAACAACGAACGTTGCCAAGGATGTGGAGAAATTGTAAATGCAAATTTTACACTATTTCATAATGTGAATATGAAATGGAAATGATGTAAACTTAAAATGATCCAGACACTTTAAGGAACAGTCTGGCAGTTACTCTAATGGTTAAACCAAATGACTCAGCAATTCCAGTACTAAGTATATTCTTAAGAGAAATGAAAACATGTGTCCACACAAGAACTTGTAATGAGTGTTCACAGCAGCATTATTCATGATAGTCAAAAATGGAAACAATCCAAATGTCCATCAAATGATGAATGGCTAAGCAAAATGCAGTATATCCTTTCAGTGGAATATTATTAAACAAAATATAAAGAAATGAAGTATTAATACATGGATACAACATGGATAACATTAAAACATTACATGGATACAACATGGATAAACATTAAAAACAAGTGAAAAACAAGGGAGAGAAGTCAGCTGCAAATGGCCACATATTGTATGTTTCTATTTATTTGAAATGTCCAGTACAGGCAAATCTATAGACAGAAAGCCTAAGGGTGAATGTACGACGGGGGTAAAGAGATGATGATCAAAGAGTGCAGGGTCTCCTTTTCTTTTTGACAAGATTTTGGCCATGCCACGAGGCATGTGGGATCTTAGTTCCCTGACCAGGGATCGAACCTCTGCCCCCTGCAGTGGAAGCACAGTCTTAACCACTGGGCCATCAGGGAACTCCTTGGATTTCTTTTTTAGGTAATAAAACTGTTCTAAAATTGATGGTGGTGAGGAATGCAAAATTCCGTGAATATGCTAAAAACTCTTGACAGGTACACTCGAAGTGGGTGAATTGTGTCTTATGTGAATTCTATCTCAATAAAACTGCAAAAAATATAAAGAAAAGAAGGCTTCTGTTCTGAGGTCTGACTTGGCAGCTCACACATCCTCCAGTCCCCTGCTGGGCTTGGGGGGCCTGTCTGGCATGGTCACTGCCCCTGTGAGGAGCTGTGCTGACCTAGCCTGTTGATAAGATCTTTTGGCTCTAATGTACCTCTTGGCTCTAGCTCCTAGTCTTCAATATATCCTCGTCTTCCTCATCATAATACCCTTTGGATAGTCAATTGTCCCTTCTGAATAGGCATGTACAAATGAGACTAAAGATAAAGGCTTTATTCTGAGGGTAACAACAGAAAGTCATTAAGATTTAATGGGGAGCAGTATAAAGACAACACAGGAAAAAACATGAAGTCTTTTAACTGACTTCACTCATTTCATGTTCAGTAACAATTTCTCCTTTCCTCCCACACTGCACCACCTCCCAGTAATGAGGCTCTACTCTCTCAGTTAGGCCTCATGTCTCATAATTCCTTCCTCTAATCCTCTCCTCTTCTTGCTGGCCGTCCTCATTCCTGCCCCCAGTATAAACTATTTTCACTCCACCATCAAATCTTTACTCAAACCATCACTCTTGAATCCTCCTGCTTTTCTACACTTTCCCAGTTAAACGTCTTCTTCAAGATTAGATTTAATGCATTATGTTTCATGTGATGATTTCCCAACATTATATGAAAAAGCAAGAGAGTTCCAGAAAAAACATCTATTTCTGCTTTATTGACTATGCCAAAGCCTTTGACTGTGTGGATCACAATAAACTGTGGAAAATTCTGAAAGAGATGGGAATACCAGAGCACCTGACCTGCCTCTTGAGAAACCTGTATGCAGGTCAGGAAGCAACAGTTAGAACTGGACATGGAACAACAGACTGGTTTCAAATAGGAAAAGGAGTACGTCAAGGCTGTACATTGTCACCCTGCTTATTTAACTTCTATGCAGAGTACATCATGAGAAACCCTGGGCTGAAAGAAGCACAAGCTGGAATCAAGATTGCCGGGAGAAATATCAATAACCTCAGATATGCAGATAACACCACCCTTATGGCAGAAAGTGAAGAGGAACTAAAAAGCCTCTTGATGAAAGTGACACAGGAGAGTGAAAAAGTTGGCTTAAGGCTCAACATTCAGAAAATGAAGATCATGGCATCTGGTCCCATCACTTCATGGGAAATAGATGGGGAAACAGTGGAAACAGTGTCAGACTTTATTTTGGGGGGCTCCAAAATCACTGCAGGTGGTGACTGCAGCCATGAAATTGAAAGACACTTCCTCCTTGGAAGAAAAGTTATGACCAACCTACACAGCATATTCAAAAGCAGAGACATTACTTTGCCAACAAAGGTCCGTCTAGTCAAGGCTATGGTTTTTCCAGTGATCATGTATGGATGTGAGAGTTGGACTGTGAAGAAAGCTGAGCGCCGAAGAATTGATGCTTTTGAACTGCAGTGTTGGAGAAGACTCTTGAGAGTCCCTTGGACTGCAAGGAGATCCAACCAGTCCATTCTGAAGGAGATCAGCCCTGGGATTTCTTTGGAGGGAATGATGCTGAAGCTGAAACTCCAGTACTTTGGCCACCTCAGGCGAAGAGCTGACTCATCGGAAAAAGACTCTGATGCTGGAAGGGATTGGGGGCGGGACGAGAAGGGGACGACAGAGGATGAGATGGCTGGATGGCATCACTGACTTGATGGAAGTGGGTCTGAGTGAACTCCGGGAGTTGGTGATGGACAGGAAGGCCTGGTGTGCTGCAATTCATGGGGTCACAAAGAGTCAGACACGACTGAGCGACTGAACTGAACTGAACTAACTAGGGCTATAAATGAAATAAATTAAACAAACCTCAAACTTGTATCATGAGCTTTGTCCCTCTGACCAAGCTCTATACTCTTTAACAGCAAGAACAAAGTGATAAACTTCTCTTGATTCCATACTGTGCCAAAGTGCTGGGCCAGCAGCTAACATACTCAGAGACTGACTGATAAAAGGAACTCATTTTTATTTCCAAGAATTTGTGTACAATGAACTTCTCTGGCTTGTTTTCTCTCTGCCATGGTTTCCCTTTCCATTCCCAGAAAGCTTCCCTGTGTGCATTTCCTTTTCTCGAAGCTATGTGCTGTTACAGGAGAAATCACTCCCTTGGGAAAATTATTGATGGGCAGCTTCTAATTTTAAGCTACAGCTGAACTAAGAAACTGAATCGCAGCTGCATTACCATTTCATTCTGCATGGAGCCCTAATGATAAATATTTAACCAGAACAACTTCCCTTTCCTTTGCTGCTATATTCTCATATAATTATTTTAACAAACGGTTGTTCCAAACATTTACCACTCTTGTCAAACCTCTAACTACTCCAGGTGGATGGTATTTTGCTGCTTCTATCACTAAGAAAATCAATGGCATTCCTATCACCTCCATATTTACTGACGTTTGTGTGTTAGTCACTTAGTCGTGTCTGACTCTTTGTGACCCCATGGACTGTAGCCCACTAGCTTTCTCCATCCATGGGATTTTCCAGGCAAGAATACTGGAGTGGGTTGCCATTTCCTTCTCCAGGGGATGCTCCTGACCCGGTGATCAAACCTGGTTCTCCCACATTGCAGGCAGACTCTACTGTCTGAGCCATCAGGGAAGCCCTATGGTCTAACCCATTGTTCAGGTCATCAGCACTGCCCATCAAATATTTTCCATTCTCCCCTAGTTCTAGGCACTTTGATGGCCCTTTGGGGTTGGGTGCAGCCATGTGACTTGCTCTGTGATAACTGCTGTCCCAGTTCCCTAACAACATAGCAATCATTTGCTCTGTCTCCACTACCTTCAATTCATCCAACAAGGCTGTCTTGCTGCTTGAAGGTACTTTGTTTAGGAAGACTTTACTAACCTCACAAGCAGCTTAAGTTCCATCCTTCTTTATGTTCTCTTGTCAGTTGTGCTCATATTTCTATGCCAACTCTTACAATGGGTTTTGATATTTGCTTGTGGGTCTGTCCCTAAGAAATGTTGGTTTTAAGCTCTGTTTAATCAGCCCACAGATAAAGGACTCAGAGGCAAAAGTGGCAGGTTTTGAGGTATGATTCTTTTGCTTTTTATAAACGACGGGCCCACATAAGCTTGGTTTAGAGATTTACCAGATAAAACCATCATACTGCAGCATAAATTCCTCCAAGTGAGATATCTCACAAGATGTTGGAAACTTAGACTATAATATAATGATTGTCACAAGGAAAGTACCCAGAAGATGTTTGCTAAATGAATGAATAACTCCCTGGGCAATGTGCTAATCACTGTCCCCTTACATCTGACCTTTTATTCTAAGTACAGTATGAAAGTTAGTAACCCTTCTCCAGGTTGCCCTGGGACACCAAAAACTCTTAGAAACAAATCTGTTTATTAAAAAACTATGATAGTTGTCATCAAAATAGCACAGCTTTAGAAGCATTTAGAGTACAAAGTTTCTTACCAGCTTTGGTTCATTACCAAAGTAGGCATTATCTTAAAATTGATCTTATCTGAAGGTTAAACACACTTAGTTCCTTGTCAGAACACTTAACTCTCCAATATGGTCAATTACCAGATAATAGTGTCCACTTTCTCACGTCTTACTACTTAAATGGTCTGATCGATAAATAAGTACACACTGCATTATTAAGAGCTTGCTGATGTCAGACACGAATGGAAGAAGTCTCTGAACGTCTAGTCTTAAAAATAACATTTAAGTTCCCTATCAGGTATTTTATAAGTCTCTACTGTGCTCATGGCACTGAAATATAATTTTCTTCGAACCTGTGATCTGCATTAGACACGTCACATGCAAAGTGGATGGACTGTTTTTTCACTTTGTTATGAGTTTGAGTGGCATTTTATTTCTCTTAGTAATTAAGTGATAATTGACCAAGTATATCGGTTCCTCATCAACACAAAATATTTAAAAGCATCAAAATAAAAGCACTTCTGAATCCAATAATCTAATGGGAAGTGACAATATGTATATCTTGTTTGGTGATGGAACTTGCCAGCTCTTCTGCAGAATACAGTGGGAGATTCAGTGTAGAAAAGGAACATGGTAGGGGAGGGGGAAGGGGTATTTGATCCAGTTATCCTTTCACTAAATGTACTTTCCTTATAGATGGCTGTCTTAGAAATCATTTCAGTCAGTTAATTTAAAAAATTTCTTTCAATCCTTTTTAAAATAAGCTTTCTTAGATTCTACACTTACACACAATATTTAAAGTGAACTACAGAACTTGCAGAGAAAAGAAGTAACATTCTAACTACCTACAGAAGAATTAGTCCTAGATGCTTATGAGCACAAATTGATATCAATGAAATTTTATTAGCAATTTATCGTCAAAGGTTATCCAAACTGATCCAAGAATATTTAATTTACTTAAAACAAGGTTGAACATTAGCTGGCATTTACATGACCAGTTCCGATCCTGCCTCCAATACATCAATACCTAGAGCCATTGAAAGGTCTGATGCTGTAGTGGAAGCTTCAGTACTCGGGCCACCTGATGTGAAGAGCCAACTCATTGGAAAAGACTCTGATGCTGGCAAAGATTGAAGGCAAAAGGAGAAAGGGGCGGCAGAGGATAAGATGGTTAAATAGCATCACTGGTTCACCGGACATGAATCTGAGCAAACTCCAAGAGATAGTGAAGGACAGGGGAGCCACAAAGACTCAAACAAGACTAGCAACTGAACAACAGCAGCCACCAAAGAGAGGGATTGAATATTCTCAAACAGCAGAGATGAATCAGATCCATCTTTCACAGACGAGGAAACGGATGTTCATTCTTGCCTGGCATCTGCCAGTAAGAGACAATTGTCACTTCTGAGTCTTTAAAAAACATAGACTTCTATTCACTAATGCCTACTAGTCCTAGACAGTTTAAACTCTAAGTTCATTTTTTTTTTCTTCTGTAGACAAATGCAGTGTTTTCTCAGTGAGCCAATCTTCCTTATTTCCACATCAAAATGAGGAAGGCAAAGGTCAACATGATATTCAAAAGCATACAAATACCATGAATTTGGCCATACCCTTCCATGGAGCCTACTTAAACAACAAAAAAAATATGCATATATGATAAATAATAATTGTTAAAATATATTCCATTCCTATGATGTGTAAGATGCTCTTCTAGCCCCATATATATAAGAAGTCCACAGCATGGTCTCCGGTTCTTAGTTTATAATCTACTAAAAGAAATAAAATCCTCATCATAAAAAGATAACCTATGAGACACTTAATTGACAAGTGAAATGAACAGGTCACAAGAGGGACTATTAGAGGCCGAAGAAAGAAGAGCTCAACAAGGCTGAGTGAGTCTCAGGAAGTTTTTAGGAAAAAGTGTCATTTAAGCTATTTTAAGTACAGAACTCAGAAGCATAAAGAACAGAGTACATGAGTTGAAATACATGTGGAACACAGTGAGAAAAATGTTTGAAAAGTGTAGTTAATTATATAAATATCTAATGAGTTATAGGAGAATAATAAATGGCAAACCACAACAGTTGGATATTTCATCAGCAAAGATATCTCCATTTAAATAAATAATTCTTTTGATAAACACAATATTTATTTCAAAGCAGTTAAAAAATAAGACTACCAAAACCTTCAAGAATGTCCATTCCATTTCCGAGATTATGTTCTAAGAAATTCCAAAACTCAGTTAATGAACACCAAGATGAAAAACTGGACAAAAACTTAAACATGTAGCAATTAGAGATTAGTTATCCATGTTACCATGTACCCATGGAATAGATCAAAACAGATGTAGGACAATAGTTAATAAAATGAAAATATACTGTTAATAAAAATATCTTGGGGATAAATCGTTATTATCCTAGTTTATCACCATCTGTGTATTAACAAGAACAAAAAATTAAACATACATATAGGAAAAAATTGAGAGGATATGTATCTCAAAGTCTCTTGTTTCGTGAATTCTAGAGGGGCTAATGTCATCTCAGAGTTATGGAGATAATTTATCGTTCTTGTAGCATGGCTGCCACTTAAGAGCTGAGAACCTGCCTCTTTCCCACCTAACAGTGGACACCACTGTCCATGGACGCCACTGTAGCTTATAGATGCCCACGTGTTAGTACCTTGCACGGTTCTGGAAACATTTTCTTTTCAGTATCTGTTGGCATAAGGAATTTGGAATACTTGCTAATGGATAGTCTACTTTTCTAGGACTTAGGATTTGCCTGTTTTAGAATATACAATGTTGATACGTTGTCTTAAAAACAAAATCTTTCTGATTAAAAACAGAAAAACAAAGAAAGAACTATTATCCTGTTACATGTAAAGATAAATACTCCAACTTCTTAAACTGAATTTTTCTGGCTTGGAATATCAGAGAACATACTTATTTCTTAAGATGGCAAGGAATGTTTTACTTTCCCTGGGAAGAAACATTTAAAAACTAGATCCTGGTATGGCATTTCTGGAGTCGAATGTCTTATCTGAGCCAGAATCTCCATGAATCGTGTTGTTCAAACCTGCTTCGCCTTCCCTGGCAATGAAGGAAGGTTGGAAAGGGAGTGAAGGGAAAAGCCAGGTAAAGAGAAGAATGGAACAGAGGAAAGAAAAACAGAAACCAGGTGAGAAAAGAAGGAAATAGTGACGAGAGAGGGATATTTGGGGACAGACTGGCTTTATTTCCCATGCTGGTCTGGTTCTTGTTTTATTGGAATTATTTCACCATCCTTAATTGTCATCAGTGTAAACACCCACTCTGCTCTTAAAAGAAACCATTCCCGCTGATGGAAGTAATAAATGACAGTGCCCTAGGAACGGAATCCTGAGGTCTGCATAAATCAGCGTTTGTCATCTTTTCAAATGCTAAAAAATTTCTGTGGTTCCAGCATTTCCAGGAAAGGTTCAGCTGAGTTTCCATAATAATCACTTCATAGACTCTAAGTTTTCTCTTTGAATTGTCCAAAGGTTAAATCTACCCTAAATTAGAATTAAATGTGTGTGAGTGTGCATGAATGTATGCACGAACATATGCTTTACTTATGCATGCATACATCAAAACATACATACATATATATACATATGTGTGTATATGTGTAAAAATATCCATGGCTTCCCAGGTGGCTCAGTAGTAAAGAATCCAATCCGCCTGCCAATGTAGGAAAAGGGGGTTCGATCTCTGGGTGGGGATGATCTCCTGGAGAAGGAAATGGCAACCAACTCCAGTATTCTTGCCTGGGAAATCCCAGGGACAGAGAAGCCTGGTGGGCTACAGTGCATGGGGTTGCAAAGAGTCAGACATGACTTAGCAACTAAACAACAATACATATCTACACACACACACACACACACACACACACACACACACACACAGTGCTCAGTCACTTCAGTTGTGTCTGACCATTTGTGACCCCGTGGACTGTAGCCCATCAGGCTTCAGTGTCCATGGGATTCTCCAAGCAAGACTACTGGAGTGGGTTGTATACATATATAAGACTATCCTTCTTAAAATCCTCTCATTTCAGCAAGTCTTTATTCTATTTAGTAGCTTTCAGAGTTCAAAGGTCTCAGGCAGAACCCAGCCACCTAACTCTATGGGCAATGAGTTCACCCAGGGAACATGTGTATTTTGCCCTGTTGGTTCACCTGGACCTCTTTCTCCTTTTCTATTAGTCCTCTCCTTGCTTCTTCGGTGGATGCCTGACCTCCTTGGACTGTATGATTTACCTCTTTGTAGGTGTTGCTAGAGAATTCAAAGGGTGCCAGATTCTTCCGGAGCGGGTGATGACATCTTAGGAACCTAGTCATTACTTAGACAGGAGCTTTAAAACTCAAGCAGCCTAGTGACGTTCTGGAAAATAGCCATGAACATAAGCACAGGCCCACAGATCAGAGCAAAGCTCAAAGGAAAGAAGGCTGAAGCGTAATGAAAATGAACATTGGGCCAAAAAACACAAGCTGAATAGGTTGTCATATCATCATTACCTGGCTTGATTTTCTAGAATCTTTATTTGTATGAGGGGCTAGCTGATGTCAATTTTAAGCAAATCTGCTACATATCGACTCTTTTCCCAAGTGGGAATGAGAAGTAAGCAACAGGATGGCATTGGAAATGCAGGTAAGGCAGAGGCCAGTTTTATAAACAGATGATGACTTTGGGGTGGGAGGATTATTTTTGAGAGCAAACATACCGCATATCCTGAAAGCCAGTCTGATACTCTAGGAAAGAGAAGCTCAGAGTCCTCTGGGTAGAACGGTGACAATGAGCCCTTCATAAACACAGCCTTTAAGACAAGAAATATTCCAAGTTGAAACTCACTTGTCCTGGTTTGGTTCTCTCTTTGTCTTGCTGGAGAGTAGGCCACGGGAGCAAAGTCAACGGAAATGAAAGTACAAGAAATAAAAGAAAAAGGTAGCAGAAAAGCCATTTCTAAGATACCAAATTATATAAGATTATTCCCTCACCTCATCTAAATTTTTTGAGTAAGGCGAGGTGGCCCCTTCGTGGATCAATGTTCTCTCGTGGCGAAGGGGCTTGTGTAATTCGATGAAACTATGAGCCATGCTATGCAGGGTCACCCAAGACAGATGGGTCATAGTGAAGAGCTCTGACAAATCGTGGTCCACTGGAGGAGGGAAGAGCAAACCACTCCAGTGTCAGGGAAGCCTGGCGTGCTGCAGTCTATGGGGTCGCAAAGAGTTGGACACGACTCAGCAACTGCACAACAACAAAGTGAGGTGGGCAGGACTGAGCAACTCATCGTGCCTGCAAGGTGAGCGGGGAAAAGAGCTACCCCTGAGGCCACCACGGGCCTGACGTTCTACAGACACGCATTTATTGTACCCTAAACACCCGATACAGGTATGATTGTCATTTCCTAGATGAGAAAAGTGAGCCCAAAACATTCTCCTTACTGTCATCTCTTGACACAATGAGAAAAGTAGATTGACAAGGACCCATTTCAACATACTTGCTTAATTTTCCTTTGTTCCCTTTCAAAGCCACTATTAGCATATTCTCCCAAAGGGTTTTCTTTTGGAGGGCAAAGTATCTCATTTTTTACAATAATAATATAAACCACTGTCTGTAGGATGAAGATGACAGATCAACTGAACTTTTTTTAAAGTTCAAAATCAAGGTCATTAAATTTATGAGCTCCTACTCCTCCCAATTTATCAGGAGCCTAATTTATGAGCTCTTACCAACCCACCCCCAAATTTATGAGCTCCTATCCCCACCAGGGGCTTCCCTGGTGGCTCAGACGGTAAAGACTCTGCCTGCAATGCAGGAGACCCAGGTTCAACCCCTGGGTTGGGAAGATCCCCTGGAGAAGGGAATGGCAACCCACTCCAGTATTCTTGTCTGGAGAATTCCATGGATAGAGGAGCCTGGAGGGGTACTACAGTCCATGGGGTCGCAAAAGAGTTGGACACAACTGAGCGACTACCACTAACACTCCCCTTAAAAAAAAAAAAAAGAAAAACAACTAACTATATATCTACAAAGACCTTCAAATACTTTAAGGACTATCACTTCTACACCAAAATGAGAATTCCAAGTCTTCAAAATCTAGGTAACTGTAGCACAAAAGAGAAAATGTATTGCATTGACTTCTTGTTGGAATTTGGGTCATTTTAGAAGGCCAATTACCTTATTTAAATTTGGAGGAAGAATGAGTTTCAATAGTCCTCTGCATATTACAAATAGTATCAGTAACAATGCAATTATCCCATTTTTTTTTAAAGAGGTTGACTAAGGATATGTTTTTAAAATGATAGCAACCTTCAAACTGCCTTACTTTGAATCATATGAATACAAGGCTTTGTTTCTCCCCAAATTGAAAACATTCCTTAGTTTCTCAGCTACACTTTGCATAGTATGGTAGGGCATTCCCTGCATCTGGAGGGCAGTGTGTGACACTTTAAATGCTAATGGAAAAGCACACTGTTTATACAAGCATGTCACATAACATTGTTTTGTATAAGATTCCAGCTGAGTTCCCAGTACTGAATCTAAAAATGAAGCAATCACATCTTGTGTCCATAGACACTGAAGAGTGAACAGTAAGTCATCTGATTTAGCTTTCTTGGAAAAGACTTGGATCCATCTTATATCTCTTATTTTGCTTTTCGTGGGGTATGGAGAGAGAGGTTATCAAAACTGAAAGTGTAAGACAGAGGCAGTACTGGTCATATCCAGACAGATGAGCCCCAGCCCTGAGATCCTTCTCAGACTCTCTTCAAGCTGTGTGCCTTTCTGTGGGGCAATGGTCCATGGGTTCATCAGGATGCACCCAGCCAGCTCACACATCTTCCTTTTAGGACCATGTTTTCCATGCCAGAGACACAGGACTCCCCTGCCCAGCTGGCCCTCCACCCCTTCCAGGGTCTGGATGGGCAGGCTTTTCCCCAGGGGACCACCTTCCTGAGGCCAGGCCATGCTACTTATATAGAAACCTGCAGGCCTAATTGTGGCCAAGGGGCAGCTGTGCGCTGCGGTGTTGACAGCATAAGGTATGGATGAGAACTTGAATATGTGCGGTGGATACCCATGGGCAAAGTTCCTTGTGCCCCTGGAAAGAACAAAAATTGAAAAGAAAGAAGTAAGGCAGGCCTCCATACATACTCTTGCCCTGCAAATATTAGGGGTGGGTCTGGCAAAAGGAGACTCAGAGATAGAGGTATATTTAATGGTGCTTAATTTAACAGAGAATGGCATAATATTAAAAAATCCTACCCCTTCATTTTGGTCTTCCCATCCAGATCAACAAGAGCAAAGTTACCAGGATAAGGACTGATCAGAGAATCCTATCAGCTGAATCTATTTACAAATAAACTCCAGAAGAGTCAACTATAGAAAGACTCTTTGAGAGTCTGTTGAGAAAGAAATCAACAGATGTGTCTAAAGCCTCAACACACACATATGCATGCGCACACACACACACACACACACACACACACACCCCCCATCCAGAGTGGGCTATATAGACTATGACCACCAAGGTTAAGGACATTTTAGGTCATTACCAATTTCCACACTATCATTGTTCTGCAGGATCTGCACTTTCTGAATCAGCTCCCAAACCATTTTATGGCTCCATGTCTTTTAAACTGGCTTCAACTTGCCAGTAGCTTTAGCTCAAGAAAATTTTATGACAATGTACAACACCTACCCTTCATATAACACATGAAACCTCAGAATTGGCTTTCTTCCCTCTTTTTCACACATTTATTATAGGTGTTAAATTACAGTCATTCCCAAGCTTAACCCCTAAGAAACAGAGTTATCTATATCAAGCTTACTTCATACTAACTTTCTAAAGTATCATGCCGAGATATGTATTTTATTCCATAGCTAAGAATGCCAAGTGTTTATGGGCAAAACACACAGGCTTTGGAACCTTGAAGAGAAGGGTCAAGAGCTTGTGTAGGTCTTCTAAAGAACAAGGAAAGCAGTCACTGAGGTATATAAGCAGACAGATTCGGAGACATGTCCTGGTACAAAAGAGACCCCAAAAGTTCTACTATTAGACAAAAAGGTAATCTCAAAGTAGTCAGGGATGGAAAGATGGGATCTGGAAAACATACAAACATGGACATCACCCTGGGTTTCAAAGGACCCTCTTTGGGACAGAACACCAGAGAGATTTTCAAATACGGATGGTGGCCTTCAGTGAATTTGGGCTGGATGCGAATGGGAAGTAAGACCTGAGTGAGTGCCGTGTGGATGCAAAGGAGAAATGAACCCAGGGGATGGGAAAGCTGGGCGCTGGGTCCCAGGGCTCGGGCAGATAAATTCTTCTCCCCCAGCAGGAACTGTCCCACTCACTTCAATGCCACCAAAACATTTCTTACCAAAATGCTTAAGACCAAAACCGCCTCCTGTGAATTATCCCCACCAAGAGCTCAAATGCTTGGGCTCCCCTCTCTGCTTCCAGTGAACAAATCCTGCTACCAGACTATCCCGCACACCGTGCGCTCCCCCCACCTCATTTTTTTTTTTTAATGTGCTCTAGGAAACACTGTGGGCAGTTTTCTGGAATTTATGCAACATTCCTGGAGGGGTCATTTTGAAGCAACAGGAAAACCTTCATGAAATTCTACTAAGGAACTGGGACTGGTCCAATTTTCCTACACAAATTTTTACTAGATGGAAATCCAGAAGTTTTGGCCTCTTCCATCCATCATAAAAACGCCCTTTGTTTAAACAGTCTCCACTGATGCATTTTCCAGCGCATAAGGTAATTTTCAGTGTGGTACAGAATTCACTAGGGTCCTTTAAAACCAGGGGTGGAGGAGGCGGGGGGGAAGGAGAAGGGAAAAAAGTACCTACACAGCAGAAGCCTTTATGATCTATAACTGAGTACACACTGCCTTTGCAGGAAGACCGCATTTAACCGCCTGGGCTGTAATACAGTAACCCTCTCACTGCACTGACCAGCCCACAAACAGAACCAAGAAACCTGGCAAGGAACTCGATCTGCAATAACAAACCCAACTTGCAGTAAAAGCCATCTGTACATGCGCCAATTATTCTCCTCCTCAAATGATTGGGTTCCATCTCGTTTTGCTGACAAGCAAGTTATGCCACATTTTAATAGGCAATAAAATGTATTATTAAATAATTAGTAGCTAAGAAACAAAAATTAGAGGCTACTTCCTTACCCAAGGATCCCCTAGTACTTCAGTCTGTTGATGGAAAGCAACCGGATCCTCCGAAGAGGACGGACTGGAACCTGACACTGTTTACTGTGAGACAATTACGAGGCTAATGAGTGTTCACAGAGACTGAAGCAGGAAAGAAATCTAGAAAATTTCACCTAACCCTGGTGATGTCTGTAGCAGGGTCCCGGAGGAGCAGAAATTTCTTCAAACTGCTCCTTGTTCTGAGCACGTTAATTAAACCGTTAGAGGTAAAGGAGTATTGATGTCTTTCCCGTCTCCCCACTTCTCCCCGCAGGTAGTGTCTGGTACTTGTTCAGCCCTAAAGGTACAGTTGCACTAACTGAAAAAAGCCCCACTAAGACCAATTAAGGTCTTTACTAAGAGGCTGAAAAGAAGACAAATGAAGGCAGAAAGCCCGATTACAAGGAACCTTTGTACAGATGTAAAGCAATTAGAGTGGTCCCAGGGGGAAGGCAGCGTGGTTCCAGAAGCACACGATTTTACAGCCTGTCTAAACTTGGAACAATCTATCTTTTTTTAGGTTGAGAATAAAAGTGAACCCTATATTAGTGTCATATATCAGCTGCTAGTGCCTGCGATTGGCTCCCCCACGCCTGCTAGAGCCATAAAGCTTCTCAAAGCTCCCTGGCGGAGGGCAGCACCATTATACACTGCTCTCACAGGCAGGAAAAAAGACCTGCCTCGTGTCAGAACTGCTTAGCAGAGGGGCTGCCCCTGATGCACAGACGCCCGGAGAGAGGAGGGTGGGCCGGGAAAGGGGTGGGCAGGGACTGGAAGGGAGGGTGAAGTGACGGTGGGGAGGGCCTTGGAAGGAGCCTGGAGAGCGGGTCTCTGGAAGACATTTAAGGGGGTTGCCTTGAGGAGAACAGAAAGTCAGCGCAGATTATCCTCTCAGGACGTTTTAACAGCAGCCACATTCCTGTCATTAGCCCTCCTTTTGATCTCGTTAATGCATAACATGTCAGCGTTTTATCTTTCCATACTTGATAAGCGCCAACAGATGGGTTCTTGGTGGAGACTCAGACGTAAGAATTTATACTCTGTGCTGGATTTTCTGCAAGTGAATAGACCAGAAAGGAGGGGGGGGGGAAGGGTCAAAAACTTGTTCATATCCCATCAATAATTTAGGATCAGAAGGTCCTAAGGCAAGGAAAGAATCTAGAAACTCTGGAGCCCCATGTGTGTATGTCTACAGCAGCCCTTCTCAGCAGAAATGTAATGCCAGCTGCATAAGTCGGAGAAGGCGATGGCACCCCACTCCACTACTCTTGCCTGGAAAATCCCATGGACAGAGGAGCCTGGTGGGCTGCAGTCCATGGGGTCGCTAAGAGTTGGACAAGACTGAGCGGCTTCACTTTCACTTTTCACTTTCACGCATTGGAGAAGGAAATGGCAACCCACTCCGGTGTTCTTGCCTGGAGAATCCAAGGGACGGTGGAGCCTGATGGGCTGCCGTCTATGGGGTCGCACAGAGTAGGACACGACTGAAGCGACTTAGCAGCAGCAGTAGAGACAGTAAAGAACTGAAAAGAAACAGGTGATATTGACTTTCATATTTTATTTATACCTATACATTCAAAATGCTATTATTGTGACAACTAAGGGATATGAACACACTATTAATGAGCTGTTTCACACTATCATTGTGCACTAAGTCTTGAGAATTTGTTGTCTATTTCACACGCAAAGCACACAAATTCAGACTTGCCCCATTTAAGTGCTCAGTAGCCATGTATGACTCAAGGCCGCTATCCTGGACAACACACCTCTGTGTTGCAGGAAGCAAGGGTTCAGACACTTGCCCCATCAGGTGATGGTGCATGAATTACTTAAGTTTTTAGTGCTTCAAATCGCTCAACTTTAGGTTGGGAATCCAGCCCCATCACTCCATGGCAAATACAAGGGGAAAAAGTGGGAACAGTGGCAGATTTTATTTTCTTGGATTCTAAAATCACTGCAGATGGTGACTACAGCCATGAAATTAAAGAAGGCTGAGCACTGAAGAATTGATGCTTTCGAATTGTGGTGCTAGAGAAGACTCTTGAAGAGTCCCTTGGACTGCAAGGAGATCAAACCAGTCCATCCTAAAGGAAATCAATCCTGAATATCCATTGGAAGAACTGATGCTAAAGCTCCAATACTTTGGCCACATGATGTGAAGAGATGACTCATTGGAAAAGACCCTGATGCTGGGAAAGACTAAGGGCAGGAGGAGAAGGGGGTGACAGAGGATGAGATGGTTGGATAGCACCACCAACACAATGCGCGTGAATCTGAGCAAACTCCAGGAGATAGTGAAGGACAGGGAAGCCTGGTACCCAACAGTCCATGGGGTTACAAAGAGTTGGACATGACTGAGTGATTGAACAACAAAAAAGTTTGGAATAATACTACTACTTTACCTCATAGGGATGTTGAGATAATTAAATAAAATAATCCATAGGGAAAGCTAGTAACAGAGCCTGGCACAGAGTAAGGTACCTCAATAACTGCCAGCTACAATTTTTACTATTATTTTTTATAAACCAATCTCAAGAAAGTTGCAATTTCTTATTGAGAGGTATGTTTTATAAAAGCTCTCAGGGAGTCATTCTATCTGAGGGTCCTACTGTATGACATAAATCACAGCAGATCCTCTTTGACCCACTACCCAGAGTAATGGCAGTAAAAACAAAAATACACAAATGGGACCTAATTAAACTTAAAAGCTTTTGCATGACAAAGAAAACTATCTGAGGTTCCTCTTTTCTACCTGTGTTTATTGGAGTTGCCAAATGAGTTCTAACAGTGATTTGGTTTAAAGCAACATCACTTAGGAAGACTGATTAAATGATTGCTTCAATTAAATAATATACCAGGACCTGGTCTCTGCTATACACTTAGGACGTGTAGACAAGGGTAGGAATGTGGTGAGTCAGGACTCCACATCTGATGGAGATCTGGGTTGCCAGACATGCGCAAACGCTACCACACTTGAGAAGAATGGTTAGCAAGAGCACAGGCTTTAGGTGAAGAGCTGATAATTGCAGAGACCATCGTGCTTTTTGGTAATGGATAATTCACACCAAGGAAAAGCATTAAAACACGGTGGCATTTAACATTCAACAGAGAAATAATTAACTTTTAAAGTTAGCCAGCAAAAGAAAATGCCAAGGCAGGGTGGTGAGGCAGAGCTGACAACAAGAGGGTATACAACGGGACATTAATTAGGTACAAGCAAACATCTTCCCTAATAGCTCATGTTCTCATTCCCAAAATGTCAACAATAGATATTAACACCAGATGCTGGCTTTACATCTCCCCTGACAGTGAGTCTGGGCCATGTGTGTGTGCTCAGAGAAAAAGACCCATGTTACTGAGGGGGAAAACCTGATGGGATAAGAGCCCGTGTTTCCTTCTCTTAAATAATTTACAGATCCTTTATGAATGGTGGGGAAATGGGAGCTCTCAAGGGATCTCAGATAGAACACTGAGAAGGAGAAAGATCTGCTCAGGTAAGCTGCTGTCCACGTGTGGACTGCTTTGACATCAGGTACATTCACCTGATGGGCCATGGACCCCAAACTGCTGGGCGCCCACCTGTGGAAGGCTGGGAATATACCTCTCTTGGAATTTGCAAACAACTTTCTCAGCACAACATGGTGAAATCACCACCCCTGGGAATAGGAGACATAATTACAATCTTTAGAAAATTTTATAAAAAAATAATTTCTGATGATTTAAAATCATTCCCCCTTTTAAAATTTTTTTTAAATTTTTATTTTTACTTTATTTTACTTTACAATACTGTATTGGTTTTGCCATACATTGACACGAATCCATTTGAGTTTTGTGTCTGTCAAAAAAGAGATATAACAAGTATAAGGAATTTGACACAGTTCTACTGCTGAGCCCCATGCAGGCAAGACTTATGATGCAGAATGAAATAAAACAGACTAAGTTAAGATACACTCCACACCCTGTTGGCTACATGGAACCACCTCTGCTTCTAATTTACTCTATTTTCAGAGCAACCAGTCAAAACAGTTCCGAATACTGGTTGTTGCTTTGGGAAGTGGACTTGGAACCACTGACAAAAGAGAATAGACTGCAATTCAGCAGACAAAAAGTCTGGCCAGAATGTATAAGAAGTAACTGTCTAAGCCTAATGATTATCCTTGAATTCCACTATTAAACAGGTTAAATAAATGCCTTTCCAATCTCAGGGCCTTTGCACATGCTGTTTTCTTTTTCTAGAAAGTGGTTTCCCTTCAGTCTTCTCATTCTCACCTAAGTCTTTCTCGTCTTTAAGTTTCAGCTTAGAATTTAACTTGCAAGGAGGAACTTCCTGTGCATTTCTATCTAAAGTAGGGTTTACCCCACCCTCCATCTCCTTCACTCTCCACTCAGCTTCTTCAACTTGTTTTTTTTTTCTTCTTTTCCTTCTTTTAAACAGCACAGGGACTTTCCTGGCAGTCTAGTGGCTAAGACTCTGCACACACCCAATGCAGGGGACCTGGCTTGATCCCTCGTCAGGGAAGTAAAAAGTGAAAGTGTAGTTGCTCAGTCAGGTCTGGCTCTTTGCAACCCCATGGGCTGGAGCCCGCGAGGCTCCTCTGTCCATGGAATTCTCCAGGCAAGAATACTGGAATGGGTTGCCATTCCCTTTTCCAGGGGATCTCCCCAACCCAGCAATCAACCTGGGTCTCTTGCATTACAGATAGACTCTTTACTGTCTGAGCCACCAGGAAAGTCCCTCCTCATCAGGGAACTAGATCCCAAATGCCACAACTAAAAGTTCACATGCTGCAACTAAAGATTCTGCATGCCACAGCAAAGCCTGAAGAACCCAAATGCTGCAACCAAGACCCAGCGAGGACAAATAAGTATTTTTTAAAAATAAATAAATAGCACCTACACACTGTGCCTATGTCTTCTGTTTCTTTGCTGAAATGTAAGCTCTGAGAAGGCACAGATAATGTCTATCCTGTTCAATTCTTTATGCTCAGGCCTGAAAGATTTGCTGAATACCACTGAGAATTCTGATGCCTCCTCTGTTGCTGCAGACTCAACCCCTGGGCCAAGAAACACCAATAAAGATCCCAGGGGCCAATGGAATAATGTAGATCTCGAAGGAATCTAGAATAAAACTTACAGAGTTTCCTATGAACAAAGACTGAATGAACATGAATGGCATAGATTCTTTACCCTCAGGGAGTTTACAGTCTAGGAAAAGAGAAATGGTACACAGGGAGCCAACTATTCAGAGATACATATACACACATATATATATAAAGTCATTGGACTGACGGAAACTGGCCAGGCCACATGGTCAATACAGGTCTTGGGCTGACATTGTCTGAGCCAGCCAAAGAAATCTGAGAACCAAGACAAAGCACCCAGTGCAAGGGTTAAGAGCAGTATCTCTAGAGTCAGATCATCTGACTTCATGACTTAACAAATCGTGATATTTTCAGTAAGTTCCTTAAACTCCTTGCACCTCCGTTTCCTTATCTGTAAGATGAGGATAATAGTTGTATCTATTTCACAGATTAGTCTGAGGATTAAATACTTGTAAAGTGCTTAGAATCCTATCTCGCATGTAGTAAGCACTCAATAAATATTAGTGATCAAAAATACTTGGTCTCTTAAATAGAAACTTGTTCACTAGTTAAGGCCATCTAACTTTCATCTGTTTGGCCCATCAATTTCAGCATTTGGGTGAGGCCCACTTATACGTTCACATACCCTTTCGTCCTGTTGCTGCAGCATCTAGCACTGGCTATGAGCTGAAATCACAAGTCTGCTCCAAATGCCTACTTCCAACCACAAACCCTGACCCAGCGCCCTCTTCTGTCTAACCTTCTGTAGTGGCCAAGAGAAGTGACGCCGCCTCTGTCCCAGTGCTTGCTACTATTTCCTATTTGGTTTCCCCTCCAGAAAACATCAGCTTTACTGAGACGTAGTACAACACCTGGACTGGGTCCTGGGCACTGACGTTCAGGCGATTAAGAAGAGAAATAAGATTAATGAGATTTTTGTGCTTAAGCAATTTTTGCTAACATACTTCATTCAGAAATCAACTCTTCCTTAAATTCACAGCCCCGAAAGGAATACAAAATAATTAGTCTGTCCATCCATCTCAAAGTATCTATTATGTAGAAGGCAAGATACTAGGCACCATGGGAGAAAAAACAAAAGAAAACAAAACAAAACAAGATCTCAGTCTTCAAAGGGTGATTATATTTCAGTGTAACAAAGCTCAGAAGCAGCTTGCCAAAGAAGGCACTAACCTCTGATTTTCTGAGGATCAATTACATTTTGGTTTTGAGCACAGAGCTTTTTAAGCACTGGAGTGCCAATGACTGAAGCCACAAAAAAAAGTCCTCAAAGTACCACTGGTAAATAATCATCTTTGTGATGGTTTTTGAATTTCACTTTAATCAAATCCAGTAAGACCTTCCAAATATCATTTATCCTTTAACAATCAACTCTCAATCTCTAAATCCTGGCTTTTACTGTAATCGCTCATGAAAATTCTATTATTCAAGTGCTGATTATGGTCTGTCTTGCTGTGCGCCAAGCAGCACAGTCACTAAGCCCACAGGCTGCTCTACATCCCCCACGTTACCACCCCAGAACCGGAGCCAGAGAAGTGTCTGGGAGTGAAGGGCTCTGAGTTGGAGCCCGGGGTCAGGTCTTGGACCGCTGTGGCAAGTTACTTACCCTCCTCAGGCCATTTGTAAAGTGAAGTAGTAGCTCTTCTCTTATGAGGTTTGAGGAGATTCAATGACTACAAAATGCTTAGATTTCTTGACCTTCAGTACCTCAGCCATTTTTATTATCTGTGTTGTTTGCTAAATTGCTTTAGTCAAGTCTGACTCTGCAACCCTATAGACTGTAGCCCACCAAGCTCCTCTGTCCATGGAATTCTCCAAACAAGAATACTGGAGTGGGTTGCCATGCCCTCCTCCAGGGGATCTTCCCGACCCTGGGATTGAGCCTGGGTCTCTTACGTCTCCTGCACTGGCAGGCAGGTTCTTTACCACCAGTGCCACCTCTCAGTCAGGAACCACTCTTGCTCTCCATACACCTCGCACCTCCCTGGCTCTCCACCACAGGTATAGGGCACACACTTAGATTCTAGAAAAGGGTTTGCCAAGTCACAGGATGAAATTCCGTTAGTTCACAGTCACTCACCTGGAATTCCTAGGCAGCAACTGCCTGATGAACAGTGAATTATGAGAGACTGGTGGTGGTGGTGGGGATGGTGGAACAGCAGAGGCAACATCACACAGAGTTTATTTTAAGGAGATTGAAAGGAGCCACGTATCAGATAACCTTTTCCATGGTTTCATGCAAACATAGAAGCAACTGGATGGATCTGAATGTATGCTCCTGTTTTGCCTATTATTAGCTACGAGTGGTCTTAGTAAATTACCTTTAACTTCTGGGGCCTCAGTTCCCAGACAGCACAGGGTCCCTCCTGCTGACACCTTGAGGTGCTGACTGCATGGGGTGGGTGACTTTGCAACATGGGCTACAAGGGAAGGAAGTGCGAGCCCGGCTCTAAATTCCTCCCCGGGCTGTCATCTCCCTCCCACTTGACTAGCCAGTTTATAACTGGACTACTGAGGAAGCTTATAACTCACTTATTTATCACGCTCTAGAACCTCCACCCGAGTGAGTGAAAGTCATTCAGTCGTGTCTGACTCTTTGCGACCCCATGGATTATACAGTCCATGGAATTCTCCAGGCCAGAATACTGGAGTGGGTAGCCTTTCCCTTTTCCAGGGAATCTTCCCAACCCCAGGGATCGAATCTAGGTCTTCCGCATTGCAGGCGGATTCTTTACCAGCTGGGCCACAAGGGAAGCCCTCCATCTGAAGGAGTGGGAAAAGATAACATGAGCCAGCAGAGAGGGCTTCCCAGGCGGCGCTACTGGGAAAGAACCCGCCTGCCAATGCAGGAGACAAGGAGACATGGGTTTGATGCCTGGGTTGGGAAGATCCCCTGGAGGAGAGCATGGCAATCCACTCCAGTATCCTGGCCTGGAGAATTCCACAGAGGAGCTTGGTAAGCTACAGTCCATGGGGTCACAAAGAGTCAGACATGACTGAAGCACGCACACCAGAAGAGAAGAGAGTGGTATGAATGGCACACTCTATGGGGCCAGGGGGTCTCTCGGAGTCTCAGATTAAAGGAGGCCATATGTCTGACTCTAATTCAAAAAGACACATGCACCCCTATGCTTGCAGTAGCCAAGACACAGAAACAACCTAAATGTCCATCAAAGGCTGAACGGATAAACAAGAGGTGGCACATATATACATTGGAATGCTACTCTGTCATAAAATAGAAAGAAATGATACCATTTGCAGCAATATGGATACAACTAGACATTACCACACTAAGTGAAGTCAGAGAAAGACAATTACCATATGATATCACTCACATGTGGAATCTAAAATATGACACAAATAAATCTATGAAGCAGACACACAATCAGGAACAAAGGGACAGACTGGCGGCCAAGGGGGAACTGGAAAGAGAGGAGGAGGAGGCTGGAGTCAGCAGATGTAAACTTTTACATACAGGATGATAAACGAAAAGGTCCAACTGCATAGCACAGAGAACTATATTCAATATTGTAGGAGAAAACATACTGGAAAAGCATTTTTTAAAAAAAGAATGTATATATATATATACTTGAACCACTTTGTTGTATAGCAGAAATTAACATAAAATTATAAATCAACTCTACTTCAATAAAATAAAAATAAAATAAAATAGAAGTACCACAAGGGTAGAAGGAAGGAGATGTGGCTTGGAATCCTGCCTGACGCCAAGGTTGGGGAGCTGAGGGCACTGTGCGAAGTCCTGCAGGAAACGTCCCATCTGTCTGTTCTGCCAGGGACCAGCTCCCACCCAGGGTGGATCTCGGGCCAGGCAGCTGCACACAGCAGGCAGAGGGGAGCAGTGGTCCTGAGGACAGGGGGGCAAGGGCTGCTGGGTGGTGGGGATTCTCTTCTGCTTTCTGCGTTCCTGCTGGCATGATTTCACCCACTCTCATTCAGATTGAGAAGAGAAGAGGAAACAGCGGAGAACGTAAACATCCTGGAACAGTGTATTACACAGTGTATTATTCGTTCACACACGCCTGCCTTGATGACAGAGCGCCCATTACTAACCATGTGGCCGGCACTGTGGGCAACGAGATGAGTGAGGTGCAACCCCAGTCCTCAAGGAAAGTACAGTCTAGGGAACAGACCGACACACACTGGATGATTTTAGAGCAGTGTATGGACTATGACGGGCGTGCCTGGTGGCTCAGACAGTGAAGAATCTGCCTGCAATGCGGGAGACTTGGGTTCGATCTCTGGGTTAGGAAGATCCCCTGGAGGAGGGCATGGCAACCCACTCCAGTATTCTTGCCTGGAGAATTTCATGGACAGAGGAGCCTGGTGGGCTGCAGTCCATGGGGTGTCACCTGGTTGGAGACGAAGCACAGCACACGGACTAGGGCAGAGATGTGCTTACGTATCACGGGAGTCTTAGTGGCGGCCCAGCTCTAACCTGGGATAGAGGAGGGCGTGGGGGGAGGGTCAGGGGAGATAAGCAGCAGCACCTCATGAGGGCAATGCGACTGCAGGGGGATGGGGAGGAGGGGCAATGGAAGTCCAGGCATGGGACAAAATGGTGTGAGGAGTGACCAGCACTCTGGGGCTGGAAGGAGGAGCGTCACGAGTCACACACAGAGCCACACCACAGCCCAGAAAGGGAAACTCGCCCTGGGATGGTGTGAACTCCTGGCTACACAGAAGGTGGCAGCTTTATGTAGCTCACACGGGAGGACGGCCGCCAAAAAGGCTGGGGACCGCTGCACTACATGGCCTTCAAGCACTCATCCAACCCTGAGATGCTCTGATTCTAATCCCAATAAATCACTCGCACTACAGCAACCCTCTGTAGAACACCCTTCGTTCTCCACAAGCTCTTTGGACCCAGGTGAGAGGGAGCAGGCAAGAGCAGAAGACTCCATGAGACAGCGAGAGGCTCACTGTACAGAGGGCTTTCTTCCCGAACTTCTGAGTCAAAGGCACATTAGACCCTGCTCTGCAAACAGCCATCTGTCAGCTTTATCTGAGGCAAGTACTAGCACGTGCTGGATGAGCACAGGCGGCCAGAGGAGCCGAGTCGCCCTTTCTTGCATGTTTTCCCAATTAACTATATTCTTGGATGTCTTTGAGGGAGAGAGTCCCTCCTGAAAACATCTGAGAGTTTGGAGGGAGGAGAAGGACTTTCAAGCAGTATTGGTAATTCTAAACTTGTTAAATGGAAAAAGCTTTGTTCCAAAACAAATGGTTTTTCGGTGTGGGGGTGGGTGGGAATATTGCTAGCCAAATGTCATCTTTGCTTATTCTTGATAAACTTGCTAAAATGTCTCCTAATCCTCAGAAGGTTCTAAGCCATGTTGATCATCTTTTAAAATAAGGTCACTGAATTTAGAGAGCCAAGAACTGCAGTCCTCACACGTGTTAACACCATCTAGCACAGCAGATCTACCTAAAGTCAGACACTTTAAAAACTCCAGCTTTCACGACCTTCTCTCAAAACACAATCAAGGCTGTCAGACTCAGTAGTTACATAGGCCACCTTGAACTGGGTGTGACTGCCTGCACTGGAGGAGACCTGCATTAGGTCCCTGGGTCAAGAAGATCCCCTGGAGAAAGAAATGGCTACCCGCTTCAGTATTTCTGCCTGGAGAATTCCATGGACAGAGAAGTCTGGTGGGCTAAAGTTTGAAGTGAAAGTCATTCAGTCGTGTCCAACTCTTTGCGACCCAATGGATCATACAGTCCATGGAATTCTCCAGGCCAGAGTACTGGAGTGGGTAACCTTTCCCTTCTCCAGGGGATCCTCCCAATCCAGGGATCGAACCCAGGTTTTCTGAATACCAGGCGAGCCACAAGGGAAGCCTGGGCTACAGGTTATGGGGCTGCAAAGAGTCAGACATGACTGAGCAATTAACACTTTCACTTTCACAGAACAGTGCAGGAACTGAGAAATTAGGGAACAACCCGTGTTAGGCAGTATGACAGAATCACTGGTGGGACTTTTTGGCTCCTCTCTCTCACCCCCCTCATTATTCTCTGTCACTATGTCTTTCTGCTTTACCTTGTAAAGCTGTTTCACTGATGTCTACTCTGCCACGTCCACCACATTGCCTTGGTTCAGGTGTCCATCCACTTCCCTTTCAATCCCCTTCTCTGCATAAAAGCTAGCCATGTTTAGGGGCCTGGATTAGGGGAAGGCAAGCGAGGTGCCCAGGCACAAAGTTTAAGGAGGCTATCCTCTCAGGACTGTGTGAGGACCAACCCTCAACATGCGTGATCCTCAGAGGGGGTGCTTTCTTGTGTTTTTTACCCTGCGTGCTTCTCCTGGCTCATCCTAATCCTGGTTCCATTATATTTCTAAAATTTAGCATCAGGGACTGCCCTGGTGGTCCAGTGGCTAAGATTCCGAGCTCCCAATGCAGGGGGCCCGTGTTCATTCCTTGGTCAGGGAACTAGATCCCACATGCTGCCAACGAAGACCCGGATAAATAAATACATATTAAAAAAAAAAACAAAAACAAGAACCCCCAACAAAAACTTAGCATCAAACCCTAAAGCTCCACCAAGCCATACACTCCCCCGCAGGAGCTGAGCAGGGGCTACCTTTCCATCCCCATCTCTCAGACTCTTACCGTCTCACACCAAATATTGCATTCCTTTCCTCTCAACAGGCCCCTAAATACACACTGTTGCTTCACACATCTGAGCTATACTACACCACAGCACACTCCCCTTCATGAAAATCCCTGAAAAAAATCCTCAAATTCCCGTACAAGTCTCCCTTATATTTATTTAAATTTAGATATAAAAAACAAAAAAGTTCCCTTACATGTTTCTACCTTAGAAGCTTCCCGTGGAATTACCACTTCGTTTTTCTCTTCCAGATTTTACCACACAGCATGTATTTACTTCCATCACAATGCTTGTCACAGAATTTTATCTGTCTATGTGTCAGCTTGGCTTCCCAGGTAGCACAGCAGTAAAGAATCCGCCTGTCAATGCAGGAGACCCAGGAGATCCGGGTTCAATCCCTGGGTCAGGAAGATACCCTGGAGAAGGAAATGGCCACCCACTCCAGTATTCTTGCCTAGGAAATACTATGGACAGAGGAGCCTGGCGGGCTACCATCCATGGGGTTGCAAAAGAGTTAGACACAACTAAGCAAGCTGGAATCAAGATTGCCGGGAGAAATATCAATAACCTCAGATATGCAGATGACACCACCCTTATGGCAGAAAGTGAAGAGGAGCTAAAAAGCCTCTTGATGAAAGTGAAAGAGGAGAGTGAAAAAGTTGGCTTAAAGTTCAACATTCAGAAAACGAAGATCATGGCATCTGGTCCCATCACTTCATGGGAAATAGATGGGGAAACAGTGGAAACAGTGTCAGACTTTATTTTGGGGGGCTCCAAAATCACTGCAGGTGGTGACTGCAGCCATGAAATTAAAAGACGCTTACTCCTTGGAAGAAAAGTTATGACCAACCTAGATAGCATATTGAAAAGCAGAGACATTACTTTGCCAACAAAGGTCCGTCTAGTCAAGGCTATGGTTTTTCCTGTGGTCATGTATGGATGTGAGAGTTGGACTGTGAAGAAGGCTGAGCACCGAAGAACTGATGCTTTTGAACTGTGGTATTGGAGAAGACTCTTGAGAGTCCCTTGGGCTGCAAGGAGATCCAACCAGTCCATTCTGAAGGAGATCAGCCTTGGGATTTCTTTGGAAGGAATGATGCTAAAGCTGAAACTCCAGTACTTTGGCCACCTCATGCGAAGAGTTGACTCATTGGAAAAGACTCTGATCCTGGGAGGGATTGGGGGGAGGAGGAGAAGGGGACGACAGAGGATGAGATGGCTGGATGGCATCACGGACTCGATGGACGTGAGTCTGAGTGAACTCCGGGAGATGGTGATGGACAGGGAGGCCTGGCGTGCTGCGATTCATGGGGTCGCAAAGAGTCGGACATGACTGAGCAACTGAACTGAACTGAACTGAACTGAATCATGCAGGCATGTGTCAGTTGCTGGCAATCACAGTCCTCTGGGGGTTACACAGTGTCTTTCCATGTATGCATCCTCAGAGGTCCCCACAATTCCGACCAGAATTGGCCTTCAAACTTCCCTTGCAGCTCAGCTGGTAAAGAATTTGCCTGCAGTGCAGCAGACGTGGGTTCGATCCCTGGGTTGGGAAGATCCCCTAGAGAAGGAAATGGCAACCTACTCCAGTATCCTTGCCTGGAAAATCTCATGGACAAAGAAGCCTGGTGGGCTGCAGTCCATGGGGTCGCAAAGAGTTGAGCACGACTGAGCGACTAACACTTAACACTTACATTTTTGTTGAATAGGTGAACGTGCATTCTGCTGAATACACGAGCTTAGTGTTCTATCTTTCCTCCTTTAAACAGAATCCATTCCAGGGTTCAAAGCAACAAAAGGGACTTCCAACCATGGGAGAAGGAGCCAGACTGGTCATCACAGAGGCAGGTCTATGTGTCCGGGTTGCTGACTTCCCTTCAGTGTGAACTGAAGAGTCAGCTCCATGACAGCATAGCTGGCTGCCAGAAGCAAAGTTAGCACATTTGTCAAACATCATTGATAAAGATGATGAAATATTCCATTTTGTTTACTTTAATTAGCTATAATTAAAACATCACAGAGAGTCTGTAAAAGCCATTTACATCTACTTAATCTAGATCTTTGGAAAAGTGTTTGATACTGTCCTATCTCTGAGATTGGAAAGGTTCCATAAGTTTCAGTTGACTGATTCCTCCCCCCCTCCTCTTAGAAACAAACGAGTATGCTGGCTATTTTAAAAACTACAAATTTTTTTCAAGTGTTAGGCTGGGGAAGTACAGCGTGATCTTCAGTTAACACAAACCAAGAGAATGCCTTGTGTTGAACTCCTAATAGGACTGAGAAAAGAGTCTGAGTGGTTTGAAGACCAAGCTGAGGAGAACGGAGAGCCGGGAGAGCGGGGGTCAGCATGCTTCCTGTTGGTACGGATGCAGCTGTGTGCACACTGGTGAGGGTGGTAGAGGAGGGCTAGATCCGCCCTGTCCAATACAGTACCAACTCTCCACAAAAGGGACACTTGAGCAAATTGAAAGTAAATAAAATGAAAAAAAATGTAGTCCCTCTGCCTCACATTTCAGGCGTATGACAGCCACACGTAGCTAGTATCTCCTGTACTAGATGAAGCAGAACGCTTTCATCATCCCAGGAAGTTCTACAGAGCAGTGATGGCCTGGACTATGGAAGCTTGCATTTTCTTAGCTTCTGCAGCCTGGGGAGCAAAGATGCCCATTCCTTTCCCTAGTTCATAATAAATATGCACACACTGAGCATTTTCTCTTTCACCTACTGGCAAGCAAGTGCATGCTAAGTCACTTCAGTAGTGTCCAACTCTTTGAGACCACATGGACTGTAGCCCACCAGGCTCTTCTGTCCATGGGATACTCCAGGCAAGAATACTAGAGTGGGGTGCCATTCCCCCCAAAAGGGACAACAGTTTCTATGCTGTGGGACCGGATGTCGCCATTATAGTTTCCTTTCCAGGTAAATATGAAAAATATCAATTGACACACCCAGAGTTGGCTCCCATAAGAGATATCAAGTGATGGATGGATACTAGAAATTTGAGAACACTTCCAAATCGAATGTGGCACCCATGGAGAGCTCCAAGGCAGAGAGAGGGAGGAGAGACAGAACACCAAAGGCACAAATTAGCCAAAACTGATGGAAAACCTGCACCACAGAGCCTGAGAAATCGAGCCAGGTAGCCCAGGACTCCAGGTTCATTTGAGTCTAACGTGCAACATGTTTCGTGCCCTCAGGAGGTGCCACCATGACGAACAGGGGCTATTCCAGGGCCCAGTCAAAAACTTGTAAATGAAAGCTGTCAAGGAAAACAGATTCTTTAATTGAAGATTTCTAAGCACTTTCTCCAGCTATCCTTCCACTGGGAGTCAACAAGTTGGTTTTGTCTGGCCCCTTCTGCAGATATGTGCTCACACCTTAAATAAACACTCACTAGGCACATCCCACTCTGTAAGGAGGTGAACCGAAAAATCCTAAGATCCAGTCTGAAAGAGAAGCCAAGGGCATTCTTCGCCAAGCATTAGATTGGTTTCACATGAGGTGATTAGACTCTTTTGTGCTAACTGCACTAGAAAGAACTAATTAGAAAAATCTACCATTCAGCTAATGAGAGCTGGGCCCTAACCATCTCAGTGCTTAACTTCTCAGGTTGTAAAATATCACTTTTTTTTTCATGCCCCCTCTGAAAGACTTGTCACTGTGTTAAATTCCAGAAGTCAGGCTAGGCATTAAACAACTGAGGCTGCACTTACAAAATGCCTACACATGCTAGAAAGAGTTGACTACCGCTCTGCCCATGCCTTCTTGCTGTTTCAGAAGGGTAAATATGATAGATCAAAGACTGCTAACTAGCCGGGTATTGAACTGTAATGAATTCTGCCCCATTTCTCAGTGCAACCTTCTCAGGGCCTCTGTGCCTTTTATTCTGGGGCCCGTTAATAATGCAGGATAAGGAATTTCACATGTGATGCTGTTACTCTAAGAGGAAGAGTTCATTAAAAGGCAATGATATCACCTGATTGAGACGCACATTCCTGACAAGGGTTATGGCATTTATCAAGAAGCTGATGGAATGAGAGTAATGAAGAGCTAATAAATCAGGGTCCCTTATTATACGATAAACTCATTATACAGTAAACATTATACAGTATAAGTAAACACTGGAAAACAGAAAATCAGCCACATTACTAGGAGGAAAGCTATAGTAAGTAATGCTTTCTCGGAAAAGTGAAATTCAGAGGAGGGCTCTGAATTTCATGTATTTACATATTATGTCCATTTAAAGAACAATATTAAGGAAATGTCTCTGCAGCTCAACACCCTTCCTACCCCAAAAGCACTTCTTCAGAAAGACTTTGCAGTCCTACTGGCAAAAGCCCAGACCCTATATGCTGCAAGATGACATGTGAACATTTTACATTAGCAAAATGTAAATGTCAGAGTTTCTGGCTTTGGAATTAAATGCTAGAGCTTCTCTCTGTATCGGTGGTGCCCATTCCCTAATCCCAATGTAGAAAGTTTTCAAGGAGACAAAGTTTCACATGTTCTAGCACAGTGATGCTGACTTTAACTTCTGAATTTCCAATAAGAGTCAAAAATGAGAACTGAACTCTGCGTCTGTAGCAACCTCTGGCAAGCCGAGATGTTATTTGCCATCTAGGTGTGTTCCCTACAGTCCATTCTTAATTACCCATAACATGAGTAGATAAAGTTCAGATAAAGGGCCTTCTTGGGGTTACTCTGCTGCTCATTAGCACTTCTAAGCAGAGTGTGAAAGAAGTAGCAAGATTTACATCCTTCAGTTGTGTCTTCTGTTAACAATTTCAGAAAGTAGTACTTGTTAAAACAAGGGACTAAAAAAATGGTTATAGGAAGGTTTGGGAAAAATCTGGAAATTTCAGTTTCTAGGTATACCTCACCATTTAGGCATATTTCTCTTGACAGCTATGCTACATTCTTAAAAATACTTTTTTTGCACTGTAAACCATATATTATTTCAGAGACTCTTAAGTTATTATGGTGTGTGGGTGTCTGTCTGTCTGTCTACCATACATGAACACACATTATAGGTAATGGGAGAGAAAAACTAATAGTGAGGTTCCCATGTATATATTTATTCCCATTTTATAAATGAGGCATTAGAGGCTCAAAAAAATCACCTGGTTTTCTTGGGATTAAACAGCTAAGTGATAGAACTGGCATTTCAATCATTGCTGGCCCTAACTTCAACTTATGTCTCTTTTCCTTTCAAAGCATCTCTAGCACCCCTAACCTTCCACACTGCAGCTTAGAGAGTATTTTGCTTTGAATTTCACCATAAGGCTTAATTTTGTCCAATAAACTTTTAAAATAATCATCATAAATAATCAGAGTCTCTGTGACAAGGCAGCAGGAAGAAAAAAAGGGTAAGTCACTGGTCGGTCAGAAGTTAGATTCTCACTGGTATAACACAGAAATGGGTCTGGATTTGAACCAAATGTTCTTCTCTGACAGTCTATAGTCCAATATTTTTTTGGTTAAGGTTATACATGTAAGTGACTTCTCCATGAGCCAAAAAAAAAGTAAGTCCAAGGCTTACTCTCTACTCTTTCTCTAACAATATAAAAGCTAAAGAAGTGAAACACGTTGTTATCATCTGGCAAGTTACTAACTGAACCATAAAGAAAATCTCAGATTCTCACCCCCACGTATCATTTTTAACACTTCAGTAGCTTCACTTTTCTCACATGGTCAAGAACCAAGGTTGAGCACTGGTATTCAATAGCACTGCTAGACTGTCTTTTTATTTTCATTAATGTATAATCCTTATTAATACAATAGATGACCCAGAAGTGAGGAGACATACAAATTTTAGAACACACTGTTAACATCATCTAATTACAATGAAGCTACTGGAAGAGACAACATTATTTCAAATTCTATGTTGAAAAACCTGACGTGTTGTTCTGGAAAGCAGAGATGTGACGGCAGTACCCAATATCCCTGTCAAACTTATACAGATAACGAGATAGAAGCTATTGTAGTGGTACAACTCGGTAGTAACAGTAACAAACATACTATTAAGGTGAGGAAGAGAGTGTTTCTTTGATTACATTCAATATTCACATTACTTCTGTTTTTAAAATGAGGAAACTTAAACCTTAAAAATGCATTCCAATATATTAAAACATTAGCTGCAGCCAAATACTGTTTGATTTCATTTATATGAGGTGCCTAGCATAGTCAAATTCCCAGAATCTGAAAGTACACTGGTAGATACTAGGAGCTGGTGGGGCGGGGAGGGGTGGGTGGAGGGGAGGGGAGGGGAGTGGGGGATGGGGAGTTAGTGTTTAGTGGGGACAGTTTCAGTTGGGGAAGGTGAAAAATTCAGGACATGGATAATGGTGAGAACAGTGCAAAAATGCACTTCGTGCCACTTAACTGCACAGTTAAATATAGTTAAAATAATATGTTTTATAGGATGTGACTTTTACCACACACAAAAAATAAAATAAATAAAATAAAAATAAAGTGAAATGAGGAAACTGAGAAGCAGAAATGGGGCTGGCTATGCAGATGGGTTAGGTGGAATGGTTTAGTATGAAAGATAGGAAGGAAAAAGGCTTGACTTCTGACAGGGCCTTTCCAGGAAACCTTGGGTCTTCTCCAGAGTGAAAGAGAAAACACAAAAGATAGAATACGTGGAGGGACTCACTCCTGAACTGCCATCGTCAGGAAGATCTCCCGGTGTTGCCGCTCACTGAATTTCTTCGAAACTCCAGTAGGGGAGAGGTCTTGCCGGGTGGTACAGTGGGAAAGAATCTGCCTGCCAACGTTGGAGATGCAAGAGACATGGGTTTGATCCCTGGACTGGGAAGATCTTCTGGAGAAGAAATTGGCAACCTGCTCCAATATTCTTGTCTGGGTCTCAAAGAGCCGGACACGACTGAGCACGCACGCACACTAGCTGAGGAGACTAAAATAATCATCTCGCATAGCAGGCTTTGCTATCACAGGCAAGAGACACAGTGGCAATTATACAATTCAGGCAACATTTTCACTACAATTTCCAATGATCTCCCAACCTTTAGAGAGAAAACTTAGCTTCTTTTGTCAAATTTCCCTAAAAGACAGTCTCTGCTATCTGCAATATTGGTTGTATCTAAACATCAAGTGCAACCATGATACCCTTTAATAGTTAATCCTCCAACATGTAATTAGGCATTCACATGACAATCAAAACCATGACTGTATTTCATGTTTGCCTTCCCTTTCAAGCCCTCTACTAGAGGGGCACTTACTCTGTCAAATCTGCTATAGTAATCAAAACATTGAAATTACTTCTTTCCACACTAAATATACTGGAACTGGTTGTTTGATTAAATGTAGAGCAGAGAGTGCAATTTGCTAAATTACAAGTATTCTGAACATGTAAATATAGTTTAATTACTGCAATTAAAGAAGATTACTGGAGATTGGCAGATGGGAACGTAATGCTGTTTTAATTAGAGTTTTTAATGCACTGTAACATAAGCATAATATTAACCCTTTATCCTAGAAGAGGTAGCTAGTCTTTGAAAAATTAGTACTGGAAAAAATGTATTAGAGCTAGTGTTTTATAACAAGGCCAAGACTGAGTCAAACTTCCCTGGTAGCCCATCAGGGAGGAGAATCTTTTCTTCCAAGAACAGTAAACTGAGGCAGAGAGCGATGACAGACAACACTGCTGCAGGAGTTGCAACCATGAACATACACGCGATCATGTATGAACGCCTGTGGGCACAGAGAGACACACACACTCACCGTGTTTCATGAAAGAAGAAGACTGCCACAATGCCAGAGACTAAGAGAGTCCCATGCCGTGAAAGGTTTCATGGAGCTCAGTGTTAGAAAACACAAAAGCATTTAAAAAACACATTTATTTTTAAAAAATGCATTCATTCATCTTTGAGAAAAACTATACCACAGATGCAGTTGACATGCTAAAAAGAGAGGCTAACAGTTTATTATTCTGCTTATTCACCTTCCAGAATGGTATATGCTACATCAAGTAATACTGCAGAACGTAAGAAGCAATCTTTGTCATCTTGAAAGCTATCACTTGCAACATTTTATCCATTTAAGTCAATAGCCTATTAGAAATTCTAATTGAAAGTTCAATAGTCAGCTTGGAGCCTTACAATAGAGGTTGCCTTTTGGAAAGCCATTTAAAGTCTTAATCTCTTTATCATTTGGTATTTTGAAGCCTAACTTTGTTCTTGTTAGGCAGATCAATGGCATTAATTTACAAAATGGGGGAAAATGTCACCCTTCATCCTTTAAGTCTCAGCTCAGTGAAGAGCAGCGTAAGCGAATCTGATCATTGCTTTCCCACATTAGCAGCAAACGGTGCCATGGGAGGCCTGACCTACAAATTTTAATTACTGCATGAAAAATTCAGTTCCTGGAGATGAAGAGGGACTTCAGCAAAAGCAGGGGCCCACTCTGTGCATGTCTGCTGAGCTTTACGTCTCCAGGGACTGGATTTCTGAATCAGTAGTCAACCCCATAGTCAATGAACAGGGCTTACAATGTCCAGGAACAAACCATAAACTTCAAAACAAAACAAGGCTGACACAGAAGACACTGAGGCAGAAAAGCAACCTTCTGAGGGAAAAGCCAGAGAAGAGAATACGTTTATGTTTTACTGAGCATACAGCATCTTGATAGTCACACAGATATCTAGCATTTGAAAAATATGACCCTGAATCTAATTCAGTTAAAAGTTATAGCCTTAGAGGTAAGTGTCTCTTGTAAAAACCAGAGAGGCAGTCCTGGTGCTTTTTGCCTCTGCTAAAAGCATTCTTAGTGAGCAAATGGACACTTGGTGGCAGAAATTATTTTCACCCCAAACAAAAGAAACAAATTCTGAATGTGAAAACATAAAGGCTAACTGGCTGTGGCATTAAAACCAATAAAAATCAGTCATCTAAAAGTAAAGCCAAAAGTAGTGATCCTGCAGCAATAGGCAGAATAAAGGGGTAAGGCTGTCGGCTTTTCTCATCGAGAAGCTAAGGGGAGCAGGTCTAAACAACCGCTGTAACCTTCCATGCAGGCAAAGCCAGTCAGAGAAAACATATGCGTGTATCAATATGAACTTAAAGTAATGTCTGAACACACATGCATATATCTTTACTTAAAAGGAGGATAGGAAGGTGGTAGAGAAATGTTAACAGTGGTCTGTGGGAGTGGAAGCATGTTTGGTGGGCTGGGGTGAATTGATGGCATTTCCTTTTTAGTTTAGATGTTCTTTTTTATATTGCTCAACTTTTTTGGTAACTAACCTGTAAGGATTTTCTGTTAGCAAGCCAACTGTTTCAAAAAGAAAAATAAAATCTGTATTAGATGTTCCAGCATAAAAGTCTGTGAGTCTTTTAAGAAAGAAAGATTCCTTTGTGTAATGTGTTGTTGTTCAGTCACTCAGTCATGTCTGACTCTGTGATAGCAGGAAGTGTAGCATGCCAGGCTTCCCTGTCCTTCACTATCTCCCAGTTTGCTCAAACTCATGCCCACTGACTCGATGATGCCATGATGTGTAACATGAAAGAGCATGATGTGCCTCCAAACTTCAGACTTTTTAGTTCTAGGCTTTCTCAGAGATTTGTTTACTTCAGCTGCTTTGCTGCAATTAAGGAACTGTGCTAACTGTCAAGTCTCAGTCAGTTTCCATACCCCAGGCAATTTACCTGGGAAGTATCATTGCATAGCTGCATACAGAGTCATGCACAACTGGCTTCATTAACAGTGCTCGATGATGGTGATAAGGAAATTATGACCTTGCAACACTGGGTGTATGCATGCATTTTCCATGCAGCCATATCCACTACTGGCTAAAATTTAGATGTCAAATAGCTTTCTGATGACTGAATCCAATTCCTCTTTCCATTTCTGATTTCCATTGCTCTTCATATTCTTCTTATCCAAGAGAGGCCTCACTGTCACCTGCTGACACCAACAGCTGGAATTCTGTGATAAAGTGTCCTTATGAAAAAGTCAGCAACATTTGCATCAGGTGCCCCTGGGGTCTTCTGCCCCTGGCACTTAGGTTAACAGTATGCTGGAAAGGTCTTTAGAAAGGACAGAGGCACCTGGTTTAAGAGCTAAATAGTCACATCTCTGATACACACTGGACATTTACATAGACAAGCTGGCCTTCAGGTCAAAGCCCACTGCCTGGAGGGAGCAAAGTCCCAGGAAATGACTGCCCACTGGAGAGTGACTAACTAAACAAGAAAAGGGAGGGCACGAGGCTGACCTGAGAACCAGGCAGGAGAGTGTGCAGAAAGGTAAACTTCAAGTAAACTTAATGAGCCCGCCTTCCAGCGGAACCAGACCTCATCCTCTGCTGAGATTCCAGGGACCTGGAATCCTTAGGACCCTGGAGGCACACACAGCAAAAATTAATGCACAGAGACGGAAAGGAACACATGCTCAATAGAAGAAAGCCTGAGATGCAGAAACTCGGCTTCCCTAAAGTGTGGCATTTTCAAAGCCCACACATCATAACAACTCTGAATTCTGAGACGCGTGAACAGGAAGCCCCTGAGGTTCCATCTGTCTCTCTGACTAGAAGGACAGCTGAGGAACCATGCTGCTGTCTGTGAGAGGGCTGGCAGAAATCTCAGGAACCTTTGCCGGGAGCTAGGAATGGGCAGCTCGTTCTTCTCTCCTGTCTAATTTACAGCCCCGACAAAAGCTGTTGGCTTGTTACCAGGTCTGTCCCTGTACATAACTAGAAACGAACCACCACAAAGAATTGGCTTACTTCATAATATTGTTTTTATTTATCCTAAATTTAAAAAAATCATAGGATTCATTACATGGTATTGAAGAAATCCAGTATTTCCTTATTCATCAAGTGTATGTGACACTTCACTGCCAAAACTAAAAAGGAAGGATGTTAGATGTTAGTTACATGGATGAAAAAGTCAAAAGTAGAAGTGGACACACAGAAACAATGAGCTGTCACAATTCTTAGTTCACTGGGTTCAGAAACCCTAAAAATTCACTTTCATGCACTAGAGAAGGAAATGGCAACCCACTCCAGTGTTCTTGCCTGGAGACTCCCAGTGACAGCAGAGCCTGGCGGGCTGCCGTCTATGGGGCCGCACAGAGCTGGACACGAATGAAGCGACTCACCAGCAGCAGTGCGAGGCCTTCTGGCATTCAAGGTCCTTCCTAGCGTTCTCAGAATCTGTCCTTTCCAGGCTTGTCATCTGGTCTTCTGCTCCGCTCTGTTCTCCTCCAGTGACTGTAGATTGTGCAGTAATCTCTGCAGATACTAGTCACATTCCTAGCGCTGTACTTTAGCTACTTACTTCTCCAGATTTCACATTTCTCTTTCTCTCTATTAATCCATTCTCCTCTTTCTGTTAAGATTCTACCCACCACACAAACATCTCAAATGATGTCGGCAATGTGTGTGCGCTCAGTCGTGTCTGAGTCTTTGTGGCCCCATGGACTGTAGCCTGCCAGGCTTCTCTGCCCATGGAATTTTCCAAGCAAGAATACTGGAGTTGGGTACCATTTCCTACACCAGGGGATCTTTCTGACCTGGGAATCGAACCCACATCTCTTGGGTCTCCTGCACTGGCAGGCAGATTCTTTACTACTAGTGCCACTTGGGAAGCCCAGGTGTAGGTAAAGCATTTGACAAAATCCTACACCCTCTTATGATAAAAACACTCAGAAAACTATGAATAGAAGGGAAGTTCCTTAACACGATAAGAGCATTTATGAAAAACCCATAGTTAACCTCATACTCAGCAGGGATACACTGAAACCTTTCCTCTCTAAGATCATGAACAAAACAAAGATGTCTGTGCTCACCATTGTTACTGAAAACTGTGCTGGAAGTTCTAACCTGAGCAGTTAGATAAGAAAAAGAAATAAAAGGCACCTCTGTTCACAGATGAAATGATTCCATATACAGAAAATCTCAAAGCTAATAAAATGAATTCAGCCAAATTGCAAGGTGTAAGACCAACACACAAAAATCAGTTGTATTTCCATATTCCAGGAACATACCATCCAAAAATGAAATTAAAATAATCACTCATTTACAATAGTATCCAAAAGGATAAGGAATAACTAAAGAGGTAAAAGACTTGCACACTAAAACTGCAAAACTGAAGATCTGAGTAAATGGAAAGACACACCATATTCATGAATTGGATAACTTAATATTGTTAAAATGTCAGTACTACCCAAAGCGAGCTACAGATTCAATGCAATTCCTATCAAAATTTCAATGGTCTTTGGTAGAAATGGAAAAGCCAATCCTTAAATGTGTGTGGAATTGTAAGGGATTATAAACAGCCAAAACACTTATGAAAAAGAAGAACAAGGTCAGTAAGACTCACATTTGAAAATTTACTATAAAAATACAATAATCTAAGCAGTACAGTACTGACATAAGGACAGACATACAGAAGAACGGAACAGAACCTAGAGTCCAGAAATAAATATCTACAGCCAACTGATTTAGACAAAGGTGCCCAGATTATTCAATGAGGAGAAAGGGTCCCTTCAACAAATGGCCACATGTCAAAAAAAAAAAAAAAGTTGGATCATAACCTTACATTATGTACAAAAATTACCTCAACATAGATCATCAGCCTAAATATAAGAGCTAAAACCATACAATTCTTAAGAGAAAACATAGGGGTAAATCCTTAGGACCCTTGATTTGGCAACAGATTCCTAATCATAGTATTAAAAAATGAGCAATAAAAGAAGAAAACCAGATAAACTGGATTCCATTAAAATTAAAAACTGCAACAAACAGTGTTACCAGGAAAGTGAAAACATAAGCTAAAGAACGGGGAAAAGCTGCCAAGTATGGATCTGATGGGTCTAGTATAAACAATAAATAAAGAAATCTTACAATTCAACAACAAAAAGAGAACCCAACTCAAAGTGAGAAAAGGACAGGAATAGACATTTCTTCAAAGAAGATATGCAGGTTCATGGAAACATGCCATTATCATTAACAGGAAAATGCAAATAAAGACCACCACATGGTATCACTTCACACCCACTAAGGTGGGTACTTAAAAAAAAAAACAAAAAACCAGAAGAAAGCAAACAAAGAAAAAGAGCAAGTGTTAGGATGTAGAGAAACTGGAACCCTCATTGCTGGTGGGTACCCCAAAAGATTCAGCCTATGGATTCAGTGATTTTTCAAAAGGTTAAACATAGACTTAACCATATGACCCTGCAATTTGACTCCTAGGTGCATAACCAAAAGAACTGAAATCAGATATTCATACAAGTACATGTACACACATGTTCATAGCACCACTATTCAAAAGAGCCAAAAGGTAGAAATGGCCCAAATTTTTCATTGATGGATACAAAGCTATGGTAAACACATATATTGGAAAATTATTCAACATAAAAAGGAAATAAGTACTGAAACATGCTACAATATGGATGAACTTATAAAATATATGCTAAGCAAAAAAGCACAGAAATAGGTCATATATTGTATGATTCCCTTTATATGAAATATACAGAATGGATAAACTTTTAAGAGAGATCAGAGACTGCCAGGGGCTTGGAGGAGAGAAGAATTAGTATACTGCTTAGCAGATACGCGGTTTTACTTTGGAGTGATGGAGATACTTTGGAACTAGGTAATTGCACAACACTGTGGATGCACTAAGTGCCACCGAATTGTTCATTTTGAATGGCTAACTTTGTTATGTGAACTTCATCTCGATAAGCTATTTTTTTAAAACAAAGAAATCAATTCCTTTCTCATTTTCTGAAATCTTCTAACTAGTGGTTTAAACTCATTCACTGCTGCTGAATGTCATTAATTTTATTTTTACTTTATTTGATCTCTTATATAGAAACCCCTCGAGGGCAGGGTCTGCCACTTTCAGCCCTTTTGGTCACTTCTGGGTTTATAGACCACTGGCTTATTCCCAACAGATGCACAAAAAAGCTGTTCAAGTGATTCTGACATAAATTTGCATAGTGATCTTAAAGTTGACCTACTATATTTTAGTTTCCTTACCTAAAAGGCATTCAGTTCTCTGGAGTAGAAAACATTAGCCTATTTTAAAAATCCAATGGAGTAAAAGATCTTGCTGTCCAACCCTTCAAATGAAAATCCTAAATGCAGCTCCTGTCCCTCATCATAGTATTCAGACAGAAACTAACCACTGCTAAACTCAGTGCCTGGGAGCAAGGGTCCATGGAGTTGACTGGGGGTCAGGGAGCTCTTCTCAATATTTAAAAAGACTTGAAGAACCACAGACACCTCCATTGAGTCTGTAGAGGCTGACTAAACACCAGTGTCTCCTCTCTAGGCTGAAAAGATGTCACCACAGTCATCTCATGCTGATGACTATGGGGATATGAGCAGGAACAAAATGAAAATTAAATGACAAATGTTACATGAAAAATGCAGGCCTGTTGATAACATACTACAAAATGGGGTCTAAGAGCAGATGAGAACAGACTACTCTAAGAGCAGTCTGTAGAGATTCCTACAGAGAGATGACCTAGACCAACTATACCTTTATTAAGTTTGGAAGGACACAGTATGATGCCCAGAACATCCAAATCCTGAATTACACGATCTACCTGTGTATCTTGGGCTTTCCAAGTGGTGCAAATGGTAAAGAACTGCCTGCCAACTCAGGAGACACAAGACATGTGGGCTCCATCCCTGAGTTGGGAAGAAAAAATTCCAACACGGCTAAAAGAAACCACTCAGAGTAAAACTGATCTCCTCTCTTAGAAGCAGCTATGCGCCTTGTGTTCAGATAAATTAGATGATGTGAGAAGCACACAATACCTAGGCCTCTTCTATGAGTTCAAAGTAAACTAAAGAAAAAGGCATGGCTATCTCAGCCCTGGCTGGCTAGCATGGGAAGTCAGGATTGGGAGAAGGTGGGGATGACATTACGGTGGGGATGATATTAAGCAGCGCTGAGAGAAAGATGCAGAGGCGCTTTCAAGATGAGCTGTGTGTGTGTGTGTGTGTGTGTGTGTGTGTGTGTGCTTGTACCTGTGTTCCCTGGGATACTCAGGCAGTAGGGAAAACCTAGACACCAGGCAGGCAGAGGTTAGATGGCTGAGGCAGCTCAAGAGGGGAGGAACAGTCCCGTGCCCTGGGAGAAGTGGAGAGGCCAATCAGGCCTTCAGGAGATAGGCTGCAAGTGGGTAAAAAGCAAGCAAAGGCCCAGGGGAAAGCAGAGCGGCAATCAGATCCCTCTGGGGCCGGGTGGAGAGGCAATCAGGAAGCCTTAGGAGAACAGACCCGCAGCCCCTGGGGAGCCTCCTAGAAAGGCCCCTTTCAGAAACAAAGGAGTCCATTTGGGGACCATGATTGCCTCTCCAGGCTCAGCCTGCTGGGCTGAACTTGAGGCTGGTCCCCACCCACAGGGCAAAAAGCAAGGAAAGTAGCTCAAGACTTGGTGATTAAAGGAATCAGGTGTAAAACATGTCAAAAGAACAGTTAGATTTTTGAATCACCAGCAGAGGTGCTTTAGAGAGGAGGCTCAGAGTGAAGGTCCATGCAGGCAGGTGGTTGGTGCTGAAGGGCTCAGGGTAGGCCGCGTCTCTCTCCCTGCCTGGATTCTCTCCTGCAGCAGCTGGACAAGGTTTGCCGTCTTTACCTACTTCCTTTATCAGGTGGGACTGAGGACTCCCTGAACTGGTCTACCGGCAGTGTGAGACGTCAAACAGCAGCTCCCTGCAGAGCTGGGACTAACATCCTGGATTCAGATTCCCAAGTCCAATTTTCCCAAATCTAACTGGGATAGAGATAGGGTGACAAGGTTCTATGCTGTCTATAAACAGTCAACTGCCCTGAGACATTTCCTTACTCTGCCTTCTTTGTCCACAAGATTCAGTTCAGCTTAGCTCAGTTGGTAAAGAATCCTCTTGCAATGCAGGCGACCCTGGTTCAATTCCTGGGTCGAGCAGATCTGCTGGAGAAGGGATAGGCTACCCACTCCAGTATTTTTGGGCTTCCTTTGTAGCTCAGCTGGTGAAGAATCCACCTGCAATGCAGGGACCTGGGTTCGATCCCTGGGTTGGGAAGAGCCCCTGGAGAAGGGAAAGGCTACCCACTCCAGTATTCTGGCCTGGAGAATTCCACGGGCTGTATAGTCCATGGAGTCGCAAAGAGCTGGACATGACTGCGCAACTTTCACTTTACTTTTTGTCATATGAATTAGGAAAAGAGTAGATACAGAGAAGCCCATATGGTAAGGCCCACTGGGCAGGAGTCACACACGCTGACCTGCGGTCAAGGATAGCGGGTTTCAAACTTCATACATTTTTACTTGAGAACAGTATTTTAAATAAATTCTTACATGAGATCCCAATAGATGAAACAGACAGAAGTGAAGCCACTTTGGGTGACCAGCAGCGAGGGCAGGTGACCCTCACATGTTCACGCCCCACCCCCCACCCCCCACCCCCCACTCTCTCTATCATCTTCTTGGCACTGGAACAGGAACAAAGCCAGTCATGGGAGAAGAGACAACTGGGTCCTGGCCCTCATCTCTCTCTCTTTTAAAATTTTATTCATTAATTCGGCTGCACTGGATCTTAGTTGCAGCATACAGGAGCTCCAATCTTCACTGTGGCATGTAGGATCTTTTTAGTTGTAGCATGTAGGATCTTGTTCCCCGAACTGGGATGGAACCCAAGAGCACTGCGTTGGAAGCATGGAGTCTTAGCCACTGGATCACCAGGAAAGACCCCAGCCCAAATTTCTCTTAAAGTGTGTGAGTTCTTCTCTTTAAGCCTCTATTTCTTCATTGGTAAAATGAAAGGATGACCTTGAGAGGATTTGGGTGCTTCTGACTCTCAATTTTTCAACTTCTCGACAAGGAGAGAGTGAGAATGACTGCAAGTTTTTACTCATGCAATACTAAGCTAGCTAAGAAAAATATACACGTAGCAACTGCTTCATTTAAGTTCCTCCACATGCTCAGGTGCCATTCATTTCCCAACTTCTCCATAAGAATGTCTCACTTATTATCATCTCTAGTGATGGCCATCATTGTCATTATCTCCAGTGATCTTGCCTAGAGTTAGTTAATCTTTTCTTTAATAAATACAGAAATATTTTCAGTAATAGCTCCATTAAATGTTTGTTCACAAACATTAATTTGACTGGCATATTTCTGTATTGACTGAAAAGTTATAAAACCCAGCATCCTCATCTGCCTAAAGTCAACACAAATGTTTCCTCTGCACTTGATTGAACTCAGAAGCCAACGCTCTACATGGTGTTTCAAAAGCTACTGGCTAGTCTTCATAATGTTCACGTCCATTTTCAGACTGGTCATAACTAAGAAAGCCAAGGTCTCTTCCCTTGGTCACCAGCCAAACCTAGGTATCAGCAAACAGCTCCTCTTTCGTCCAGAGTAGGAGGGGGAGGCCTGTCTCTATTCCTATCACTCTGTGTGATCCACCATAATTGTGCAATTTTCCCATTTTGTAGCATATTTTCTCCCTTATGTTTTGAGCTAGAAGTGGTGGCAGAGAAAAAGACTCTGTCCATTTTATTGAATCACCTATATTTAACTGGGAAAATGGGTGGTTGTAACTCTGTCAACAGGACATGTTCAATTACATCGTGGAACCGTTTTTCTTCAGAAAGCTTTACCATCTGGTCTAACCAGTTAAATAACCACAGCTATGTGATATCACAGCTAATGAAATTAAATGTGGCACAAATATATACATGGCACACAGAAGTCACATTTATCTCTTAAAAACTATTTCCCATTGTTGAAAAATAAGATATGTGGGTTGCAAGATCGAGACCGTGGCATGGTTCGCTGGCTTTACTGCTTTCCAAACAACCAAAGTAATTAATCACTGCACATCTAGGTCAAAAGAAGAATTTCATTGTCAACTACAAGCAGCACCCATGTTTTCCTCTATGAGGCCTGCTTTCTCAGCCTGCCCTGGGGTCACCCAAAGCTCTGGGTGACTCCAGATTTATCTTTATGCTCATCGCCAGTCTTAATAAATCCTCAGTTCTACTTCATGGTGTGCTAAGGCTTACACTAGACCACACATGTAAAGATCCTGGTATGGTATAAGATACCCAGTGACTATTATTTCTTTCCAATGTCTGTTTCCTTTCTGCTGACTTGACCTGTCTGAGCCTCTGGGCCGGGTTGTGCACTGGCTTCCTCCGCAAACCTGGGTCTTCTGCAAACCTTTTTCTGGGCCAATACTAACTGGAGAACCAAGAGACCTTGGCCCAATCCTCACTTCTGTATAGACATTTGTTGTTTCTGTCACTTCATCCTTTCAATTTTCTTGGTACAACAATACTCCAGTTTTCCTTTGGGAAATATCCTTGCTTCCACTTTCAGTGTCTGTGGGGTTAGCTCCCACTCCAGCTCTACGACGGTTCTCACTGGTGTGAGTCAGTAAAGGACAGGGTGATGTTGCTGGGAGGCGCCCATTTGAACCTGAGCTTAGATTCAAGTCAAAGGAAAGCAATACGTGTAAGGTTCTTACACCAAAAAGATGAAGAAAATTAGGGCTTTATGCTGTCCTTTGAGCCCTGGACAGAAGTAGAACAAGGCTGGAATTCCCTGGCATTCCAGTGGTTAAGACTGTGATCTTCCACTGTACAAGGCACAGGTTTGATTCCTGGTTGAGGAACTAGAATCTCACATGCTGCAGCATAGCTGAAAAAGTAGAACAAGGCTCAGCATGACCTGGCTCTCTACCATCTCGCACGACTGTGACTGCCGGGAGGCACCCCTACAAGCTTGTTTCTAGCACTGCCATCTGCCTGAGCTCGGGCTGCCTGGATGTGACAGGCAGGCTGATGCCCACAGTCCGTGTCTTGTTTGGGGACAGGACAGTCTATTTAGCTTGGACTCAGTTGATAATCACTCTCCACTGCCTAAGAATTTGTATCTACAGGGTGGCTGACTTGGTGGGATACAAATCCAGCCAGCGGGGACTGCGGGGCTATCACCTTGAACTCCTGTGCTAGACCGTCTCTTTCTTTCAGTAAAATGGCCATATTTCTTCGGTTTTAAAAAGTGTGGGCTTCCCTGGTGGCTCAGATGGTAAAGAATCCGCCTGCAACGCAGGAGACTGGGGTTTGATCCCTGGCTTGGGAAGATCCCCTGGAGAAAGTCATGTGTGACGCTTTTTCTCTTGCTGGATTCTCACTTACTTTTAAATAGACACTCACCAGTAGAGAAGAACACAAAATGAAAACAACAACAAATCACCTGACTTCTGGTAGGCATTTTGTTACATCGCAAAGCCATCGTTTTGTGACCATCTCTGCTTGGATGTAAGGTTGACATGTAAGTGGTTGCCTTCTCTTGGCTCCACATGAATAAAGCTGAGACTTTAGCATCCAGCAGCTTCAGAATGCAGAAGATAAAATTCCACAGCTTTGCAGAGATATTACACTACACTGTGAAGGCTCATTTACACAGTAAAGATCAGCCTTGTTCAAAATACATTCCCTTCAATTCATTTTTATCAAGATTTGGGAAGTCTCACCTGCACAAATACACTATGATACATATAACAATTATCCCTACAAAGAATTTTTTTTCCTTAAAAAAAAAAAAAAAAAGTCCCAAACTCAAGTGGAATTTATACAAGTAAAGAAGTTTGGCTGATAAATCTTCTTGAAAGTCAAAATGTTAAAACAAGACAATCAATTCAGTCTCTGAGTAACCTCTGAATTTGTTAGGGGAAGCACACTGATTGAAACCGCCCACCCTGGCCAGGCACCATGGTAACCATTTGCATGAGTTGTTTTATGACAGGAGATCCTGATAAGGAATACCTAACTAATAAGCCACCACCAACCAGAAAAGTTTGGGAAAGGTCGAAAGGAGACACCACGTGTCCGTCCACTTCCCAGAATCCCTCTTGCTAGCATCCATCTTGGCTGAGCGATGCGTGCGCCACGAGAAAAGACTGAATTAGAATGACTGGCCAAAGACCACCTGGAAACTAATTCCGTCACCATAAAACCTGAGACTGCAAGCCACGCGGCAGAGCAGTTCTCCTGGGTTCCCTTACCCTACTGCTCTCCACCCGGGTGCCCTTTCCCAATAAACTCTCTTGCTTTGTCAGCACATGTGTCTCCTCAGACAATTCATTTCCTAGTGTTAGACAAGAGCCCAGTTTCGGGCTCTGGAAGGGGTCCTCCTTCCTGCAACAAATTTACTACAGTTATTGAATGCCCCTTCTAATATCAGAACTAGAATGCTAAATACAAAATTCTTTTCTTTTTTTTCTTAATTGGACTGACCAAATAAGTTTTCCAAGATTCAAGGCAACATTTCATTTTCATAAACGGAATCTGAAACAAATGACTTCAATATGGAGATGCCCCATAAACTAAGGGCAATATTCCTGGGGAGCAAACATATCATAATAAATTCTCTTGAGAGTAATCTTTCTTTGTGACACGGCTGTATGTTTAGTGAATATGTTTCAGGAAACTAGTGTTTCACTTCAGACATGTCCCAACTGCCTGGATATTTATCTAGCCACATACATTTTCTTTCTACCCTATAAATTTTTCAAACATAGACGTGCCTGATTTAGTCACTGTGGTTGGAAATACTGTTTAGTTGATGTCTGAGAGAACACTCAAAGGTGCTCCAAACTACTAAATCAATTTGGTGGCTTATAATCAGGATTTTTAAAAAATAATGAAATAGACACACAAAAAAATCAGAGTGCATATGCTTCCTAACTCTCTTCACAAGTATTTAAAGCAGCACTGCAATCACTTATAATGATGTTTAAGTGAAGCTTATGGAATTCTGCCAAATTTATGGAGAAAGAAAATGAGGGGAGAAGAGACCTAATGCAAAGCTATTCTAATATGAAAATAAGTGGAAACTTGGTGTTTGGATGTTTGGAAGGACTTTCTATATTAAAGGAGGTACAATTGCTTCCTGGTTAAGAGCAAAGGTGTTAAACAATACTGGACTTGAATTGCTGCTGCACCTTCCCTGCCTGTTCTAGCTGGGTATCTCCATTGAAAAAGTGAAAGCGTTAGTGGCTCAATCGTGTCCGACTCCTCGCGACCCCATGGACTGTAGCCTGCCAGTCTCCTCTGTGCATGGAATTCTCCAGGCAAGAATATTGGAGTGGGTTGCCATTCCCTTCTCCTGGGGATCTTCCCCACCCAGGGATCGAATCCGAGTCTCCTGCACTTCAGGAGGATTCTTTACAGTCTGAGCCACCAGGGAAGCCCTAGGTAACTCCTTAATGACTAGACAGCAAGCACCAGTCTAAGTGCTTCTACTTGTATTGTCATGGTATCCAGTCGTTTATATGGTAAATGACTTTGTTAAAACACACCAGCAAGGATCCGAATTAAGGCAGCTCTTGCAGGATGTTTCCTGACTGTCTTCACTCAGCTGGTATCATTGTTGATTCTTGGGGGTCCCTGTCATCACATTCTGGGAAGGAGGCCAAACCCTGACCCAACTGCCCTGACTCCTTTTTCCCTACCCATCCTACTGGAGCCTTCCCCTTCTGGCTGCTGAAATGAGATTTCAAAATGCTTTCTCCCCACTCTAACACTATCATTCCCAGGGGAATCTGGAGCCTCCCTGCTGCCAGCCTTGGTCCACTATTTCTTCTTCCCCTTTCTCCTAAGGCCACTACCTCTACCCAGCCTATCACTTCCGAAGTCTGGTAGCTTTTCATATCGGACTTACTTCCTAGATTACCTACTCCTTGAGAAAAGAGACTGTGTTAGTCTTATTCCCCAGTGGTGCACAGCACACAGTGGGAGTTCAACAAATGTTTACCAAACGAATGAAATCTCTGGCTCTCAGACCCAGTAAGCTGCCGCCAGGGATTCCCCTAAATGCCATGATGCAAAATAAAGACAAATTAATACATGCTGGTAAGTCTGGCTTTTGTGTAAGTTCAGTGAAAATAAACTTCATTCTCAGAATATTTCCATCACACATGTGAAGGTGGCTTGTGTAGTTATAGCCAGGTTTTATGAATGACAGGCTTCTCTTTGGTACACAAATGTAAAAGGATGACACTGGGGCTGAATGCACAATGCCCTTTTCTGACACTAGGAGTTTCCTGAAGATGATGCTCTAGTGACCTCCTGGGCTTAATTTACAGTTTAGATTGAGGCTCAGTAAAACAAAATACCAAGAGGGTACAGTCTCTAACTGACTGCATGTAGCTGTTAAGGAAAATAAAAAAGAAACTTACTGCATTCCAAACTGGTATCAAGCCTCCCTTTTCCCTTACGCTACAGGGGAGTTTTAATAATTAATAAATGATTAAAGCTCTTAGGGACAGTGGTATAGAAAGCACAGCCCAACAAGTCTTAATGAGCAGATTTAGGATAATTTCATCTCTGGATTGAATGACAGATAATTTTCTTTTATTCATTCATTCACTTATTCTTTTGTCTAAATTCTTCAGTAAATTAAAAGCTCCCTCAGGGCAATTTTCAAAGGATTAGTTAGATGGAAAAACAGGATAAAGGCATGACAATGTAACTGATTAAGAGTGTGTAGTGTTTTTTAGAGCCTCTTTCCAAAGCCACTCATTCACGGGACATGTGCTCTGAAGGTGTTAGGTGCCCTGGGTCCTGAGGAAGCCAAGAAGACTGAATGAAGACAGAGAAAATATACCTTCTGAACTTGGCAGAGACCCTATTTTGTTTTTACTAAAATCCTCACAAGAGTAAACACAGGAGCGACTCAGCAAACACTTCTTTTTTAATGTCTACAGGTTTTCCTGACTTCCATTACTGTTCTCTGTCTCACCCTAACATATCCTATCTCATGATGTACTCAAAAGTATTTATTTTTAAAAATCTCACCAAGTTAGCTGCATTGAGAAACTCCTAAGGAAAGAAAGAAAGAGGATCAGGTACTTTTAACATTTCTTTTTGTGCCATCATCTGCCTTCTTTCATGAAAACAAAAGTGCAGATCCTGAACGTGATCATTATCTTTGGTGGATACCCCTCGCAGCATCCCCCAGCCCACAAATCCTTCAGCTTATTTAAAAAACACAGAGCCGCAAGCTGAAAGCAGTTTTCTGTTCAGGAGGCATCAGTGAGAAGATCACTTAGATCTTAATATTCCCTTCAGTAGTAACTTGATGCATCATATTTTGTGTGTGTGTGTGCTTTATTATGTCCCACCAGGTTTTATTTATTTAAATCCCAGACTCTTTTGCCGACATGGCAAAGCAGAAGCAGAAATGTTTTGTAAAACTTAAATGAACCTGGAAGTGGACACTTGTTCTATAAATCTTTAAAGTGTTGGGTTATTCCTTGGAAACCACTTTTACAAGGACCTTCCATCTTCCTGGAAGAGAGGCAGCACATAAAACACCCAGGTTCTATCCCAGCAGCACTGAAGAGGCACTCACAGGCATGATGCACTTTCATGCAAACTAGAATCAAAGTTCAAACCAAACACTGGTCACCTAATGCTCAGTTTTGCTGAGAGGAAGATGTCAGTAAAGTGTTTGAGTGAGAAGTGGGTGCTGGGTCTCACTTTTCTAAACACTTTCTGGTAAAGCCACCCTACCTGCTGACACTCATGAAGCCCTCCATCATGACAGCAGGCAGCCCTTTAGCCACGAGTGTCCATCTCCCTTGATCCATGCTGTCTTGAACACCCCAGAACTCATGGTCCAAACACTCTGAGGATTAATGACATGGGAGTGGTGGAGGTGGACCCCAAACCTTTCCCAATCAAAAGGCAGTCAACCTGAAGTGACAATTGGTAAGCCACAGGGCCACTGTTTAAAAATTCTGAAGTCTCTGGGTTTAAGGTCATTGATGTGAAGCTTTGCTAAGCTGTGTTTCCTGCCTCCTCCTCCTCCTCCTCCTCTTGTGCCTCCACTCTACTCTTGTCTTTGCTCCTCATACCAGTCTTTACTATGTTGTCTTAATTGTCCTCCAGGCCCCAACATTTCTGTCCTATGTCCCACCTTTGAGTCCATAGTTTTCTATTTCTGACCCCCTCACTGTGCCACCCTCTTTCAGGACATTGTGTCATGTCAACACGTGCATCTGAAGCTTCTACAGCATGAAACTCTTCATGTGACATGCCTGTGTGCGCATGCTCACTCAAGTTGTGTCTGGCTCTTTGTGACCCCATGGACTGCAGACCACTGGGCTCCTCTGTCCATGGGGTTCTCTCCCAGGAACATTCATGGGAATGCCATCTCCCCCTCCAGGGGGTCTTCCCAACTCAGAGACTGAACCATGTCTCCTGCACTGGCAGGCGGATTCTGGACTGCTCAGTGTCACCTGGGAAGCCCCATGACACACCTAACAGCCTTATAAACCACACAACAGCTAGGGAGCCCCCACGTAACCCTTGAAAGAATTTGAAAAATACTGCAGTGGGTAAGAACAGTGATCCAGCTGGTGCCAAACTACCTTCCCACTGGTGTTCCTGAAGGTGGCAGGTTGTGACCACCACGTTTTAGAAGGCTCAAATTCCCCTTTATTGTTAACTGATCATGATTCAATCTTGATCATCCATAAGCTAAATTAACCTTCTGGAGCCTATATGGATTCAAAATTCAACAAAATCTTACTGACTACCTCCCATGTGCATGCCTGACACTGCACCCAGCAATGGAGACATGTCAATAAAGACAGTCTCAGCCCCTTCCTCTGATCACTAGACAGTAGGACCTTGAAGGCAGGGGCCATGTCCTAGGTACCAGTCTGGGAACATCTAGTTAACCTCAGTGCTCCGTGCTTGTGCCCAGGAATCGTTTTCAGCCTGCTGAAAAGCAGCAGTATGAACACTACTGGCACTGGAACCTGAGCCTGAGGCCTGGGTCTCTCGTTTACTCTCTTTGCGACCCCATGGACTGTAGTCCAGGGGCTCTTCTGTGCATGGGGATTCTCCATGCAGTAATACTGGAGTGGGTTGCCTGCCCTCCTCCAGGGCATCTTCCCAACCCAGGGATCAAACCCAGGTCTCCCGCATCGCAGGCAAATCCTTTACCCTCTGAGCCACCAGGGAAGCCCACTAAATGTACAACCTCAGGCAAAGGACTTAACGTCCTTCTGTTTTTCTTCCTCAAATGTCACCGGAAAAACCAGCAATAATGGATTCTATGAAGATTAAGTTAATACATGAAGTGTTTAAAATGGTAGCTAACACATAGTAGGTAATCAAAAGATTAGTTATTATTTTCCATACAAGGTTCATCTTGATATTGCTAGCAAAAGAAAATGTTTCCCACTCTTTGAACAGGCATCTCTTTCCCATGGCAAATGATAAATTCATTAAGATTCACAATCTGCGTCAAAAGGTTACAACCTTGCCCTGCAGTGACAAGAGACGATAAAAAGGAATATACAAGTGCTCTTCCAGACACACACACACACACATCTTCTCCCTCGTTCTCAGGAAAAAAATATCCATTTGTACCAAAAAACAAGCAAACAAACAAAAAAAAACAACCCAACAACAAACGGCCCCCACCCCGCCACAAAACTTCATGAAGGGTTTTCTTAAAAAGGAAGATAAACAAGGATGAAAGCCATGCCCAGCAGCAGCCATTTCCAGCATGACCTGGTGAGTTCTCAGCTTCAGATCAAGCACTCCCCAGCGGTGTTACCTGAGGGACCTTTCACTCACACATCAAACCCCTTCCACCGCTGGCCACTTCTCACACAGCACATGCTGCCACGTGCCGAAACACCGCTGTTTTCCTGCCCAGCGTGTTGCGGGTCGGGGCAGGAGCGAGTGTCTAAGGCGCAGTGGGGGTGGAGGGAGACAAACCCAGGCAAGTGCGCTCTCTTGTGTCCCCAGAAGACCTGCAGGATACGGCTTTTCCAGGGACCCAATTTCAGTCCTGCACTACATTTGGCAAGGAAAGCCTTTCAAGCTCCACACGTTGGTCTCAAGATCAAAAAGTCTGTATCAGGAATGGAGACTGGCCCCTTTCAGCCCGGGTTGGAAGGAAAAGTGTGCAGAGGGTAAGCTCGCTCGGGCAGGTGGGGGCAGAAGACAGCCTGCTGATGCTCGGCTGAGACCCTCTCTTAACCAGCCAAGCCACCCCCTCTTCCGATAGCCCTCAAGTGAAGAATGATCAAGTTATAGATTTTATTTCATGAATAATTCTGAGGATATATCCTTTAAGAGCTAAATTTTATTTAATCAACTATTGCTCATCAAAACAGTTATTCTGGGCTTACATTTCATTGCATGACTGACTTTCTTTATTTTACAGTAAACATGCAACATTTAATGAGTTCTAAATCTGTACAGGGCATCGACCATTTCTCCTGCTCTTCCTTCACCCACAGATTGGCTCAACTTTAGTTCAAAGTAAACGGTCATAGGAAGTACACAGTGTACAATCTGAGTTGGAATGAGGTGACTGCATGGGTACCATTTTAGGAAGAATGTTTACAGTGGAATGACAGCGGGGACTCCTTCGGAGGCAAGTACAATAAACTAAGCTGGAGGTGAAAGGAGTCTTAACCAGGACTGTGGCTTTTAGAATCAAAAGGAAGTTCCAGACCCAACAATCAGGGGGCTAGAATGTGCATGGCTTATTGAACGGCTGGATATGAGAGTGAGAGAGAAGAGGTGGTAGAGTGAACTAGTGTGATTCAAACCTGAGAAGCTCTCAAGCCGAGAAACTTAACTTTGGGTGCAAGAAAGGATGATTTCTATTTGAGGAAGGCGTCCAGCAGGTGGCTGATGATGTGGGTCTGGAGCTCTAGAGGGGAGACCAGAAGCAGAAAGGATAAAGGTGGAAAGTGACGGCATGCGTGGTAGGAGGAAAAAAAAGGCAAAGTGAGAGGCAGTTAGCTAGCAACTGTGCTAAGTACTGGGTGTGTGTCTGCTACTTTTATCCTCATAAACCTCTGAAAAAGTATGAGGAAATGTACTGAGAAACATTACTCAGGCTTCCACAGCGCAATAAGAGGTGGAGGCAGGGTCTGATTCAGATCTATACAGGTGAGGGTTACAGCCATGCTATTAGGTAACATTTTCAATTAACACACGGATTCTTAGATATTTGAGGAGAAAGAGGGGAGAACCTGACAAAGACAGGGAAGAGGATGAGACTGAGGATTGGGCAGGATCAGGAAAACCATGAGATGAGAGCTCCGAGGGGGGAACGTGGAATCCGCTGGGCAGAATCCCGCCATCCTCAACTGGGCTTTGTGATTAGCAAGTCATTGGTGGATGTTCAGAAATGATGTAATTAGCACAGAAGATGTAATATACTCACTCAGAGGTTAAGAAGAACGGAGGGCAGCAAATATAAAATGTCTTGACTTTGAAGGGGAGAGACTCAAAATGGAACGATTAATTTTTTTTTTTTTTTAAGATGGAGACGACTTGCTCAAGTTCATATGCTGAGAGGGAAGGAAGTGGTGAAGGAGATAGTGGGTATAAGACAAAGGGAAAGAAATGATTGATGTGACACAGCCGTGGCAGAGACAGTAAGGGTTGGCTGAAGAACATGGTTTTGACCTTGGGAAAAGGAAGAGCACGTTTTGCGCTGACAGCAGAGGGAGTGATGTAAACATGAATAATGATTCTGACACAAAATGTTAAATGGAGGAGGTGGACGTCAAGCATGATCTTATTGGACATCCTGGATACTCTTGCAGGGCTATCTATAGACAGTGAGGTGTGGTAGGAAAGTCCGGAGGGGAGGATTTGAGATGAGAGGATGAAGTCTGGGGTAACCACTGTAGAGACCGTTAAGATGAGCGCATATTCAGCACAAGGCCCAGCCAGACTTAGAAAGCCGAGCCAGACTTAGAAATTTGTATCAGATGCAGCGGGAGAAAGAGTTGATTTTCTCCACCAATTTAACCTATGTGCGCATCAACCTTGGCTGACAGCAAAGTACATGCAAGAACGTATACGTGCTCACACATGGGGCTGAATTTTAACTCCCCCGGCTTGTGTCCAGGTAGGTATCATTACTCTCCAGAGAAGGATACAGAAGAGAAGGACCTAACGCCAGGATGTAAGTTGGGAGTTGTCTAGCTTTCCTTACTCGTAGCTTTTATTAGTACATAATTGTCTGCTCAAGATGTAGGAATGAGATGACCTGGAAAATGAGAGCAGAAAAGGAAGGAAAACCCCTCGTGCCCTTGAAGGTTGCGGGGGCTACATCCTAATGAGAGTGCCGTGCACTTATCATTTTAAGAAGAGCAAAGGACAAGGAAATGTCCTCCTGCTTAAAAAAGAAAGCAGGGTCTATCAATAACAACTTGAGGGCCATCGTTATCTTTCTGAACCATCACTCCTGTGATGCGAGAGGTTCCAGCTCTGGTGCTAAAATGTGGCTAATGAATTTCGTGGGAGTTCTTTATGGGAGGCTGATCCCCACCACTGGGTGGCTGAGCTCCACATCCCGGTCCTGCCGCTCCCACGTCTCCATGGAAGGATAAGCAGGGCCAATGCATTCCGGGCCATGCCCTGGTTCACAAGGCTGGTAGAAATTCTTTGCAATTTCAGGCCACTGCTGTGACATTACCTACAAGGCTCCTTTTTCCATGAATCTGTTATATCCAACAGGAGGAACCAGCAGGGTATAAGGCTGATGGATGCTACACGCCTGAACCAGGTGTCTCTGTGATGAGGGCATTTACCATGACAAAAGTACTGTGAGTTCATCCATTTGCTTATTTTCAGGAATTTTCTGGGTCTTTGGAAAGGCAACAGTGCCAAATTCAGCATCCTCTCTGGGTGAAATAATCACTGAAGAATTTAAGATTGACGACTGAATGATAGACAGCATTTACCATAATCATGAGGGAGGCACATTTACCGTCAAAACTGTGGGGTTTTGGTGCAGGATCCTAAAGAGAATCTTCCTGCTTGTTTCCGAACAAGCAGCCTTAAGGTGACTCCAAGTACATAAAATCCTTTAATCGCTGTCTTTAACCTAGGATTAGTCATGCTTAATAAAATGTCTTGGTAGTTTCAGAGCACTTATAAAAACAGTATTTCATCTAATTCTTGTTGCACCTACTGGCCTGTGGGGAGGAGGGTGGGACAAGTATTATCATCTTCATTTTATTGACAAGGAAACTGTAGGTCCCTGTCACACTGTCACCAAACCTGACCTTGAGTACTCTCAGAGCTGGAGGATGTCCTTACATTTTAAGACATCTGATTATAATTTCATATGATTAACTGTAAGGAAGTATTTTATGCTGTGCCTAAATGTGTTGCCCTGCAATCACTCTCAAGTGGTCTTATTTTTTCCCTTTGGAACAACAAGGTATAAATCTGATTGTATTCCACAAAAGAGCTCTTCAGACATTCTCTTAGTTCCAAATCGCCATCTACAACATTTCATGCTCTTTGGCTGGTTTTTTTTTTTTTTTTTTTTTTGACACAGGCAAATGGGTCAAAATCTATTGTTTTCTTGTCCTGTGCTGTCGAAGCCATTAGCCACTGGTGGTTATTAAAATAAAAAATAATTACAATGAAAAATTTAAACGGCTGACTGTGACTGGTACATATATGACTGTGGCCACCAGACTGGACGGAGCAGCACATTCCTATCCTAACAAAAGTTCTCCTGGACAGCTCTGTTCTAAGACACTTGAAGTGCTTTTGTCTGAATTTCTGGCCTACATATTCATCTCACTGTGGAGTTGTCTTTCTTATTACCTACTTTCAGTACCACCTTTTCAAAGAGAGTATCAGGTCTATCTAATTTATTTTTTATACTTGGGCGGGGTACTGGTGGAGAAAAGAAAAAGAACTCTATCTTACATTCTGTCAGTTTAGAAATACTTAATTGGTTTGTAGGCTGTCTGACAAGCTTTAATATTCTCATCTTTTTAAATCTAAACTCAGCTGGAGGCCAAATCACTGCCTATATTAAATACACAAAAATTCTATTATTAAAATGGAAGTAAAAGTTCTTTTTACTTAAACTGACAAAACACAGAAGATGGACTTCATGTCTCTTTCACTTCTAGGGAGCCTGAAAGTGAAGGCTTCCTTCCACAGAGAAGGAAGAAAAAAGAATATCCTGAGACTTAGAAATTCTGAAACAGTTTGACTGACCCTGACGAAGATTTATTTGGCATCTGACCTGGTTGCTTTTTAAACATATACAAACTGGAAAACGTGGACAGTACAGATGAGGCAGGTGGAAAGGCACAAAGGGACCTCTGAGACGATCTAGTCCAAAGCGCCTACTTGATAAGGAAACAAAAGCTCAGAAGATGTCAGTCATTTTGGTCCAGAACCTAGTCTTTGAGTTCTAGTTCAGGGTCCTCCTACCCAGTGTGGGATTTACAGGCCCACCCAAACATCCACTTGACGTGTGATATTCCATCTGTTTATACCCCGTTCTCTTCTACAGCCATACCCGCCATCATGATGCCCAAACCCCTGAATTTATGAAAGCTGCAGTGGGTACTTCAAAGGTGATTGAGTATCTCCCAAATAGGACCACTATAAACCACACACAGAAAAGGGGGAAGATTTGAAGAAATACAGGAACTTTTCTTATTCTGATTCTCTTAAGAGTTTTCCTAAAGGCTCTACGTGGGTTGTATGCTGTGTACTCAAGCTGTGTCCAACTCTGTGTGTCCCCATGGACTGTAGCCCACCAGGCTCCTCTGTCCGTGGGACTTTTGGAGCAAGAACACTGGAGTGGGTTGTCATTTCCTTCAATAAGGAGCAGGACATCTCTGGAAGTGTAGAAAGGGGACAAAGAATTGAGAAATAAGTTAATAATGATGATGAAGTTATATCACTGATCACAGCAACACCTGAGCACTTACTCTGCCTCACATCATCTCACTACATCATCACATTTACGAGACAGGGACCTGTGCACTTCCCATGTGTGGGATGACAAGAGGATCAATAAGCTGGAGTCCCACCATCATGCACTAAGCTATCAACCTAAGGTTTAGAAAAGCCGGTGAGTTGAAGCAAACTGTATATAAACACACTATGCAGCTTACAACATGAATTTGGAGAGGGATAGCTATAGGAACTGTGTTTTGAATTTATTTATTTTTAATGGTAAGGCAAAATCTAGGCTCAGTGACCCTCCATTTTCAATAAAAATCAAGGGACTTCCCTTGTGGTCTGGTGCCTAAGACTGTGATCCCAGTGCAGGGGGTCAGGATTCAATTTGTGGACAGGGAATGAGATCCCACAAGCTATCCAACCATCTCATCCTCTGTCGTCTCCTTCTCCTGCCTTCAGTCCTTCCCAGCATCCGGGTCTTTTCCAAAGAGTTGGCTCTTCGAGTCAGGTGGCCAAAGTATTGGTGCTACAGCTTTAGCATCAGTTCTTCCAATGAATATTTCTTTAGGATTGACTGGTTTTATCTCCTTGCAGTCCAGGGGACTCTCAAGAGTCTTCTCCAGCACCATAATTCGAAAGTGACAATTCTTCAGCGCTCAGCCTTTTATATGGTCCATCTCTCACATCCACACATGACTACTGGAAAAAACCACAGCTTTGACTCTTTGAGTTCCTAGAATCCTTAAATGCAAATGTAAACTTAATTTGCCTCAGAGCTTGAATTCCTCTATCACTTTACCTGTCTCTTCTCAGATCTATGGGCAAAAAGGAACATACTGTAAAGATGAGCCATGTTTCTTAATTACTAAACAGTCAATATGCTGTTTCTGAAACAGGATTGGGTTGAAAGAATAATGGTTTCTTTCTCTATTGATGCACCTACTTTAACAGGTTTTACTCTAATTATAAACCTTCATAGTCCCTTATTTTTAAGACTGTGTAGAAATAGTAATACTATTTTAGACGTAATTCATGGGTTCCAACCAATTACCATACAATAGAATAATGATTTCCTACTGTGTTCATTATGGTGTTTGCCATCACTTCAAGTGATCTGAGTCTTCAGTGCAGAGTATCTGAACCATAATCATATATGTGATGTGTGTTGTTTCAAACAAGATGATATTAAAGACACAAGCCATAGCAAATGGAAATAAAAAGGCAGGTTCTCTGTGTGAGTAAATTTATAGGATTTGGGTCAAAATGTAAGGTATAGAATCTTGTCTCAATTCCCTGCTTTTTTTCCCCTATGCTTTCATGCTGCTGCTGCTGCTAAGTTGCTTTAGTCGTGTCCGACTCTGTGCTATCCCATAGACGGCAGCCCACCAGGCTCCCCTGTCCCTGGAATTCTCCAGGCAAGAACGCTGGAGTGGGTTGCCATTTCCTTCTCCACTGCATGAAAGTGAAAAGTGAAAGTGAAGTCGCTCATGAGTTAACTATATTAGAGAAGTCTGGCATTCTTGGAGACACTCTGATTTTCATACTATCAAAACCTGGTTGTAGGGATTTTCCTCGTGGTCCAGAGGCTAAGATTCCTTGCTCCTTATGCAGGGGACCCAGGTTTGATCTCTGGTCAGGGAACTAGATACCAAAACTAAAGATCCCACATGCCACAACAGAGATCTAAGATCCCACACCCACAACTAAGACTCAGTGCAGCTGAATAAATTTAAAACAAAACAAAACCTGGTCCTCAGAAAATCTCACCAACACATTTAGACTCTAGTCTAAAGGTCTAATAAAGGGTTTTTCTGAGCCTATATGTTTACTAATATAGTACAAAGGTATAAGATATGAAATAAATCACTTTTATAAACCACGGACAGAATTTATCCCACTAGTTCTTAAATGATGGTTCAGAAGCACTTTTGGATCCTCCTGCTGCAAAAGTTCTCAAGAAGTTACAATAACAAAGCCATGTATCTTCAGAGGGTCTATAAGAAGCAGTGGTAATTAACACACTGCCCACCTGAAGTGTTTCTTTGAACATATGCCTTTTTGATCAGAGGGTTCACGGCCCTCCTCCTACAGACCCAAGAGGCAATCTCCCCATTTGGCAAACAAAGACTTGACAATACACTTTGTTTCTCACCTCTTATTTTAGCCAACTGAAACATCAGGGTGTGTTTCACCTATATGTTTAGCTATACAGAACATTATTTTTTTAAAAAATATGAAGTCAGATACTTCAGGGAATGTCTGAGAAAGTGTATACTTGTGCCTCAACACACTAGTAGAGAACTACAGTTCTAAAGAATAGATAATATTTATGGAGCACTTGATCTATGAAAAGCACTGTGCTCAATGGCTTGCCTAATTTTAACTAATTTTAGACCAAATTCTTCTCTTCACTACATAAGAGCTGTAGTGACAATATTTGGCAAATTTTATTGATAATCATAGCTCAATACTTCAAGGGCAATCCATGGGCTAATTCTAAGAAGAATTTTAATCATACTTTTAATCAACTAGTTTTATTATAGTATTTAAAAATAAGTCTTTCTCAGCTTGTCTCCATCTGAGAAATGGATAAGATAGGAGTCAAAGTGGTAAGTTTCCTCTTAGAACATTCTAAACTTTACCCCTGAGGCTGGATATATTCTCTCTATACTCCTAGTGTGTGTGTGCTCAGTTGCTCAGTCATCTCCTACTCTTTGCAACCCCATGGATTATAGCTCTTTAGGCTCCTCTGTCCATGGAATTCTCCAGGCAAGAATACTGGAGTGGGTTGTCATTTCCTTCTCCAGGGGACCTTCCCATCCCAGGTACTGAATGGCATCTCCTGCATCTTCTGCGTTGGCAGGTGGGTTCTTTATCACTGAGCCACCTGGGAAGACAGCACACTCCGAGTACATCTGCAGAAATGCTAATGTAGAGAACTAAGACGGACAAAACGGGGTATGCCCTAGGAAACATTTTTTAAAAACTCATGGGCTTTACATAACAATTCCCTCATCTCTTTCCTCTTTCTTCAGAATGGACAAGGCCCTGATGCACAGGGGTCTCAGTTCAGTCAGTTGAGTCGCTCAAGTCAGACACAATTCTTATTTAAAGTCTTAAAGTTAACTAAAGCTTGGCAAAAATCACCCTGAGATAAATATGATCTAAGTTTCAATCACTGTCAATAAATATTCACTGAGTTTTACCCAAATAAATATATTTTAGGTCCTTTTCAAAACATTATTTTTGAAATAACTATACTGGGGACACAAATCAACAAAGACAGTGAAACATAGTTCCTCAAAGATTCAAAGCAGGAGATTCTGAAAGTAAAAACCTCTCATCTGTTGTAATTATTACTCCCTCAATTGACAGACGTGACTTTCGGCCCATGGGTTATGGACATCAAAACATGAAGCATTTATGTTGCTAAACTAAAGGCTTTAGATATAATATCTCATCTAAAACTCTCAAAAATTCTATGTCAAAGCAAAACATTATTTTTAGCAGCATGCAGACAGAGAAGACTAAACTACTTAATTTAGATTTCTTTATTTACTTGTCCAGGGGACTTATTGTGAGTAGCTCATTGACTCTTTAGGATGTGGTTATGTTCAAAGGTAAACACAGTTGTTGTTGCTGTTTTTAAGTTGTTAACTCCTTAAAAATATGTCAAGGCCAAGGTTATATACTTTAAGTTCAATTTAAGTTCAATCCTTTATTTTAAGTTCAATCCTTTATTTTAACTTCAATTAAGTTACTGTTCAAGTACTTGTGCAGACCCAAAATTGCTTTTGGAAATCCTGATTACTGCAAGGCAGTACTCAGAGAGGAATTAAGGCAGGTGAAGAGAAGAGACTTAAGCTGCTCTGCTGTTATTCTTAACCCTGTGATCTTGGTCAAGTCACTTAAGCTCTCTATGCCTCAGTTTCCCCACTGAGGAAGGATGGAGGATATGCCCTCTATCTTGCAAGGCTGTGGTAAGGTTTACAAATACTGGATGTAAACCTCAGAGCATATGTCTGACACATAAGAGTCTAGTGGACACACAAGCTTATACTTTTAAATAACTACCTGCAAGCATTGGTGTAAGCCCTTTGTGAGGACAAGAATGCATTTGAGGTCTTTCTTTTTTATAAGCAATGTAGCAGATTTGTTGATCCTGCTTATAAGGTCAGGAGCCGATGGAGAGCTTTCCAGTCACCATCAGGGATATTTGTACATCCAGACCCAGCAGTGATGCTCAGCAAGGCTTTCAGACCAATTCATGTGTCAGAGCACCTGGAAATCATGTGCTACTCTGTGTTAATGGTTATGGAATATTCATTAAAGCCTAATATGTTTGTTATATAAAATAGGAACAATTTTACTCAGAAAATACACAATTATATTACATATTTAAAAAACCAAATGAAAGATAGTGTCTTCCTCAAAACATTGCTTCTTCTTTTTTTTTTTTTTTTAAAATCCAGAGTTAACAGATGTGTCTTTTGGTATTTGTTACCTGATTATGTAAGAAGTCATGGCTTACTGGAAATATGTATTAGAAAAACACATATCTAAAATAATTTTACTCATTTACTTGTTCTTTTTTTCCCCCAATCTTTCAGTGGAAAAATGGCAGCAGTCATTTGATGGTGAAATAGCTCAGTCTTAGCACACAGGAAAATTGTGTTTTGATGGAGGTACATGTTTTGATGGAGTTAAGTGTTTATATATATATATATATATTTTTTACTTATTTATTTGGCTGTGCTGGGTCTTAGTTGAGGCATGCGAGATCTTTAGTGATGGCAAGCAAACTCTTACTAGCAGAGCCTGGGATCTAGTTTCCTGACCAGGGATTGAACCTGGACCCCTTGTGCTGGGAGCACAGAGTCAGTCACTGGACCACCAAGGACATCCCTGATGGACCTAAGTTTGAGAATCACCAGTCTCAGGATCATGCAGTAGATTTTTCCAGGCTCTATCTCATATCTAATCAAACCTCCACAGACATGCACACCTGGTAGGTCCAGCTACTCTCAGCAATGTCTTCTACCCACAACCTAACGTCTAACTTTATGCCTTAAGCTCACATTGACAGACAAAATGGTGAACAAGGATCACCCATCTCTCTCTCCGCCTCCTTCCTTTCTTTCTTTCTTCCCTAGCTCTCTTTCTCTCTGCAACTCCTGTGAATTATACTATCTGTTGTCTGTTGTTTTAAGCCTCCTTACAATTTCTTCTCAATGTTTAGTGACGAAGAAACATTTCTTGGTTCTGATAAACTTTAGTATTTCCTTTCAGTACATGATACAATGCAAGCTATAAAGGGGAAAAATAAACATGAATTCCCATGTTTTGTACAAACCGCAAGAAACTTAGCCTAAATTTTGTGGTCATTTATTTCGTTTGGCCTAGGTTGTCTGATCCTTCCTGAATCCTTCATTATGTAGTCAGTGCTCTTCTGCTTACTGGTTTTACACTTACACTGTCTCTTTTATTACGAACATCCCCAAATCTGACAATATATATCCAATGGACTTACACATATTTTCTGAGGTTTTGGTACCCCACTCCAGTACTCTTGCCTGGAAAATCCCATGAATGGAGGAGCCTGGTAGGCTGCAGTCCATGGGGTTGCTGAGAGTTGGACATGACTCAGTGACTTCACTTTCACTTTTCACTTTCATGCACTGGAGAAGGAAATGGAAACCCACTCCAGTGTTCTTGCCTGGAGAATCCCAGGGATGGCGGAGCCTGGTGGGCTGCCGTCTATGGGGTCGCACAGAGTCGGACACGACTGAAGCGACTTAGCAGCAGCAGCAGCAGCAGGGTGAAAGGTAGAAAACTAGAAACTTGCTCTATGTTTGCACAGTATAGGTTAAAGTCTGTCTTTCTTGCAGAGGGTCATCTCTAAGAAGATCAGCATAGGTGGCTTGATTTTTAAATTATACTACCAAAATCTCTGCATTATTAAAAATTTGGACAGATTTTTAATTAATGTTTGTGTGTTACTTGTCACAAACTAAAGAAATTAAACAATGTTTCTCTACTCAATACAATTCCAAGCAGACTTTCTTACTGAACCTGTGCCTTTTTACTAAGATGAAAATTGGAGAGAATCCAAATTCATTATTTTTATGAATGCAAAGATGTGGATGAACATTATTATAAATCATACATAAGGACTGATTTTTATATGGTGAAACATCTTTCAAACAAAGGGAAAGCACTGACTCTTCAGTGGGCACCTTCCTTTGTCACTGATGGCAACATAAACTGGGACACTGAAGTGAAACGTGACAACCAAGAGCACCTTTTGAAAAGAGTGCCTTGTCTTTTACTGTACAATTTCACAAGGAGATATGTATTCAAAAACATAATCACTAAAATATTTTTCATAATAATAATGATGAATTGGAATAACTCAAATACTTAAAAACAGGTTAGACAAATAATGACATTATCAATATAACAGGATACTGTGCAGTCATTAAAAATCAAGCTATGGAAAATTTTTAATGACCTTGAAAGAAGGAAGACTAAAGTGCTTATATCCTAAAATGGTAAGAGTGATCACCTCTTAGTTTTATTAGAACTGCAATTTTTTATTTGGCATTTTCTAAAATCTCTAGAATGCAACTATGTTGCTGCTTTAAATCAGCAAACCCAAAATTTCTATTAAAAGACAGCCTTTCTGTATTACCTTTCTTAAAGGAATCAGCCTTGCTCTCACCACAGCAGCTTTCCTTCCTCTGTGCTTCTCTGTCATAAGTCTGGAGGGGATGTTCAAAAGACACTCAACTCAGAACTGAGCATCTTCAGACTTTTCCAACTTTAGACACAACACCACACCCCAAATAAAAGTTCATGGGTTTTTCACTGTGGCCAGGGCAACTCTGCCTGCTGTGGGACAAATCCCCTTAAAAGACATAGCCCCCAAGGTATGCTGAGGTATAGTTCGGAGCTGGTGAAATAGGAACTGGCAGCCAAGGAAACACTATTAGCCATGGTTCCTAGGCCTCAGTTTCTTCACTTGTTAATTGGGGTGACAAACACTTCAAGCTTCCATCCTGCTATAAAGTTCCAGGGTTTTATGCTAACAGTCTAGGAAAGGAGACACAGTGAGATAATGCCGAGTGAGAACAGGAACCCCTGCTGCTGCTCACAGGGTGACTTGCTGGGATTCCCTTTCTTTAGGCGGGAAGTGGTAGCAGATGTCTGCGGTGGTAGTGATGGGCATGGAACTGCAGGGAGGAACCAAAATGCCGTGCCCAGAGCTCCGAGGAGGGTGCCATGCTGGGCTGGGGAACGCCACCTCTAGAGCAGCGAGAGATGAGAGACGGGGCCCAGTAACAAAGTGTGGTTAGAGCAGGAAGAAGCCCTCTATGTCGCCCCTTCCTGTGTCACACATCCCCAGAGAAAAAGCAAATGGCAGTATGTATGTCGAAAAGAAGAGATGAGGACAAAAAAGAGTTTTATATTTTTTCCTTTGAGAAGAGGGAAGAAAAGAAGGTTCTAGGATAGGATACCAATAAAGTCCTTCTGGCAATAAGGACCCATGTGCAATGCAGATGGAAGGGCTCGTTTCTTAGAGAGGAAATGGGGGCCATAAGGTGACCTTTATAAATATCTGAATTATACAGCCTTCTCTGGGGTGTGCTCCATTTAAAACTACTGTACACCACAAGGGGCTTAGAATGGATAGAGTCTGTGTCTTTCCTCTGAGTTATTGGGCAAGCAAATCAAACAAGAGCAGCGTGGCCAAAGGAAAACCCCTGAAGTCAGAGCAGTGATTATGGGATGCCCTGGGAGATGCAACAGGACTGTGTGTGCGTGTGCGCGCGTCTGTGCACCACTGCAGCATCTGCTGGTTGCTAAATCAACCTTAGCTCCCTTCTGCCCGGTGGGACTCACTCAGGGATCACCAATCTGCCTTGCAGGGACTGCATCTGTCCTTGAACAAGCAATTACGGCGAGCCCATGACAGATCTCTGGGGCCCCTGGTGGTGGCAGGAGGGCAGAGGAGCAAGGGCATCACAGGAAGGTCAGAAGCCTCACGAGGACAGGAGAGCCACCAGCCTGATAAGATGGAGGGGAGGCAGCACTAACTCTGTGACCCTCTACTAACGCACAGAAGGTGCAGAGGGGGAGCGAGAGGGGAGGCCTGCGGGTGGCAGCTCTTAGCCTGCCTGCTCCTGCACAGGGCACTTGGCAGCGTGACTACAGACGCAAGCGCTGCAGGGTCCTTTACCATGTGGAGTGAGTGTCACAGGGTTTCCTTGAACTCAAGGAAAGAAGCATTTTGCCCCCAAAGAATCTACCCCTACACGAGAGCAGCTTCACTGATAAACCTACATCCACAGGGGAGCTCACAGAAAATTGTTCATCAAGGTCTGGGCTCATAGATAGTTTGTGAAGAGGAAGGATATATTAGCACAGGATGGAAATGATGGCTAAAAGAAACATCTTGAGACTAGGGTCCAGTTACCACGAGTGTGTGGGCAGACACACAGCCAACTCTTTCATTCACAGCACCCCCCCTCCCCCAACAACTCTCTCTTGGAGCTTCCTGGAGAGTGAAAAAGTCAGGCTGTGGACACAAAAAGGGTGAGCCAAGATGGACTGGACTGACCAATATCATCTGTGTTCTTAACCAAGGACCCCGGTTCAGCTCTCTTTGAAGTAACAAACACCTAAGACAGTCTGGCGGTTTAATTACTGAAAGTGCACTGCACAGAGGTGGATGAATGAATGATGGGGAGGACATCGGCGAGGGGACAGAAAGAAATCAAGTCTGAGAAGACAGAAAGGGCAGGGAAAGGATGTATTAAACTAACTCAAGAATACAGGCGGTTGTAATTATATACATTTGAAGGTAACGGTGTTCTTTAGTGACTAAAACACCAAAACAAGTTATAGAATTCAGTGCAGTTTAGCATAACTGACTTACTGTGGGGTCTATAAACTTAATCGATGCCTTTGGTTTCCAGGGTGTCGTTCAAACACTGGAGCTCCATAAATAAATATTAGAAGTGTCTGTCAATCTCTCCTTTAGGGAATTGGTATGGCAGATGGTTTACAATGTATGTTGGTATCTGAATGTCACCATCCATTAAGAATTTTTTTAAAAATGGAAGCCTAATATTACCTATATTGACAGAACTAATTATAAAATTATAGCATCGTGGAGAGGTAGGTAGGGCGGAGGCAGAAGTAGAGAAAACACAGCATCTCCTCTTTAGAAGCTCACAAATGTCTCATGTTCTCAAAGGCTCAGCTTTACAAGTTCAGGAAGATGACTAAGTTTCTTTTTCTACTTTATTTTAAAACAAAAAACTCTTGAGCCATGGAAACTCAGGAAGAAAGAACAACACACACTGAAATACTTCATGTTGCTAAGACGTGTAAAAATTAAACAAAAGAAGTTCCGAGTCTGAAATTTGATACCATATTATAAAATGAAAGATAAACTTTTCATATACTCATAACCAATAATAATAGTCTTTGACATCTACGATTCCCTCATTTAAGCAAACATTCATCGGGAAATTATTGTGAACAGAAATGTAATACACTGGCTGACTTTCCCTCCCTTCTTCATACTCCAGTAAATTAATATGACTACAACTACACACACAAATAAAATGCAATTTAGACCAACCTATGGAAAACTTCAGTTTGAATTAAAGTCTAAATGGTCATATACATAATTTTAAAAAAAAGGAATACAGAATTATCCTTAAGTCCAAAATGTAATTCTAACTAACAGCTAAAAGATTTTTGAGGACAAATTCAATGAAAGAAGACCAACCATCAGAATTTTAAGAACTTAAAAAGTTGCTTGTCTTAGAGCCAGTTAAACACAAAACGATTAAACTTCCCCTTTCAATCTTTCCAAGATCCTTTATAATCTCACTTATTTCTTTACCAAATAAATACGGTTTTATGATATTGCTGAGGACATTATGTGTCTACTTCCCACAAGTGCACCCTAGAAGTCTTTCTAAAGACTTAGCCCATGTGTACAGCAACAAATAGATGACAAATATTTCCTGGAACACTGAGCTTAACTGCTTCACAAAATATCACTCTTCCCTAAGACACTGGTGGCACTTTGGCTTGATGGCTTCAATAGTAGCTCATTAGAACAAAAAATATGTTAAAAAGATGTGTTCTCCACTCCCACGTAGTAGCTAGTGAATTATTAAACTTCAAGTCTGTTTTGTGGGTTTCCCAAGTAGCACCAGTAGTAAAGAGACCGTCTGCCAATGCAGGGGATGTAAGAGATATGGGTTTGATCCCTGGGTTGGGAAGATTCCCTGGAGGAGGGCATGGCTGCAGTATTCTTGCCTGAAGAATCCTTTGGACAGAGGAGTCTGGCGTACTACAGTCCACAGCGTCTCAAAGAGTTGGACATGACTCAGCACGCATGCAAGGCTGCTTTGTACTGAACAGACACTGGTGACATTCCTGAAAAGAATTTACATTTTTTCCTGTATTTTTTTAAAATTTAATTTATTTTGGCTCCATTGGCTCTTCATTGCAGCGAGAGGCTCTAGCTGCCCTGTGGCATGTGGGATCTTAGTTCCCTGATGAGGAAATTGAACATATGTCCTCTGCATTGGAAGGTGGATTGTTAACCACTGGGCCATCAGGGAAGTCCTTCCTTAGTGTATATATTAACACTCATAAAAGTCTGCAGACAGGCCCAGGAAGGGCAGGTGTCCTGCTGGATGAGAGTTTGTTACAATACTTTATTTAACACGGAAAAGGAGATGTATTAATATAATGTCCTAGGCTACAATGTTATTCAACAACTGCCTCTCATATTTGATTCGCCTCTAAAATATTAAAACACACAAAAAACATACAGACATATATACACCTGCATGATACAGCATGCTATACCTGTGTGTATGTGTCTATGTATAAAATGACCTGACAGAGGGCTTCCCCCATGGCTCAGTGTTAAAGAATCAGCCTGCAATGCAGGAGACTCAGGTTTGATCCCTGGGTCAGGAAGATCCCTTGGAGAAGAAATGGCAACCCACTCCACTATTCTTGCCTGAAAAAAAAAAATCCCATGGACAGAGGAGCCTGGTGGGCTATATAGTCCACGGGGTCGAAAAAAATAACCTGACATGTAAGACCTTTCCTTTATAAGGAAGGAAATCGTAACATCTTTTGGACCCAAGTGATTTTTATATCATTGACAGATTATATGTCATCTCTGTTACAGTCTTTAATTTATGGGGTGGGGGTAGGGGGACCAACACGGCCCCAGACTCAAGTCTTATAAAGACTGGCTGCTCATTATAATCAAATAGAAAGACTGAAAAACAAATCAAACCAGAAAAACAAAAACAAAACCTCCTTAAGCCAAACACTGGAGATACTGTATACACCCATGGTGGATTCATGTCAATGTATGGCAAAACCAATACAGTATTGTAAAGTAAAATAAAGTAAAAAAAAAAAAAATTAAAAAAAAAAATACAAATATGTTTAAGACTCCTTAACTGATGACCGCCCACCGGGTTTGGAAACTGGAGATACAGCAGAAAAGGGTCTGGGGTGAAGGATATAGGGGCAAGTGGCTGGCTCCTCACTTTCTCGATGAGGGTGTGGAACCCAGCAGCAAGTGCAGACTGCGCCCTCGGTGATGCCTCGTACAAACCCAGCAGTGGAAATGCAAAGCCCGCACACTCACTTTCAAGCACCTATTCTGGGGAGCAGCACTGTGTTTCCCACAGGTGTGTCAGAGAGTAGAGACCTTGAACTCAGGGATCTGAGAGGAAGGAGCCGCAGCCATATACAGCAGAGTAGCCCACCGTGATCATTTCAGAATGCTGCCAGGATGCAGTCTGAATGGAAGGTCTGAGGAGGTGTTTGACACATGAGTCATCATCACCTGTCAGAGGAAATTAACAAAGGTTGCCTTCAGGCACGAAGAAGACACTGGAGGTAAGTCTACCTAAAGGTGCCAAAAGAGTGTGGAGGCAGAAAAACGTGATGTGTGACAAAAGGATGAACAGAGTGGAGCAAAAAAGTGAAAAAATTTCATTCCATCTGTGCAGCTCAAAGCCTAAAACATGGCAATCTTTATTTGGAAGAAAAGTTAATGAAGATTATAGAACGCAAAATGACTTTTCATCAACTTATTTCTCTAAAAGAAGCATGATTTGCATTTTCCTTGAACTGATCAAATGTTATCTAAGAATTGCTTAATTGCCTTAATGCTTTAATTCTATTTGCTGCCAATCTGATTAGCAAAGTGTGTGTCTGCATGTGCACCCGTGTGGGCTGGCATTAAAAGGGAGGGTGAAACCTATTACTGAAAGAACGGCAACGTGAAGCTGGCTGGCTCTTGGTTAATTGAGAAACCATGAGTGGTGTGAGAAGGTCACTCTATCATTTATTTTAATTTCTTCTCTCTTGTCTTCCCAGTCGCTTGTTCACCTTAGGAACCTGCCTTAGATTTGAGACCACTAAGAGCAGGTGTTAATTTGGGTTAAGGAGAAGGTGAGCCCAGGTATTCCTGCTAGTGCTGTGATTTAATAGGAATCTGGATATAATTTAATAGATCCTTTGAGTCTCAGTCAGACATGGTTCATATGGATTGAGGAAACATCTTATAGATAAGTTAATACATACACTAATCTCTTGAGGTCTTTCAACAACACATAACCTAGCAAAGTAAAAATAAGCTTTCAACCTGTACAGGAGTATGTATGGGTAAAAGCACTGGAATATTTCCTTTAGGGCAGAGAAAAAGCACTGGGCTACTATTCTGGAACCAGTTCTGACTTGGAAGAAGTCATGTTCTGTCTCTGTGTTCTCAACTTCAAACTGGACTAACTGGTTTTAAATTTGACATTTAAAGAGGCCGTGGGTTTTACAGGTGTGTCTCAGGATCTGCACAGGGAAGTTCAAGAGAAGCTGAGAAAAGGAGATTCTACCCCCATTTCTGAGCTCCCTCATCCCCGTCTGATTTAACTGGAGACTGCCCACTGATCAGTCTGAAATACTGATGTGCTAGAGAAGATCTGGGTTGAAAAAATATTTCTTAGGTTCAAAATACTCTAACCAATGGAATATTCTATTCCACTGGAAAAGAGGCACTGTAAATTCTGTATAGTTTTAATAAAATCTTCCCTCTGAACACCCTGTTTGTTCTGCTAGGAAAATTCAACTTCCTCTTCACAACTCCAACTTCTTGAGCTTCAACTACTGCAAGACTTAGCTGAAATGTTATCTCTTCTCTGAAACCTCCCTCAACAGGAAGCTGAGCTGTGAAGGAGACCTCTTTGCTGTAAAGCAGTTTTTTTTTAATTTATTTATTTGGCTATGCCAGGTCTTAGTTGCGGCATGTGAGATCTTTAGTATTGGCAGGTGGGATCTAGTTCCCGGACCAAGGAGCAAACCTGGGCCCCCTGCATTGGGAGCCTGGAGTCTTGACCACTGGAAAACCAAAGTGTTAGTTACTCAGTTGTGTCCAACTCTATGCAACCACATGGACTGTAGCCCTCCAGGCTTCTCTGTCCATGGAATTCTCCAGGCAAGAATACTGTAGTGGGTAGTCATTCCCTTCTCCAGGGGATCTTCCTGACTCAGTGATTGAACCCGGGTCTCCTGCATTGCAGGCAGACTCTGTTCCGAGAAAGCAGTTCTGTGGCTAATACTTGGCCAAAGAGTATTCTTCCCTAAGCTCGAGATACTAGATACTTTGGTGCAATTCAGATAAGGATTTGATGCTTTGAATTCTAAATGACATAAGGAAGGGTTAAATGTAAACCCAGGGCAATACACATCAACAGCCTTAATACATTCTTTGCCTTTGATGCAGCAATAGCACTCACAGGAATTTGTCCTAAGGAAATAATGATGATATCTATAATGGCTTATTGCAAGGAGATTCATCTCAGCATGATTTGTAATAGTGATAGGGTAAAAAATTATTTTAAAAATCTAAATATAAAATAAAGTTAAATACATACACAAAAATAGTTAACCTTGTACTTTGAAAGAACATATATTTATTAATTACTATGTTTTGGAAAAATATCTCATGATGTGGGAAAACACTGATTACATAATGTTAAACAAAGAAGGCAGGACACAAAACTATATATAGAATATGCTGATAAAGTTGTTCTTCATTTTATCTACTCAAAGGAAATATAAAAAGAGTAGTAGAATGATTATTACATTAATTTTCTTCATTATACATCATGTGTCTTTCAAATTTTTTAATTAGATACTTTTCACTTTTACTGTAATAAATAAGAATACCTGAATGTCTGGCAAACAACAGACAGGTTATCTAAGGAACTTAAACGTGAAAGCTATTCTGTTTCCATCAGCTTTCTCTAATTCTTCACCCACATGATACTCCCAAAACACAAATGTTTGCTGAACTGAAATCTATTACTATGAGCAGTTTGAAGACAGGAGTCCTAAAGACCCAAGAGAGCTGACTTACATAGAGGGGAGAAGATCACTCTAGAAATGGGTTCTGGTCTTCACTCTGCCATATCTTAGCTCATGGCTCACTCAGCAAACAGCAAATTGTCTTAGGGCTTTAGTTTTCTCATTTGCAAAGGTAAGGTACATGTCTTACTCTTTTTTTTCCTATCCCCAGTGTTTAAAACACTAGACGTTATCAAGAGTGTATGTTAACTATCATGTGGTTTGCTGGATACAAGAATTGAATAGAGGGATGGTGTGAATGAACTATAATGAAAGAGCTAGAACAAAGATAAACTAAAATTCTAGGAGTCTTGATTCAATATTTCAAATCTGTATATGGACTTATACCGGAAGAGAATCTTAAAAAGAGTGGATAAGTGTATATGTATGACTGATTCACTTTGCCATACAAAAGAAACACAACACTGTCAATGAACTATACTGTAATAAATTTTTTAAAAAAATCTATATTGTGAGCTATCAGGCCACCAAATAAAACTTGAAAAATAAACAGTGAAACCTGGCTGGTGTTCTTCTTAATCCTTCCAAGCCTAAAGTCTTACACCTTCACAGATCCATCCACACCTGAGACCAGCACCTTAAGGAAAGCTCAGATCTTATGAAGATGAACTTGGGTCACTGCCTACGAGCAGGTAATGAAAGCCAGACTCAGAAGCCGGAATAGCTGAGTTGGAGACAAAGGCAACCCAGTAACATTTTGATGATCAAAGTCAAGAGACCAAGACTTCAGCTTGCAGAGGTATTCAGGTTGCAAATTGAACCTCCAAGCCCAGAACACAACAACAAAAAAAAGCAAAATTCTATCAAGGGCATCTGATCTGAGACAGAACTGAGATTCTTTTTAAAAAGTGAAGAGTAGGACTTCCGTAGTGGTATAGTAGCTAGGAATCCACCTGCCAATGCAAGGGACACGGGTTCAATCCCTGCTCCGAGAAGATTCCATACACCTTAGAACAACTAAAGCCACATGCCACAGCTACATGCCTGTGTACTGCAACTACTGAAGCCCACATGCCTGGAGCCTGTGCTCCGCTATAGAGAAGCCACCACAGTGAGAAGCCTGTGCTCTGCAACGAAGAGCAGTCCCTGTTTGCCACGACTAGAGAAAGCCCATGGGCAGCAATGAAGACCCAATGCAACAAGCATGAAAAATTTAAAACATTTAAAAACTGAGTTGTAGAAGTCAGCATCCTAGAACAACATAAAGAGCACAATATACCCAAGTGATACTCAAGTATGTGGCCTCCACCAGGGCTAAGGAAGAATGGATGGATAAACCTTAGTCACCAGTCTGACTCTGACCAGCGTAAGATACTTTCTTGGAGGCCACCAGATAGATGGATATACGCTATATGAAAGAACATAAGATCAGTGATTAAAGCCCATCTTGATCCCAAACTTACAGCAAGGACATAAAAAATAAAATAAGGTTGCCTATTATATTCAGATATTCAAATTCTACTTTATGAGCAGGGAGAATATACTTCACCCTTCATCTTTCTAGCTATCAAAGCTTTTCTAGGTAGATTATGCCACCAGCTATGACTGTTCTCTTTTACACAGTGAAGTCATTTCTAAGTGAGTAGTCTAGTAAATTTAGAGGAGTAAACTTATTTTTGAAGATGTCTTCCAGATCCACAATGGAAGATAAATTCTGTTAGCTTGGGCATGGCAAGGCAATTATTTCAACTGCTCCATTTCCGTGGAACAAACAAAGCCATTCTGGGCTTATGCAATTCCTATTTAATGGAGAAGGGAAGAAACACTATGTTCACCATGCCCAGAACACTAGCTGTCACAGACCAGTGGCAACCAGAATGGAAAAGAGGCCTTGTCTATTATCACCACTGGATATCAAAATCCTCTGGGCTACATGTGCTCATATGCGCCTGTCCAAACCAGCCTGCAACCAAATGGTGCTGAGCAAGAAGCAAGGGGAAAACTATCATGGTAGGAACATCAGGGCATTTTGGATGCAAAGCAGAAGCTTATCTTTTTTACTGTTGCAGCTCCAGAGAAAATCAATTTTGACACAGAACTGCCACTTTACAAGCAAATAACTATACTTTCCAATAACCTAATCTGTGCAAAGCCTACTGAAAATTCCCTAAAGAACCAGTAGTTAAAACCTCCATTAAATCAAAGGGTTTAATATGGGAAGGGAAGAGAGGATGCAGTTTGACTTGGGAATGTAATGGACTCAGTGGGGAAATAAATATGTTGTTTTATGTGTACAGTTACAGAATATGAGAACACGGCATTCATTTCAAAGGGAATTCTCTTGCTGTGCAACTTACTCCTAAACAGATGTGATTTTTGCTTATTCAAAAACATTTAGGTAACAATTACAGCATAATAAATTATAATTGCCATCATCTTCCAGCTACGTAATGCCTTCTATGCAAACACAAAGAAAAGGCAATCACACAAAACTATAAAACCCATTTTCAGGTAGGTTCTGCAGCCTGGATTCAAATAATCTACATTATTCTCACATAAACACTGTACTGTGCCTCATATATATACCCTACTGCGGCGTGTAGAGGCTAACTAGCAAATACCTAAGGTCTGTTAATCACAGGTTGGAATAGTCCCCAGCAGGGTAGTTTTAGGAATGCCAGGAACGTCTCTGGCCTGCAAGCATCTTCTTTTACGGTCTGCATCCAACATCTAACACTCCACCATGCAGAGCTTCAATCCACTGGTCATTCAAATTCCAGTGCTCCAAGAGAGGTAAACAGAATATTACACATGCAACACTGTCATTAGAGCATATTATAATGAATCCACCTGATTTTCAGCAGGACAGTGTACTGAGGGCGAAGGCGGGCGGGTGTGGTGGGAACCATCCAGATGCTCTGACGGCAAAAAGGACGTGGAAGGAATGATGACCCTGAGATGGACACAACAGTGCATACTTTCACAGGATGACAGGCAACGTGCCAAGTGGGACTGGGAGAAAAGATATTTAGGGTCAAAGAAATGCTCTAACATTCATGTATCTTACACCAACTTGTCATTTCACGTGGCAAGAGAGTTCAGGCATGGGGATGGAACTGAAATGTCCTCAGTCTGACTCACAAAGAACTGTCCTTCATCTTTCACATTTACCATGGGACATTTCTGTAGAATAATATGAATCAGATGGTGGATGGCTGGTCTTCAGATGAGTAAGCTTTTCCCAAGTAACTGAAAAACCAAATAAAGTGATAAAAATGGGGAGTTAGAAGATCTAAGTTTCACTCTGTCAGTCAGTCAGTGATAGTCACTAAGTCATGTTCAACTCTTTGTGACCCCATGGACTATAGCCTGCTAGGGTCCTCTGTCCATGGGATTCCCCAGGCAAGAAAACTGGAGTAGAGGTTGCCATTCCCTTCTCCAGGGGATCTTTCTGACCCAGTGATTGAACCTAGGGTCTCTCGCATTGCATGTAGATTCTTTATGGCCTGAGCCACCAACGAAGTTTTACTCTGAGTTACTACTGACTGAACACTGCCCTAAGGGCAGTGGCGGAGCTCTCCTAACCACCACACCACTCAGTATTTATTCCACCAGCATTTGCAGAGCCTCCCGAATATTCACTTAGGAATCACTGAGAAATGAAATAAAGAACACAGCTTTCTTTCCCTTTCACAGTCTGCTGCTGCTACTAAGTAGCTTCAGTCATGTCTGACTCCGTGTGACCCCATAGATGGCAGCCCACCAGGCTCCCCCGCCCCTGGGATTCTCCAGGCAAGAACACTGGAGTGGGTTGCCATTGCCTTCTCCAATGCATTAAAGTGAAAAGTGAAAGTGAAGTCGCTCAGTCATGTCCAACTCGTAGCGACCCCATGGACTGCAGCCCACTAGGCTCCTCCATCCATGGGATTTTTCAGGCAAGAGTACTGGAGTGGGCTGCCATTGCCTTCTCTGTTCACAGTCTAAGGGGGAGATACTAATGTGAAAAACCAAGTGGATGAGATCAGTGCTATAATAAGGTAAGCAGAGAAGACTGTGCAAGAACAGGGAAGAGATCATCTATCTGCTCAGAAAGGGCTCTCAAGAGGCCTTTGCACAATTGGTGTGAATTCTTGAAGGATATGAAGGTGCCTGCTAAGCAGAAGACAGAATAACATGTACAATGGTGTCTGAAAAATGAACATAATGTGTCTGTGATGGAGCTTTGTTTCGCATGGAGTGCTTGACTGCGGTGTATATTTCTACTGTGAACAGAAGGCTGCATGCTCAGTCACTCAGTCGTGTCTGACTCTGTGTGACCGCATGGACTGTAGCCCGCCAGGCTCCTCTGTTCATGGGGTTTCCCAGGCAAGAATTCTGGAGTAGGATGCCATTTCCTCCTTCAGGGGATCTTCCTAACCCAGGGATCAAACCCACGTCTCCTATGTCTCCTGCACTGCAGGTAGATTCTTAACTGCTGAGCTATTGGGGAAGCGGTAACAGAACGCTGCATGCCGGTGAGTAAGAGTTCTTCTCATTTAGAGGGGGCACCACTTGGGCTTATATTCTTGCCTGGAGAATTCCAGGGACAGAGGAGCCTGGCAGGCTGCGGTCCATGGGGTCACAAAGAGTCAGACTCAGCTGAGCAATTTTCACTTCACTTCACTTCACTTGGGTTTAGGTGGCATAACAGAAAGTGAACAATTTAAGACCATCTACTCACAGAGCATTTTTAAATTCCTTCTCTGACTAGAAGGTAACCATCTCACAACCAGAACTAAAGAAAGAGGAAGTAATTGAAAGCCAAGATAATCTCCATCCCAATCATGTATTTCATCCTTCATTTCGAAGTTCAAACTAGCACTCTATTCTACTTTATGAAATGTATTTTTTTAAAAGAAAGAAACATACCATATTTGCTGAGTTGGTGACATGTCTAAGATATTGGGGCTGAGGGGTGCTTCCTGAAACATTTTAATCATTTCTGACTCTTGAAATATACACACACTTTTTACACAATTGTTAAGAAACTCTAAGATCGAAAGTCCCATTGGTGAGTGATACTGAGTAAGACCATACTTTCACACACACATTTTGGTGGGAACACAGAGCAGGTGGTAAAGACTTACAGTAAGGAAACTCTGTGCAGATAAAATGACCGTATATGTCCCATGACATGAACAAAAGATTTAAGAACCAAAGGACAACACTGCTATATTTAAAATGGATAATCAACAAGGACCTACTGCATAGCACATGGAACTCTGCTAAGTGTTAGGCAGCAGCCTGGGTGTAAAGAGAGTTTGAGGGACAATGGATACATGTATGGCTGAGTTCCTTTGCTATCCATCTGCAACTATCACAACATTCATTGTTAATCGGCTACACCCCAATACAAAATAAAAAGTTTTAAAACATAAAAGAACCGGAGTACACTTATCCTCTCCTTTTCTAAAGTTTGCTTGATACCACTTCACTTTTAGGAAAAACTCATGTCACTACCTATACTTGCTAACAGAATGAAATCCAAAGAGGATTTTTCACTTTTACAAACAAAGTTGGAAAGCAAAAATAGCCTTCGGGGTTTGTCGTGCAGCAAGAAGGACCCTGACTGGCTCCTTCCCCCGGAACTACAGTCAGCGCCTCAGCGTCCAGCTTTCAGAGATTTCAACCGTGTCTCTGAGCATGTGTGCTTCATCTCGACTTATGTTGTGCATGTGTTAGGAAGATGTGTCCTAAGGTAACTACTTCTTTATGCCATTTGGACTTAATGAGAGTGTTCATAGGAATGCTCTACGCTCATATAGCAGGGGAACCTGAACTCGACTAGCGACTCACCGAAGGCAAGGATGACCTAACTGCTAGATTCCCCAAATCTAGCATAATGCCCGGCATAAGGGGAAATGTCAATAAATATTGTTACAGGAGTAAATAATTAACTTTGGAGGTATCCAAAGACTACCAGTAGGTCCACAAAATCAATTCAGTGGGTCAGGAGAAATAAACAGAATTACAGACAATTTAAATTGGTAAAAAAACAAACAAATAAATAATCAGTGAAAAGTCCTGATGAGGTTGTAAAACCTGACATCACAAATACTCGCAACCCTCTGCAGTAATACTTTCAAGGTGTGAATGACAGTTTTGTCTATACTTTCTGACCTGGGAGAGTAGACTGGTTTCCATCTAGAGCAGAAAGTTCACCAGACTCTTTAATATTTAAAAGAATCTCTCCTACCAGTTTGCCTTATTTTTCAAGCTTACTAACCCATTCTTGATCATTGGAATGAAATATGAACACCCTTAGAAGGTTACTGATTAGAATGAACCATAGTGACCTGAAGAATGCCTTTACCTCCTTGAGTTTCACTGCAATGCACCGAACTTCCATCAAATGTCAGAACTAAAATAATGAATTTTCATGTCTGAATTTCCCAGGAATCTGTAACTGAGGACACTGTCACGTATATCCTTCCATCACCCTCCCTCCAAAGATACCCATGTGTCACATTTTTCTAAGAATTTAGAACTAGGCAAAACATATCGCTTCCTCTCATTCTACTCCCAACATCAAAGTAGGGAGCTAGTTGTCTTTTCTGAAAAACAGGAATTATCACATTCTTTCATTGTCTTGGCTGCCAGGAACTGCAGATTCAAATCTAGAAACAATCTCAGCAACTATATGAACATACATAATTTTCAAAGTTGTTTTCTCACTTATCTAGTACTTAACTTTTATTTCTATTTCATTAAACCTACCAATCTCTTCAAACGCCTTTTTGAAATTGATGAGGTAAAAATAACTATAATATCAACAGTAAACAGAAATATATTTACACTTTCATACAATTCTCCAGGTTGTTCACATAACTGTTCAGTCTAAACATAGGAATTACAAAGGGTCATGCCAAGTACATTTTATTTTCTTTATGACAAGTAAGAATGCTGATTGACAAAACCGATGGACGTTCGATTGCTGTAAAACTAATTTTCAATTGTGAAAGAAAATTCAATTTTGAATAATATTCTATTGGAGAATATGTGCATTTAGGCATATAAATATATGAGCTACAGATATATGATATATATGTGATCTCATAGACCAAGTATCATAGTATATGAATAAGGAAAATGGAAATAGAGCAAAATTAGACTACTTGTCTTCAGCTTAATGATTTTTAAATTTAGAAGTGACACAGTTATTTCAAATTTATTTTAACTGCCTATTATGTTTGGTTAAGGAGATCTTTATAGCAGTGCATTGAAAATATACACTATGTAATGACTTTGCTTCTTGGCAGGCAGCAGCATTCTTTCAAGAATCTAATTTATTAGAAGAAATGCAGCAGTCATAGCTTAATGCCAAACAATCCCAGAAGGACAGGTTAACAATTGTCAAAGGTTCTGATACCTGAATTGGGATGGGAGGAGTAGAGAAAAAAGGGACAAAGGAAGGTTAAACTAAATCATACTATAAATGAGGAGGGAGGTTATTTAACTTCTCATCGAAGGGAAACTGTGGTCAGTAGAATCTATATCAAACAAAGCATTAGAAGTCAAATATGAATGGCCAAACCAAACAGGATGTAGAAAGAAAAAGAATTAGAATCTTCTAGGCAATCTGAAAACAAAGAAATTCTGCATATTATTGACACAAGTAATAGGCTTGCTGACACCCTCTATGTATCACCTCTAGATTTTTTAAAAACCTTTTTATTTTGTATTGTGATATAGCCAATTAACAAGGCTGTGATAGTTTCAAGTGAACAGCAAGGGACTCAGCCATACATATACATGTATCCATTCTCCTCCAAACTCCCTCCCATCCAGGTTGCCACAACACTAAGCAGAGTTCCCTGTGCTCTACAGTAGTTCCCTGTCAGTTATCCATTTTAATTATAGCAGTGTGTACAAGTCCACCCTCAACTCCTTAATTATCCTCTCCCCCCGTCCTCCCCTCACCCACCGCCTGCCAACCGTAAGTTCGTTCTCGAAGTCTGTGAGTCTCTTTCTGTCTTTTAAGACGCATCTTCTAAAGGCCTATCTTCCTTGATCTCTGCAATGGAAAAATGAAAATCCAAGCTGCTTCCAAAGTTTGCAGAGTGCCCTCTCATATAAAACTCTCTGTGGAAAAAAATTTAACATCATTGGTTATTTGTTTTTGATGACTTTGGAAAACTTCTCTTTCACACAGGAAAACATAAACTTATGATTATTGATAACAGAATTCTTAAATGAGAAACCTCTTGTGATCAGTTTGTCTGGATGTTCTATACCATAACTCTTTATGTGTAAGACTTTTTGCAAATTACTGTTTTTCCACAACTCCCTGGAATTTTGGCTTTGTTTAGCTCCTTTGTTAGATGGTGCGAGACTAATGTTATTTTCCTCATCAGTGACAGAAATTTATGAGCATACTGTGATATCACATACAAAAATGCATCTTCTTTTATTAAATTAAGTCTGTTTTCCTACATTCAGGCCCAGCATTTACTGGAGAATAGACTATTTATTCATTTGCTTTCCCAATAATAGAAGAATTTATATATGTACAGCCATCTAATTGCCATTAGTCCCACTTTTAACCCCTATCAGTTAAAAGTTGTATCTCTAATCCCTTTCATGAAGATAAAAACCCGGGAAGAAATTCTAGTACTAATCTAGAAGTTCACAATCACATAATCCTCAACACTTCACATAGCTCTGGACTGGCCAAGACACTTGACATTTCTAAGCTACCATTTTCTGAACAAAAAAGGAACAGTAGAACTTCCTTGATGCGGTGGTTAAGAATCCACCTTCCAAAGCAGGGGACATGGGAGGATTTCCACATGCCTTGGAGCAACTAAACCCATGCACCACAAATACTGAACCTGTGCTCTACAGCCTGAGGGTCGAAACTACTGAGCCCGTGAGCTGCAACTACCAAACCCTGTGTTCCCTAAAGCCCATGCTCCACAACAAGAGAGGCCATTGCAATGAGAACTAGAGAGCAGACCCTGCCTGCCACCACTAGAGAAAGCCCGTGCAAAGCGACAGAGACCGAGCGCAGTCAAAAATTAATTATTTTTTAAAAAGTACAACAGACTTTGAATCCTAAAGGTTCTAAGACTTCTATCCATTCCCCGTGTTCACTTTCTTTTCTCTTCCTCAATACCTACCACCAAGAATTTGTTGTTCAGCCAGTAAGTCGTGTCCGACTCTTTGAGACCCCATGTACTGCAGCATGCCAGGCTTCCCTGTCCTTCACCACCTCCCAGAGTTTTCTTCAGCTCAAGTCCATTGAGTCAGTGAAATTAACCAAGAATAGGGCAAGAAATTCCAATGTTTCTCTTTCAGGGAGAAGCAGCAGCCCCTTGGTACCTCCTGTGAAGTAGGCTGTCATGAAACATCTATTTAGTGAGTGACCGAATGCAGGCATGAATGAAGAAGAGGGAGCACATGCATCAGAATTTTCTTCTCTGGTCCCAGAACACATTCATCTACTGGACTGGATTCTTGTGTGATTACACCCACTCAGCACTTAGCTGTTCACGTGCAGTGACTCATTTTACTTTCAGTTCAATTTAAGGCAATTCCACATGTTAACCTATTCAAATGAGGACTTTAAAACACTACTGAAAGAAATATTTTGGGTCGGTGGGAAGAAATTTGGAACACATGAGGCTCCATTTGAATTCATATATCACAAAGAAGCTTCTGAATCTGGTTAATTTGCACATTGCTCAGCATATGTCTCATTAACACTTTTAAAATAGAGAGACACACCCAATGTTCTGATCCTTTCTGCCTTTTTACCCTTGAAGTGACAACATTTTTTACTGGGTCTTGAGTAGATTAAAAGGTATGCCCTGTGGGTTGCATTATTTCTAAGTCATCCAAGATGTATTACGCTTAGTTTAAGTGAGTGAGTCCCATTTGCACAATTGCCCTATTAATTTACTCATCACTGATTTACACCACTTTTGCTGGAGATCTTCAGCAAGACCTTATTTTACATGTATTCGCACCAGCTTGGTTTTAGTATCTGACTCCCATTCCAGCCACCCTGTCTCATCGCTCTGCATTCGTCTTCATTTATCCCTCTTTATCTCCACCCTCCCCTGTTCCTCCCACCGCTGTCTTCTTTCAGTTTCTTCCTTCTCCTTTGGCCTTCCTCCCCTCTTACTGAAGAGCACCTAATAAATCTCCAATTAGAGGTGAGCAACCCAGAGAAAAGAACCCTGAAGGCTAAGAAACACAAGCAGCTGACAGCACTAGATAAAAATCAGGAAGAAGAAAAAAAAAGGCTCAGACTGCATGAATGCAGTCTGAAATCTAATCTGAGGATTTCAAGTATTAAATTGTTAACAGAGAAGACACCTTTGCCAAGGATTTTATAATAAAGATGGCAAGAACTGTGCCCTTCTGGCACTTTGAAGAAGCTTTTAGCTTAATTTCTTCCCTCTGTATCTCATCTTTAGAGGCTTATTTTACTTTCCAACTGACAAGCAGGAACTCTGCCCTCCCTCAGCTTGTAGCCAGAATCCCATCAACACCTTTGGGAGTATCTCAGATCAAAAACGCCACTGGGAATATCTAAGAGCTGAAATATGACCATTATCACTGTGATTTCTGTAGCAAGAGTTTTTAAATCCTCATTACACAAAAATTTTTGATCAGATCCAAAAAAATCTTTTATTTGTTTTTGGAGATGACACATTAAAGTCATTGCTTGTGGGTTTCAAATCCTTCTCCATTCTCTATATCAGAGTCTCACTTGATATACTTGTCCAAACCAAAATAAGCCGTGATTTTATGCAAAAATATACACAACAAATGAACATTAGGAAACAACATTAAACATACATGTTTCTATCCTTCTCTCCACCTCGATGGGATTAGACGTTAATTTTACTTTAGGAGTTTTAATGTTAATATCCAGGTAAATAAAAAGAAAAATGTGGTCACCAGAACACTCAACTGGAGGGAAGAACTACATCCTTATTGAATTTCAACAGTCCCAGTAATTTGCTAATCAATTCAATCATATCCAACTTTCCTGGAATTTCCTTAGTTGGCACCTTAATAGGAAACACTGTATTTCTGACACCCCTAAAGCATGTAAAGATATGGAAAGTGAAAGTGAGAGTGAAGTCGCTCAGTCATGTTCGACTCTTTGCGACCCCATGGACTGTAGCCTACTAGGCTTCTCTGTCCATGGGATTTTCCAGGCAAGAGTACTGGAGTGGGTTGCCATTTCCTTCTCCAAAAGATATGGAAGTACAATGCAAATAAATAATTTATCCTATTAAGAGCCTCTGTGGCCAATGGCCACAGGTCACTCTTCTCTGTAAGTCCAAGGTAGTACCACAGGCAAATGCAGTGGACAGGCCCCATCACAGGGACACACTCTGTGCCCAATATTTCCCTAAGCTCTGAACCTAGCCATGGAACCCACCTCCACTGAAGAGGTACAGAGGGTCAGTGAGACTCGTTTGGAGCAAAAACAGAAAGGCAGCAATATGCAAAGCTAGGACCAAGAACAAAATATCAAGAAGGACAAGATTATAGTAAATCAACAGAAGTTTCCACCTGGTAAAAGGAATACTTAATTATCTGAAGATTAATGTAAAGATCTTGATTCTTATCAAGGAATAAAGTGATGCTGGAAGTTTACACTATATTGCCTGAGAGAGAGATCCCCATATACAAAGCTCTGTTCAGAGAAATCAATAATTTGGCAGCTCCTGAATCCAAATTTGGGTAGCTCAGATAGTAAAAAAAAAAAATCACCTTCAATGCAGGAGACATGGGTTCGATTCAAGGGTTGGGAAGATCCCCTGGCAGAGGGCATGGCAACCGACTCCAGTATTCTTGCCTGGAGAATCCCATGGATAGAGGAGCCTGGCAGGCTACAGTCTATGGGGTTGCAGTCAGTTGGACATGACTGTGACTGAGCATGCACGCATCAAACTGTGGATTTTACCCTCCTGTAAGATGCGGAGGCTGGGCCACTAAAACTCTAAGAGAAGTTGGATTCTGCCTAAATAAACAGGTGTATCTATGGAAAAAAATGAATGAACTAAGTACATAACACTATGCACGTGGACACAGAGCCTGGAAGACCAGGGTTCTAGCCTTTACTCAATCACTCGGAAGATGAACTGATTTGACCCCAGGTTCACAGAATTATAGGACTAACAAAGATTTTTGGAAACAATCTTCTCTATTCTCCTAAGGAATATTACTTTTGGACCTAGTACTCTTCATCTATATTCAGTAGCATGTTTTAAGCATTTTAACACATTTTAAAGACAAGCATCATTTTCTCTTTAAACATAGTATCTTAAAAGTCCTAAAAGCTTCAGATTTCTTTCTATTTTTCTCAGAAATATATCTTTAAGTTGTTTGGAAAATAAAATTCCTTGTTCTATACCCATCATCACAGTATTTGAGCTGAAGAGATACTTGAAAATATTGGGCAGTGTTCTCATTGCTGTTTCTCCTAGAGTCTGAAAGGGTAGAACTTTACACTCAAAACTCTAAATTAAGCTAGATCCACTTCAAATGTATCCATTTATCTATTTTACTGATGTCTTTCACAGGTAAGCCTTCAAACCGCCAATAGCTTTCTACTGCTTTTGGGCCAAAGGCCAGAATCCTAACCTGGTTCCAGCCTTAACCCCTTACACTCTGCAATGCCCTCTGAGAAGGTGGCTTTCTTCACTCCAGTCTCCCAGGACTTCCTGATCATCCTCCACCATGTGACTAGACCAGGTTCTCTGCTGTTTCAGAGTCGTCAAATATATTGTTCTTCTACCCCAAGACTGACCATTCCCACCTTTTTCTGGTTAATTCCCACTCTCCCAAAAGACATCAGCTCAAATGTCATCCCTGAGCTGGTCCAACACTTAAAGTTCTTTATAGCATCATTCATAGTAATCACCACTGTTTCCATTTAGTAATTCAAAATTGTTTCATATAGGTCTCCCCTACTAGGATATAAGCTCTATGAGCATAGTAACCACATCACTTGTTCACTAACTTACGCTAGCATCTTATTCTTAGTCTAACACACAAAAGGGGCTAATGAAATTCTTGATGGATGAATGTGTGTGCTAATGGAAGACCATCTGAATACACGAAGTATACAAATGTCAAGAGATAACTATCAATATTAGATATCAAGTAAACAACCTGTGATCCAGATCAAGCAAGACTTTCAAGGAATTCCAAAGAAGGGATCACTACATGGAGGCAGTTGAAAAAGATCTCAAAAATAAATGAGGAAGGCAAGACAAAAATGTGCTGGTCTGATGCTTATCAATTATATTGCTCATGACTTCCAAAGATGAGAATACTGTGGTAAATGACAAACTTCAGAGTACACTTTACATCTGGTCTGACTCAAAAACAAAGGGGTTTCTACTGAGTAATAAAACAAACACTGACCGACAGAGAAGGTGGCGCTGGGGCTGGGCCTGGAAGGACAGTTACTGAGGGGTTCTCAGAGCCAATGTGTTTTGTAATTACTAAGTGGGAGAAATACTCTGTAACTACATAGTCATTATGGTTGCTGAAGATTACATGGTATAGGTGATTTGGATGGGGATTTACTAATTATTCCAAATATAATTCTCATGTTGACTGAAATGTAAGAGCTTCTAACAGCAGAGAGGCTTATAAAGAAATCACCCTACTTGACCACTTTAAAAAATCAGCATGGCTCATACTATGCAATTTTATTGTTAACTCTCACCAAATCACAGTATCTGGTTATTTGTACCCATAAAGGCAAGCGACGAAGACATTTCAATTCAACCAAAAGAAAACAATATTAAAGCAATGTATTAAAAAAAAGAAAGAAAGAAATGTATCACACTCAGAGGAAAGGAACCTGCTTTTCTCCTCTCCTTCAGATACTTGAATCACAGAAAGTAGATTCTCCAGGTTTCCCTGGCAAGTCTGAACTTGTTGAACCCCCCAGGGCTTTCTGATGCAGTGAGTTTTCCACGGTGAGTGAGCTATATCTAACCTACACATCACCACTGGAAGTAAAAAGTGAAACTGAAAGTTGCTCAGTGGTGTCTGACTCCTTGAGACCACTGGACTGTAGCCTGCCAGGCTCCCCTGTCCATGGAATTCTCCAGGCAAGAATACTGGAGTGGGCAGTCATTCCGTTCTCCAGAGGATCTTCCTAACGCAGGGGTCAAATTCGCATCTCCTATGTTTCCTGCACTGCAGGCAGATTCTTTACCATTTGAGCCACCAGGGAGCCTCATTGTTGTTTATCAGTTTCATCTACTCTAAGAACTTGGGAAGTTTCCTCAAAAATAGGGGCGATTCTGCAAAACAAAGTCCTTGAAGACATTTTGCTCTTTTCCTGAGTTTCCATGATTTCTCTTTTCAAAAAATCACTCTAAAGAGGCTAAAACATGAGAAAAGATGTTCGTCAATCTCAGCTATAATTTTTAAAATGCTAATAAAAGCAAAAAGGAGCTTTTCCCCCCCACCCCCCCAAACAATCAAGTTGGCAAAGATGGGGTAAAGGAGGACTGTTGATATCCTGTATTGGTTAGTATGTGAGGAAATGGTCCCCTTCCCAACATATGGACTTCCCCAATGGCTCAGTGGGTGAAGAATCTTCCTGCAATACAGGAGACACAGGAGATGCGGGTTTGATCCTTGGATCAGGAAGATTCCCTGGGAGGAAGAAATGGCAACCCCTTTCAGTATTCTTGCCTGAAAAATCCCATGGACAGAGGAGCCTGGTGGGCTACAGTCCAGACGGTTGCAAAGAGTTGGACATGCCTGAGCAACTAAACACACAACACATGTAATGCTAGCATAACATGTATAGTCTTTGCTCCAGCATTTGAGCTCCTAGCAGTTGATCCTAAAATAATCACTAGGTACATGTGACAATAAGAAAGTTCAAGGAAAGCCATGGCAGCTATGCTATTAAACTGAAAAACTGCCAATAATCTCAACGTTCAAAAATAAGGAAATGGTTAAAAATTATGCTTTATTATACAATCCAAAAATTACTATGGAAAAATGTCCATGATTTATTGAGCATTTAATATATGACTTGCATTATTGTTATATCTATTGTTAGTACTTTGTCTTGTAATGCATATATAGAAATTATTATTTTTTAATAAAATGGCACGTATTTCAGTTTTACAATATGCTTTGATGGGCTTAGTGTGTGCTCACTCAGTCAGCCACTCAGTCCTGTTTGATTCTTTTTAACAACATATACATATACATAGTGAAATGATGACTGCTACAGTTAAGTTCATTAACGTATTCTTCTCTGCACATAGTTACCACTGTGTGCATGTATCTGTGTGCCTGGTGAGCACACCTGAAATTTACTCTCTTAGTAAACTTCCAGTATACATTACTATTAACTACAGTCATATGGTTTTTGGAGTATTCACTCTTCAGAGACACTATCTGAGAAGTATAACTATGCAATCAGATAAACAACAAGATTTTGATAAACTAGCAAAGATCTTCTTTCTCTTAATAAAATTAACACAGCAATTTGCTGGCTCCTACTTAAGACCACTCACCTCTATCTTCCTTTTATACTTTGTTGTTTTTTCAAATTTTTTTTCTGAAAAGAAATGTTCTTACTTTATGCCAATTGGCCTCCTTACACCTGACCCTTTTCTTTTCCTTTTGAAAGCTTGAGAAAGTATCCAAATGATTCAAGTAAAGATTTCACATTCATGCCATATTAAGTTAACTGTATCAAACACATGTACATAGCAAATTTAAAACCGAATCAGGAAAAGACCCTGATGTGGGGAAAGACTGAAGGCAGGAGGAGAAGGGGATGACAGAGGACGAGATAGTTGGATGGCATCACCAACTCAATGGACATAAGTTTTAGCAACTTCCAGGAAATGATGAAGGACAGGAAAACCTGTCCTTGCTGCAGTCCATGGGGTCTCAAAGAGTTGAACACAACTGAGCAACTGAACAACAACAAAATCTAATGAGTAAAAATGATGGCTTCCCTGATAGCTTAGCTGGTAAAGAATCCACCTGCAATGCAGGAGATATAGGAGATGTGAATTCAATCCCTGGGGCAGGAAGATACCCTGGAGGAGGAAAATGGCAACCCACTCGAGCATTCTCCCTTGAAAATCCCATGGGCAGGGAAGCCTGGCAGGCTACAGTCCAAAGGGTCCCAAAGTGTTGGACACAAGTGAGCAACTAAGCAGAATCAGTAAAAATGAAGAAAATATAACCAAATACAAGTATATTTTGTATACACAGACATACATAAGAGAATTACACATGCCATTTCATTGACTCTAAGATAACCTATTTACAAATTTCAAACATCTCTGAAATTGAAATGCATCTTAAAATCGATGGCATCTCAGTTTAATTGTTAATGCATATTTTTAGTAGTACATAAAATAATGTTGCATCTTGCCACTGATGGCACCATCAATTACATGAAAAATGGTTTTATCATCGTAACAGTTAATTCCTTTGATGGTGAAGGAAAGGGTAGATAAATCAAATATTAAATGCTATCAATCCTTCCTTTCACAAAGCAAAACATAAACAAAAGAAAACCATTACTACTTTTCTCCAGGTAATTTCGCCCATCTAGTCATAGATAAGCCATTTCGCACAGAAACACACACACACTGACAAAACAGCCATCTTAATATTTTTATTCAAATCACAGCTAATATGAATGGTACCAACAGTAGCTTTTACAGGATTCAAAAATCCATCTTCTACCCTTACTACAGCAATATAAATGACATAAACTTCTCATCAATAGCATAAAAAATTCATATTCTGTCTATATAGCAGCTGCTATGTTAGGTTTATGTCAACAATTGGTCTGCTTTTTTAATAGCATAAATGTTTAAAGAGGTAGTGATTCCAGTAAAATACCTACATGAATACTGAAAGCTGATACACATCAGAATGGAGTCGTTTCGTGAAGAGGAAGTAATTGTTCATATTTTATCCCTCTCTGTCTTCCTTTCCTTCTTCTGCACAAATCTTTCCTCATAACAGTTCATTACATCAACAAGCGAAATACGCCAAATGTGGCAGCCCTGCTCCCACAACCTCAGAACAGTATTTACTGATGCGCCTTCTTCATAGATTCATAAACACAAAGTCACAGTCCAGAGTCTATGAGGAAATATTTTATACCTTCTGTGAAACTGGGTGATGTCTAAGAATTCTTCCCCCTCTCCTCAGGTCTAAAATTCGACAATTCCATAATCCTCTTTTGGTATTGGGGCTCACTTTCTGAAACAAGGCAAGCCCCACAAGGGGCCATGGGCACCCCATGTCAATCAATCAATCAGTCTCTCTCCCCCTCCCTTCTCTCTCTCTCCCTCTCTCACACACACACAGTCATCGAAGAATACTGTTCTGTGAACTCAAAATGATCATCAGCTTTTTAATTTTCTACCTGTGTATTTGGTATGCCAACAATTTGCTATCCTCTTCGAGGTAACTACCTTGCTTGTTCTGTTTGTTGCTGTTTTGGAAGAGGGGTGGGTGTGAGAGAGCATTAAATGGATAGACAGTAGCACTGGCTTACTCAATGAAACCCCAAACCCTAAGTTACACAGTCTTCTCCTTTTAATAGTTCCTCTGTGTTAGTGGCAGAAAATAACAATATCATTTAAACACTCGATTCATATTATTTATTAATATAATCTGTACATCTTCTGATAGGTTCCTCTGAATCTTCAAGGCACTAAACAGATAGTAATTTACTTAATCAAAATAACCAAATTACTAAGTATCACTGATAGAAAAGGAACGGTATACCGTGTTACATTCATGGGATTTTCAAGGCAAGAATACTGAAGTGGTTTGTCATTCCCTCCTCCAGTGGACCATAGTTTCTCAGAACTTTCCACCATGACCCATTCATCTTGGGTGGCCCTACATGGCATGGCTTAGTTTCACTGAGTTAGACAATGCTGTGGTCAGTGTGATTATTATATCTACTACTGTGGGCAAGAATCCCTTAGAAGAAATGGAGTGGCCATCATAGTCAACAAAATAGCCCAAAATGCAATACTTGGATGCAATCTCAAAATTGACAGAATGATCTCTGTTCATTTCTAAGGCAAACCATTCAATATCACAGTAATCCAAGCCTATGCCTCGACCAGTAATGCTGAAGAAGCTGAAGTGGAACGGTTCTATGAAGACCTACAAGACTTTTTAGAACTAACATCCAAGAAAGATGTCCTTTTCATTATAGGGGACTTGAATGCAAAAGTAGGAAGTCAAGAAACACCTGGAGTAACAGGCAAATTTGGCCTTGGAATGCGGAATGAAGCAGGGCAAAGGCTTAATAGAGTTTTGTCAAGAGAATGCACTGGTCATAGCAAACACCCTCTTCCAACAACACAAGAGAAGACTCTACACATGGATATCACCAGATGGCCAACACTGAAATCAGATTGATTATAATCTTTCAGTCAAAGATGGAGAAGCTCTATACAGTCAGCAAAAACAAGACCGGGAGCTGAATGTGGTTCAGATCATGAACTCCTTATTGCCAAAATCAGACTTCAATTGAAGAAAGTGGGGAAAACCACTAGACCATTCAGGCATGACCAAAATCAAATCCCTTACAATTAATAATACAGCGGAAGTGAGAAATAGATTTAAGGGACTAGATCTGATAGACAGAGTGCCTGATGAACTATGGACAGAGGTTCATGACATTGTACAGGAGACAGGGATCAAGACCATCTCCAAGAAAAAGAAATGCAAAAAAGCAAAATGGCTGTCTGAGGAGGCCTTACAAATAGCTGTGAAGAGAAGAGATGTGAAAAGCAAAGGAGAAAAGGAAAGATATACCCATTTGAATGTTAAGAATAGCAAGGAGAGAAGAAAGCGTTCCTCAGTGATCAATGCAAAGAAATAGAGGAAAACAATAGAATAAGAAAGACTAGAGAGCTCTTCAAGAAAATTAGAGATACCTAGGGAACATTTCATGCAAAGATGGGCACAATAAAGGACAGAAATGGTATGGACCTAACAGAAGCAGAAGATATTAAGAAGAGGTGGCAAGAATACACAGAAGAACTATACAAAAAAAGATCTTTGTGACCCAGATAAACATGATGGTGTGATCACTCACCTAGAGCCAGACATCCTGGAACAGGAAGTCAAGTAGGCCTTAGGAAGCATAACTATGAACAAAGCTAGTGGAGGTGATGGAATTCCCGTTGAGCTGTTTCAAATCCTAAAGGGTGATGCTGTGAAACTGCTGCACTCAATATGCCAGCAAATTTTAAAAACTCAGTGGTGACCACAGGACAGGAAAAGGTCAGTTTTCATTCCAATCTCAAAGAAAGGCAATACCAAAGAATGCTCAAACTAAAGCACAATTGCACTCATCTCACACAGTAGTTAAGTAATGCTCAAATTTCTCCAAGCCAGGCTTCAGCAATACGTGAACCGTCAACTTCCTGATGTTCAAGCTGGTTTTCGAAAAGGCAGAGGAACCAGAGATCAAATTGCCAACATCAGCTGGATCATCGAAAAAGCAAGAGAATTCCAGAAAAATATCTATTTCTGCTTCATTGAGCATGCCAAACCCTTTGACTGTGTGGATCACAATAAACTGTGGAAAATTCTGAAAGAGATGGGAATACCAGACCACCTGACCTGCCTCTTGAGAAATCTGTATGCAGGTCAGGAAGCAACAGTTAGAACTGGACATGGAACAACAGACTGGTTCCAAATAGGAAAAGGGAGTATGTCAAGGCTGTATATTGTCACTCTGCTTATTTAACTTCTATGCAGAGTACATCATGAGAAACGCTGGACTGGATGAAGCACGAGCTGGAATCAAGACTGTCGGAAGAAATATCAATAACTTCAGATATGCAGATGACACTACCCTTATGGCAGATAGTGAAGAAGAACTAAAGAGCCTCTTGATGAAAGTGAAAGAGGAAAGTGAAAAAGTTGGCTTAAAACTCAACATTCAGAAAACGAAGATCATGGCATCTGGTCCCATCATTTCATGGCAAATAGATGGGGAAACAGTGCAAACAGTAGCAGACTATTTTGGGGGCTCCAAAATCACTGCAGATGGTGACTGCAGCCATGAAATTAAAAGACGCTTACTCCTTGGAAGGAAAGTTACAACCAACCTAGACAGCATATTCAAAAGCGGAGACATTACTTTGCCGACTAAGGTCCATCTAGTCAAGGCTATGGTTTTCCAGTAGTCATGTATGGATGTGAGACCTGGACCATAAAGCAAGCTGAGGGCCGAAGAATTGATGCTTTTGAACTGTGGTGTTTGAGAAGACTCTTGAGAGTCCCTAGGACTTCAAGGAGATCCAACCAGTCCATCCTAAAGGAGATCAACCCTGAGTGTTCATTGGAAGGACTGATGTTGAAGCTGAAACTCCAATACTTTGGTCACCTGATTCAAAGAGCTGACTCATTTGAAAAGTCCTTAATGCTGGGAAAGATACAAGGCAGGAGGAGATGGGGATAACAGAGGATGAGATGGTTGGATGGCATCACTGATTCAATGGACATGAGTTTGGGTAAACTCTGGGAGTTGGTGATGGACAGGGAGGCCTGGCATCGCTAAGAGTCAGACACGACTGAGTCACTGAACTGAACTGTGTATGTTAACAAATGTTTGAAGCCAGGCGTTCACAATTATTCTGTTACTTGTGTCTTTCATGTTTTCAAAGTGTTGGCCACTTTCTATTCTACGGTATGTTTTTTCTATGGACCTCTCTTCACCTGCTCACCTTAATCCCTGAGAAGAAAACTTTCTCCAGCACCCTTTGATAGTCAGAAGGGGACATGTGTCTGGGCCAACTGTAGAGTGGGTGAGATCCCTCAAGGGTAAGCAGTCCCTTCTCTAGATATGTCTCTGGACTGCAGGTGCAGCACAGTTGAGGCTGGTGTGTGCTCCTGATCCATGCAGCTGGCTAGTAAATGGACTGCAGGCGCAGACACGTCCCTGTGGGTCCCAAGGCAGAAGCTTAGGAGGCTTCACTTTAAGAGGATACTTGGTAGCCTTCTCCAATCCAGTTTTTACCTGAGTGCCCTGCCTTTTATAAATTATTAGGTGTTTACTCAGACATCAATAAAGCTGATAATCTGGCTCTCAGTTCTCATTCATTCACTCATTCATTCTCTCTGCCTCTTTCTCTCTCTCTCTCTACACACACACACACACACACACACACACACACACACACACAAATATAAGAATACAGATAGGAATATTTAAGACACAGAGACACACTCTGACAGACCCCTAAAGTGGAGAAGTAAAGTCCTAATATATTTAATATATTATTTTCAAATTTTATCAGTCAGACAAAAATACCTATACATTACCGAGTAAACAAAGTTAAGAGCTGGTGAGTAACACAGAAGAAAAATAGATTCTTCTTGTCATATGTATAAAATCATAACATGACTCCCAAATGTTTCTTGGCTAATTATGTATCAATATAACGTACTTCCAGGGGTTAGGGGGAGGGTGAGTTTCCCTTTGGGTTCTTGACAATCAATCAGTTGACCAAACCTCCAGAGGCTTCATACTCTGCTCTCTTTCCCCATTTCTGAATCCACAGATCCCCTAAAACGTTTTCTTGATGATGCCTAAAACAGTGATCACTCTGGTTCACAAAGTGAGTACCTCAGATGGAAATGAAGGAGGAAGAAGATGATGAGAATCCTTCAGCTTCAAGTAACTACCATTTATCGAGCACGTATTATGTGCAGCACTATGATAAAGCAATTAATATACATTGCTTCATTTAATTTATGTCTCACCATAATTTTGTGAAGTGGGAGTTATCATTCTCATTTCATAGGGAAAGAAACTCCGGTCTGACAGTTGATGTAACTTGCTCAAGGTCACACAGCTAGCAAGTGGAAGAGATGGTATTCAAAGCCAGTTGTGCCCTCCTCCAAAGCTCAAGTTCTTTACCACTATGCTATACAGCTCTCTCTGAAGATACACAAATATTTTACGTAAAAACAGTTTCAAAACAGGAGAGCAGGCAACAGATGGCTCCAGCCATAGGTGGTCCTCGGCCAGTTTAATCTGTGAAAATTTTAAAACTGAACCTTTTGATGTGGCATGCTCCTTTTGGACAAGACCATGACCTTGTGTAAATCTTCTCCAGATTTCATTTTCTGAACCAAGGTAAACCAAAGTGCCATCACCAATCAAATATAGCAGTTCCCTCTATTTCATGTATACCTGGGAAGCCTCTGCACACAGAATTAGAAGAAATAAAAGACTCTTAAATACACTCTATTTCCTGTCACACACAAGGCTGATTCTTTTCTGGGCAACACTCATTGGAGCCTGATTAAATTGCTGTGATGAACTTCAGAGTTGAGACTGCCCTTGAGCCGAACATCTATCTGATCTTTAATTCTACTACCCACTCATTTCTTGCAGAGATCACAATTCTCTTAGTCCCACTGGAGCAGCCTCATTCAGGTTCTGCATCAATATGTTCAGGGCTGAATTCATTTCTGCAGGGAGTCCAGTACATCTGAACTTTCCAAAATCATTTGGCCCCCATTACTGGTAAGCACTGCTCTTAAATAGGTTGTAACTCCAGCTAATAGGCTCCATAATCATAGTTGAATCGAACAAAAGGGTCTGGGAGAGAGAGCTATCAGTCATTTTTATTCCTATCAAATAAGCTGCAAAAGGCAGAAACTTTGAGATTTCTGAATCTTATGGTCTTGATTTGATCTTTGGGGCTTATTAGAGAGGCAGGGGGACAGGAGGAAGACTTTTCAAAGATGTGAAAAATCCCAGTATCTAAAATAAAAGGCTTTAATTGTAAGTATAATTCACTAGACAGAAATAAAGTAAATCCAATGAAATAAAGCTGAGTTTTAATAATTTTACCTGAACTGTTACAGAACAGAGCATGTAAGAATCTTCTTTCTGGGGCTTCCCTTGTGGCCCCGTAGTTAGGAATCCACCTGCCAATGCAGGTGACCAGGATTCATTCCGTGCCAGGAACTAGGAACTCATATGTGGTGGGCAACTAAGCCCATGTTCCACAGCAAGAGAAGCCAATGCATGAGAAGCCCGTGCATTGCAACTTGAGAGTACCTAGACGGTAAAGCGTCTGCCTGCAATGCGGGAGACCTGGGTTTGATTCCTGGGTTGGGAAGATCCCCTGGAAAAGGAAATGGCAATCCACTCCAGCACTCTTGCCTGGAAAATCCCATGGATGGAGGAGCCTGATAGGCTATAGTCCATGGGGTCGCAAAGAGTCGGACACGACTGAGCGACTTCACTTCACTTCGCTTCTGCTTGCCAGAACTAGAGAAAGTTTATGTGCAGCCAGGAAGACACAGTGCAGCCAAAAATATTTTCAAGGTTCATCCATGTGGTAGTAAATGTCAGAATTTTCTTGCTTTTTAAGGTTGAACAGTATTTCATTACATGGATATACCACATTTTGTTTATCTACTCATCTGGTGATGGGGCATCTGGGCTGCTTCCACCTTTTGACTATTGTGATAATGCTGCTACCAACACTGGCTCACAAGTATCCATTTGAATCCCTAGTTTCAATTCTTTTGAGCTTACATACATAAGTACACTGGACCTGAAGCCTGAGCATATCAACCTGCCCTCTGCCCCCACAACAAAAAGGGAAAATTCAAAATGATGAAGCTTCTAAAGCACAGAAGAAGACTTTTCAAGGGAAGGAAGGAAGGCGAAGAAGAAAGAAAAAAGAAGGTGAGGACATACAAAAGAAGGCAGAGGATCATAACATACAGAACTTAAGGCAGGGAGGTCTTGAGTGGAAGACTGAAAAGGGGATCTGTTAGATGGCACTCACCACCACTTTGGCTGTAGAAAATGCAACAAATAAAGACGTCAAAAGAGAGACTATTAAGAAGCAAAGCAATTCAGTTTCATGAAGACAGAGGCCCCGACTATTATTCATTTCTTTATTTTCCAATTTGTAAGGTAATTTCATCATTTTTACCCATTTACCTAGCTCTAAAATCCCCTTAAGATTTTCTAAATCTTATTCAAGTAGAGACACTGAATAACATTTTAAAAATCTTTCCTTACAAATAGCCTACCAAAATGATGTAATTTTTAAAACTGCCATGTGTCACTAAGTCACTAGTGAATATACTTGATTCTTGTACTGGAGTTTTCATTTTTTTCTTTAACCCTATGTTCACTGAGATATATAGAGTTTACGACATAACAGAATTCTAAGTTATAGAATTAACTTTAAGTATAATAATTTTAATTACAGTATTATCATCATCTACAGGTAGAAAAATACTAACCCTAATTCTTTGGAAATTTTACTTTGGACCCAAATTAAATCAGAAAGACAAGAGTTCTGGACTCACTTATATATTGCATTATTAATCAGACACAAAGTATAAATGCCCTTAGAATTCCATTCTGAAATAATAATCCTAACTGAAGTTAGAGTTCAAGTCATAGAATGAAAAAATAAAACAGGATGTTTACCTCATCTGTGCCTTTCTTGCCCTTTACAACTTACTGTTTTATTTTTACTTTATTTATTTGGCTACATTAGGTTTCAGGTTTAGGGTCTTGGTGGCAGCACACAGGCTAGCTGCTCTATGGCATTGTAGGATCTTAGTTCCCTGAGCTTAGTTCCATCATCAGGGATGGAACCCATGTCCGCCACCCCGCATTGCAAGGCAAATTCTTGCAATGAAATTTGCTCCCACTGGACCACCAGGGAAGCTCCAACTCACTGTCCTTTTAGACACATTATCTTTACCTATGAAAAGGGTCCCATTGTTCCTGGAGCTTAATCTCTAAGAATTTAAGGACAGCAGCAACCATTTGCCAGAACTACGGTAGCCAATGCAAAAAAGTCACCGAGTTTGTAAAAAGGATTAAGAAATAGAAAACCAGAGAACCCAATACTACTGTGTAATCTGGCTTAATCATTTTTAAACTTTAAAAGACTAAATAGTAGGTAAGCGGCACACAGAAGAAAAATGCATTTTTAAAAGATGTCAGAGAAAAGAAGTGAGGGGACTTCAGAGCTTTCATGTGACATATCCCATCAGGAATTACATGTTCCTGCTGATATTTTCATCTAAATGTTTATTGAACAAGCTCCTGCTTTCATCTACATTATTTTGATTCATGCATGAAAAGGTACAAGAATTATAGAAATCTAAGGTGATTGTGCATTAAAATAAATGAAAGGATGGCTCCTGGTTTACAGTCACTATATTTCATGGCTAAAATGCTTCCTGCCTTTTTTTTTTTCTTTTCCCTAATTTAACTGCAACACACTTCCCTTGGCTTCGGGTTTGAAGTAATGATATAAAATTCATTTTATCTCTTTTTCAAGCCTGGCTCTTTCATACATAACATCAGACTTGTCATATCTGAGGAATTATTAAAATAAGACGGAGGCTGCTATTTCTGAGCAGAAAAGCCTCTTTGAGCCGGCATCCTCAGGAGAGACACCGGCTCAATCTCATTAGTTGGTGCTGAGATGTGTCCTAGTCTCCAGGTTCAAGGTGATGAAAGATTAGGGCGTTGGGCCTTGTCTCATTCTGTATGCAGCACACATCCCTCCCTGCCCGTGAACACGAAATTACATTGAACCTGGGGAGTCTAACTCCATTAATTTTAAATGGAAGATTAATTTAACAATATGCGGTAGATATTTGTTACAGACCTATCATGTAAAAGTGACGGTTAGCAATAAATTGTGGTGACTCATACTGGCCAGTGGCCCTGGCTCAAATAAATCAGGAGGCATTTACACATAATTGCTGTTTTTAAAGACAGGGATATGGGTGATGTGTTTCTTTGATGAAAGATTGGGCAACCCCATTCAAAGAAACAGAAGCTGATATTAAAGCCATCATGCTACTCTGGAGGGAGACATTTTTGACTAGTATTTCTGGAATAATCATTTAGGAATACCACATACCTCACTGACACAGAGAAATCTCTCCCCCCACCAAACCTGTGTAATGATTCTGAGGCATGAAATTGTTGTGGTATTTTTGTCAATTTCTTTAAAGTAATTACACTAATAATACTCTGAGAAATAACAATTTGCCAGGGATGAAGAGAGGATGAAAAGGGAGAGGCAGAAAGGTATCACTGCCGATCAGGACATGCAATCCTACTAATTTCCTACAAATAATTACAATGATATACGTAAATAATAATTTGCAAGGCTTTGGGAGGGGCAAAAAGGGACAATGGCAATTGGAGAGAGAAGCATGCTGAAGAAGAGAGTGTGGGATTTTCTTTTTTTAATGCCATTTTATAGAGCTTTTTTGACACTTTTTTTTTAAAGCAAACTCTCATCTTCTTGCAGCAAGTGAGGGGAAAGAAAGACACAGAATGCCCTGAACACTTAACTGCTGCAGGGTAAGCATCACAAAAGAGAAGCCAAGGACATCGGATGCTCATTCGCAGCACTTGTCAGGAGAGGCTTGGGAATGGAACCATCCAGTGAGAGGGTCTGCCTGCCCTCTCACTGAGCAGGGAGGGTGTTATTCTAATTTCTCCTTTTCGAGCCCCAGCCCTGCCAGCACTTAGGGGAAGGATGCTCAAGGACTTCTGTCTTCAGTCAAGTCCACTGTGATAGGAGCTTTGCTCCTGTCTCTTTTAAAAGATTAAGAGGGAAGAGGGCAGGGTAAGGATTATGTGTCTTCCCTCCACGCACCCTCTCCATGTACTCAAGAGACTGCTGGGAAGTCGGCTCAAACACCCGTCTCTCAGAAACGCGTATCATTCTGCTCCACTCTATTTAGCAACATGAGAAGCAGGAGGGGATAGTTAGCACTTGAAACACTACTTGACATGTCCCTCGGCTCTGGTCTTGAACTCCTCTCCAAGACGTCCTTCCACAGAGCCATTAGAGTTAGCCGGCAAATCAGATCAGATCCCTTGCTGGCTGCAAATCTTTCAAAGGCTTCCAACTGCCCACGGGATTAGGTCCAGACTCCTGAGCATGGTACACAAGGGTCTTTGTGCCAGGCCAGTGCATCCCTCTCTGTTCTCACTCCCGCCTCCTGAAACCTGAACCTCACCCTCCTAAATGCTCAACTTGTACCAGTCAGAACTGGCATCCACTTCCTCACCACCTTATCCACGTGCTGCTAGTCTCTGCTTGGAATATTCTAATTCTTCTCATCTGGTAAACATTTACTCCTCTCTCAAAATCCAACTCCAATACCACACTCTCTGAGAAGTTGTTAATACTACTGTTTTATTATTGCTATTTGACAGGAGGGACCTTCTCTACATATCTTTCTATTCCAGCGAATATGACTTGCTACATTCAACCCAATGAATATATTTATTAGATTCAAAATGAATGGCTTACCTTACAAAAGATTTTCCTCAAGACTAGACAGGATGGTTAGGATAAAGAGGGAGAAGGAGAGAAAGGATATGCTGGTATATTCCAGGGCTCTTTTATATCACAGTGATCAATTCTGTTTTGATTTACAATTTCAAACATAGTAATGTGAGTACAGGAGCTGAAAAAGGAAATAGCAAGTAGTAGGGCTCAAATGCTAAGAATAATAGATGCATCAGGAGTGAAGAGGGCTTGGTTTATTGTTATGGATTGTGAGAGAGGAGAAATGGTAAAATGATAGCAGCAGAAGCAAAAGCAGTAACAAATGGCGTTTATTAATGCTTACTGGTGTGACTAGCACTGGTCTAAGTGTTTCTTTCACATGTATCAACTCAGGTAACTTTCTTTAAGAACCTTGATGACATAGGCACTATTATCAACTCCATTTTACAGTCAGGAAACTGAGGCACAGAGAAGTTAAAGAATGTGCTTAAGGTCATTTAGACAGCAGGTGACAGAATGAGAATTTCAATCTAGGCAATTAAACTCCAGACTCTCAAATTCTATAAGGAGCCAGTGGGTCCTTCTGCCACCCACTTGTAGCAAGATCAGGGCCCCAATTCCTGACAGAGAGATACTGAACTAGATAATAGGGAGTGATCAAGGCAGAAACTAAGACACTAAGAAACCTGCATAACAGAACAGAAGCACCAGGGAAGGGCCAGACTCCAGGAAGGTGCCACAGCAAGGCGCAGGACTGTTCTCTGAGTCTGAGCATGGGTGAGGGTGGAGCCCCAACAAGACCTTCCCTGCTGTGAGAAGGTTTATAAAAACCCTCACACTAGGAAGGTCCTGGCTACAACTGCTGTTATAGGCAGCAGTCAAGACACTGCAAAAGTTCAAAGGAAATCTATGTTAAGGATAAAAACAGGTTCAGAAAGAGGTATAATATTACCACTGAACACATTCACAGACTTCTGCTCACTGCAATAAGAAGCCCGTGAACCACAACTAGAGAGTAGCTCCTATTTGCCACAACTAGAGAAGGCTGGTGTGCAGCTACGAAGACCCAGTGTACCTCAATTTTTCAAAAAAAGGCAATTAATTTAAAAAATCAAGAGCCATTTGGTAAAAAAAAATTTACTGTTCTATATGTTTATATTTAGTACTGTGCTATGCTGAATCAGTTATATCCAACTCTTTGCAACCCCATGGACTGCAGTCCACTAGGCTCTTCTGTCCATGGGATTCTCCAGGCAAGAATACTGGAGTGGGTTGCCATACCCTCCTCCATGGGATATTCCTAACCAAGGGATCGAACCCAGGTCTCCTGCATTGCAGGTGGATTCTTTACTGTCTGAGATACCAGGGAAGCCCAAGAATACTGGAGTGAGTAGCCTATCCTTTCTCCAGGGGAACTTCCCAACCCAGGAACCAAACTGGGGTCTCCCGCATTGTAGGCACACTCTTTACCAGCTGAGCTACTCTGATTTGAGCACTGTCATGTTAAAGGTAAATTTCACTCCATGAGATCTGAAATACATCCTTAAGTAGCCAACTTAAAAGAATAACTAGTCCCATGTAGCAATAATGATCACAATTAGCAATAATAATGATAATAAACCCCAAAGGTAATTTCTTAGGTTTATTTTGTTAACTTTTCTCTAAGGATTTGCACATTACTAGAAAACACTAATTAAACTATATAGCTTCCCCAAAGGGGGAGCCACAATTATTTTTCTTGTTCAGATGGATGACTGAGGTAAAGAAGATTTACAATACCTAGAATTGAGAATTTTCTGTTGACCCAGTGGCTAAGATTCCGAGCTCCCAATGCCTGGGGCTTGGGTTCTAACCCTGGTCATGGAACTAGATTTCACATGCCGCAACTAAAGATCCTATGCAGACAAATATATAAATATTTTGTTTAAAAGAAGACAACTAGCATCCCTTCACTGTAGCCTAAACCCAGAAACCTCATCTCAGTCTTCTAGAAATGCAACTGATGAAACATGTCTAATTGAAATAGCATCACTATTTAATCAACAAATAATGGTCCCAATCTTTATTTTTAAAAAAGTCTGTGCCAAGCTACTTATAGAAAGGAAATTTTTTTGGAATTAGATAGGAAAGAATAATATGCTATTTTAACTCTATAAGAAAGAGTAACAAGCCATGAGATAAATATTGAGAAACAGAGATGTGTTGATACTTAGAGCTCCCCCCCTTTAATCCATTCACTCCCTCCCTTCCCCAGGCTCCTAGTCAACTTAGTGCAAGGTGAGATCACAGTTTACTATCAAGCAGCACTCAAATGTCACAAAAGGTATCAGAGGTGCAAAATAAGGTATAACTCTTAAGGAAACTGCCCCAAGCTTTAGTCTTCAAGGAGGAGTCAGAGTGAAGGTGTAAAAGAGTTGATAAAGAAACAGTATCTTAAATTTATCACTGATACTGAGGTTGCCTGCATTGCACGTCTCTAACTAGTTCAGTTTTGTGCTTTAATGTTAAATTTCTTATGGTAGCACATCACCTAATTAGAGGAATTGATAACTGCACTGTTCCATAATGAGGCCAATACATTTCAAAGTCATTAAAGATAACCAAGGCAATAAGTCTAGGTTTAAGCGGCATTTCCTCAGATTTCACAGTCTGCATGTTGCAAGTGTAGGGTGGGGGGAAGCAATCCCTGCCTAGTCAACTGTAAATGCTGGGTTATTGGAATCTTTAAAATAGGCAGCAAGGAGAAAATTACATGGCCAAATCTCCTTTTTCCAGTTAATGAAGAATTAAGACTCCCATTTACCATATTAGAAGGTTCATCAGAGGTCTCAGCTCACCATAGCTGGTGTCTGACAGCAGTGTCAGTTTATCTGAGTCTGAACGCGTAAGTGCATGACAGAGGATCATTCATAACTGTCACATCTACTTATCTCTCTCATTGTCACACAGCTAACGAAATTCAGACCATGGAGTTGTCTGCCTCTCTTCCTCTTTCAACCGAGCTCAAGGAAAAAGGCCTTCCAGAGCCCATTCATGCCCTATTATCGTGTCAGCACATTGTGACTCTTCAAGAGGAATCAGCACTGCTTCCTGTAATCTCCCTGTCAGAGGGAGAAGACAAGATGCCCCTGGGACTAATGTCCATGCAGCCTGCATCTGGTGTCAGTGTTCAGGAAAAAAATGGCTCAGAGACACAAAGCTATGGAGAAAAGGTTTTTGAATATATTATTGCATAACTCGGGGGGGGGGGGGCGAAAATGACAATATTTAGAGCTTATCTTTGGTAATGAGGAAATGCCATTTACACACACTAGACAGCAAATAAGTACACAGGATTTCATAATGCAATTTGCCACAGCATTCAGATATTTAAACTAAAAGAGGACAGAGAAGCTGAGACAGGGATGTCTGTAATAAACCAATCAGTGAGTTTTGAGGACAACCTAGCACAAAGAAAAGATACAATTTGATTTGCAAATATTAACACTGAAGGAGCTTTTCTGCAGAGAAGAAAGTAGTACAGTTATTAATGTGTCACCAACAATAGAAATCAGAGTTGGTATGACAAAACATGCCCAATCTCAGACAAACAGGACATCTGCAAATGGCTATGTTCCAAGGCAAGTAATTCAGCATGGAAATGACAATGCGTTACCAAGGGTCCTGGTAAACCACAGGAAACACAACACCATCCAGAGTTACTGTGATACATTCATATTTGGAAAGCTCTTCTTCAATATTTCTAAAATTCAGACAATGGCTCTGATTTCACTACTGCTTTATATATTTTTTTAAAGTTTTATTGAGGTGTAAATGCATTCCCTAAAACCCACCCACACTTTAAATGTACAATTTTATGAGTTTTAATAAATTTATACTATTAAGCAACCATCACCTTAACCTAGTTTTATAACATTTCCATCACCCCAAAAAGTTCCCACATACTAATTTATAGTCAGCCCCCATTGGATACATTTATTTTACTTCTTCTAGTACCAGTTTTTAACAGAGATAAAATTCGCGTAGCACAAAATTCATAATTTTAACCATTTTAAACTGTACATTTCATTAGGTTTTTTAGTATAGTCTAAGGTTGTATAACTATCACCACTAATTTCAGAACATTTTCACCATCCCCAAAATGAAGTTCATATCCATCAAGCAATCACTCTGCATGCCCTTCTCTGTCAGCTACTGGCAACCATGAATTTACTTTCAGATTCTAGGGACTTATCCATTCTGGACATTTTATATAAATGGAATCATAGAATATGTGCCTTTTGTGTCTGTCTTCTTTGGCTTAGTATAATGTTTTCAAGGTTCAGTATTTTTCTTTTTATGGCTGAGAAATATTCCATTATATGGATATACCACATTTGTTTATCCATTTAACAGTTGATGAACATTTGGGTTGTTTCCACCTTTTGGTTATTATGAATAACGCTGCATGAGCATTCCAAATGGGTTTTTACAGCTATGTAATTTTTTCAATTCTCCTGAGTATATATCTACAAATGGAATTACTGGGTCACCTTAAAGAGTTCTGTGCGTTGTAGACTGCACAACCCAATGGCGTCCTGCAGAGGACACCATTGATGCTGCAGTTGCAAACTGCATGACTTACAAAAGCAGCCTTATTTGATATGGACCTGAGAAGGAAACTGATTTATTCTACTTACTTAAGAAGTTAAAGTTGTCATAATAAGATTTGAGTGGCCTTTGATGGTAGTTTTCCCTAAATAAACCACATTTAAGACAAACTATGGCAGGAAGTGAAGAGGAACTAAAAAAACCTCTTGATGAAAGTGAAAGAGGAGAATAAAATAGTTGGCTTAAAGCTCAACATTCAGAAAATGAAGATTATGGCATCTGGTCCCATCACTTCGTGGGAAATAGATGGGGAAACAGTGGAGACAGTGTCAGACGTTATTTTGGGGGGGCTCCAAAATCACTGCAGTGGTAATTGCAGCCATGAAATTAAAAGACGCTCACTCCCTGGAAGGAAAGTTATAACCAACCTAGATAGCATATTCAAAACCAGAGATGTTACTTTGCCAACAAAGGTCCATCTAGTCAAGGCTATGGTTTTCCCAGTGGTCATGTATGGATGTGAGAGTTGGACTGTGAAGAAAGCCCAGTGCTGAAGAATTGATGCTTTTGAACTATGGTGTTGGAGAAGACTCTTGAGAGTCCCTTGGAATGCAAGGAGATCCAACCAGTCCATCCTAAAGGAGATCAGTACTGGGTGTTCACTGGAAGGACTGATGTTGAAGCTGAAACTCCAATACTTTGGCCACCTCATGTGAAGAACTGACTCACTGGAAAAGACCCTGATGCTGGGAGGGATTGGGGACAGGAGGAGAAGGGGACGACACAGGATGAGATGGCTGGGTGGCATCAATGGACATGAGTTTGAGTAAACTCCAGGAGTTGGTGATGGACAGGGAGGCCTGGTGTGCTGCGATTCATGGAGTCGCAAAGAGTCGGACACAACTGAGCAACTGAACTGACTGAAGACAAACTAACTTCTTAAGTGGCTGTCAGTGGTTAAGTTTAAATAAGACCAACGTAATATTTTCAGTCACGGTTAATATTCACTATTCCTATCATCCAGGGATTAATGTTTCTGCTTATGGACTAGCAGCCTTCATTCCCTTCCCTCACCCTGTATCTTTCACATTGTCCTCATTAGTAGTCATACAGGAAAGAAACCAGAAAGAAACTAAAGAGACTGCAAAGCGCTAAAAAGGAAAATGAACAAAAAAACAATGGCATGTCTCTTGGCTTCTCATTAGGAGAACTGATCTTAAGAGTTCAGGGGAAGAAGGGAATGAAGAAAAGATATCACAATTTTTATTCTCTTCAGTGATTATTTTTCTAATCTAGTCTTCAATTCCTTATTATCCTAGTCACTTTTCTTAAGCAAATACATTAAATTTCCTTAAATTTCACTTAAACTAGTAAAACATACTAGTTTACTACATTAAAAAAAAGACAAAGTGTATACTTAAATCATAAGAAACTAGCCAGATGTGGCTATTCTCACGCAGGTACTGGATGTACAATATGAACACCCTCACAAAACACGTTTCGCTAACATAGCTATCTGCAAACCTGCCACATACCTTTCCCCATCCTTCTTCTTAATTGCTTCAACTATAAGAATGAGCAGCAAAGCTGATTATAAAGTTTATTTTTAATCCTTGAGTGTTTAAAACACGAGAGGACTGGAAGCCATAATTATTTTCAGGTTAAGGCAATAAATACTATTTTTGAAAAATAAAACCATTAATACTAAGAAATAGAAGTATTTGGGGAATGTGAATTAAATTGAAGGGGAATGTCCCTAAATTTAAGGTTGGGTGTGATTCCAAAGTCTATACTCTGCTTGATATTAAGACAACATAACTGTCAATATCTTGTTAATTCTTAGAAATATAAGATGAAAAAAATTAACTTCAAACAACAGAAACAGAAGTCTGTAACTATTCCTCACCCTCTCCCAGAAATACTTTCTGGCTTTTCCTTATCCCTGGTACTGGTACTTGCAATGTAGATACTAAGCCATTCCTCTGACACCTGTTCCATCTCTGTATCTTTATCCTCTAACATGTAGACACATTCCTCCTAAAATGGTCAGCTCCTCAAGGAAAAGAAAATATTCTCTCACATTGCTCACATATTCATGTATAGATCCTTCTCTTCTGTGGTGGGGCTTTAAATAAGTCCAACAGCCAAAAACTTTTGTATAAAGAAACATTTTGGAAAACTGGGCAGTCTTAGTGAAAAGCACAAATAAGATGGTGTTTAAAAAAAAGACCCATGAGAACAACAATAACAACAAAAAGTGAGTGTATTGTGATCTGCAGCAAGAATGCAAACATTCACAAGTGAACCAGAGGTTCAAACATAAAGAGGAAACATCTCCAGGAAGAATTTTTTGTCACAATATCTTATGAAGGCTTCTCCCCTTCCAACATAAGAGAATCGGGGAGAAGAGAGAGCAGCATTGCCAATTGGATCAAATTACTACTGGAACAAGGCAAGTGAATATATCTTTAGTTCTACACAGTTTTGAAAACTTCAAGACAGGAATAAATTGCATGACCCCCTGGTAACTTCCACTAGAACTTCTAGGAACAAATTGTTTGCCTCAAGCAGGGTGGAATATACATTCAAATTCAGGCTCTTGAAGGAAATTATTAAGTAGAGTCATATTAGCTTTCTCTGAAGCATACTCGTTTTCAGTATTGCCACTATATAGACCAATTATGATACCTTTCCATGCTGAGAAATGATTGTTCTGCTAACACAGTTCTGGTTAGAATCAAAAGCACTACATTTTTAACCTTGGGGGATTTTTGTTATTGTTGCTCCCTTGCCAGTTCCTTCAAATGGAAAACATCTTCCATTAATCTAAATGCAAAATTTGTTTCGGCTTTCCAAAGTTACTTGAAAAATGTTAAGCACAAAGCAATAAAGTTTTTATGCTCTAAGACCACTAATGCTTTGAGCTTCATATTCATTTTGAAGAAATGAACATTTTATGGTTCACAGAGGAATAGCTACATGAATAATATCTGCGATTATAATGCATCTAGCAGAAAAAGATTAAGTTTATGTAAACTATTTAATCAGACGTGAAATTTTCTCTAGAGGATAAAAATTCTGACCTTATTTAAGTTTACTTTAAAAATACCAGTATCATGTTTCTACCAAGGGGACCCACCAATTTTTCCATTTACGTAATATAAATATTCATTACAGAAAAAAACTTAACAAGATGTACTGCAGTGACCCAACGATGTTACAATAAACAGTCCAATATAAGATGGAGATTAAACGAGAAGAACTCCAACATGCTATGTGGCCCAAAATACTCAGTTGTTAAACTCTAACTGATGGACAACCATTTTAAGGTGGCTACCACTGCTAAAGAGCAAACGGCTGCATATGTCACGATAAAATCTTTATGATGTATTTTTATTAAATATGGAACTAATCTTTTTTAATGCAGCTTATGTATATTTGTCCAGTTAATTTCTATGGAAGATTCCAAACCTGATAAATTTAATAAATCATCTATCTTTATGATACATGTCCACAGACATAAATATCACAGCAGGGTACATGGACCCCACATCTGGCCCTCAGTGACCAAGAATTGTCCTCATTATAAATGCAGGGGCTAACACTGTAACACTGTAGATGGGGAAAGAACGGAAACAGTGACAGGCTATTTTCTTGGTCTACCAAAATCACTGCAGATGGTGACTGCAGCCATGAAATTAAAAGATACTTGATACTTGGAAGAAAAGCTATGACCAACCTAGACAGCATATTAAAAAGCAGAGACATTACCTCACTGATAAAGGTCCACCTATTCGAAGCTATGGTTTTTCCAGTAGTCATGTATGGATGTGAGAGTTGGACCATAAAGCAAGCTGAGTGCCAAAAAATTGATGCTTTTGAACTGTGGTGTTGGAGAAGACTCTTGAGAGTCCCATGGAATGCAAGGAAATCCAACCAGTCCATCCTAAAGAAAATCAACACTGAATATTCATTGGAAGGACTGATGCTGAAGCTGAAACTCCGATACTTTGGCCACCTGATGCAAAGAACTGACTCATTTGAAAAGACCCTAATGCTGGGAAAGATTGAAGGCAGGAGGAGAAGGGGACGACAGAGGATGAGATGGTTGGATGGCATCACTGACTCAATGGAGATGAGTTTGAGTAAGCTCCAGGAGTTGGACAGGGAGGCCTGGCACGCTGCAGTTCATGGGGTCACAAAGAGTTGGATACTACTGAGCGACTGAACTGAACTGAACACTGTAACTCTACTGTGGTCAGTTATAAAAGAGGGGCTGTTTTGAATCATTTTAACATAAATTGCAGCATGAAAAAAATTTTTAATTCAGCAGATCACTTGTCAAAATCTTTTTCACAACTCATATCTTATGAAGAGATTTCAGATATGACAACTATCAATTTTATTGCTTCATTCATAAAACATACATTGCAAAATTAGTTTTACCTATCATACCTTTTTCAAAAGCTATCAGTTCAGTTCAGTCGCTCAGTCGAGTCTGACTTTTTGCGACCCCATGAACTGCAGCACGCCAGGCCTCCCTGTCCATCACCAACTCCCGAGTCCACCCAAACCCATGTCCATTGAGTCAGTGATGCCATCCAACCATCTCATCCTCTGTCATCCCCTTCTCCTCCTGCCCTCAATCTTTTCCAGCATAAGGGAATTTTCAAATGAGTCAGCTGTTTCTATCAGGTGGCCGAAGTATTGGAGTTTACTTCAAGCAATTTTTAAACCTTTCCTTTTTTTTGATATATAAAACAAAGTTGATATGAGAAAAAAAAAAAAAAAAAACAAGAAACCTGAGTTCATAAAATCAGGTAAGACATCAAATCTTTAAACGAAACCTATAAAAAAAACAAGTATAAACCAACAAATAAGAAACTGATTATTAAAGACACTAACCACAGAATTCTAACACTTGCTTTTTGAAGGGTGTGGATTATTTTAAAAAACAAATTTTCAAAATATGTTACTTAGTGAAATATTTTTAATTAAATGCACTATATCTTATGTGCTGTCTTCTATACTCTCACTAATACAAAATTAAAAGCCTGAGAATAAAATTGTACCTTTTAATAGAAAAAAACTTGAAAATCAAAATGTTAATAGCAAAAAACTATCAGCCAGACAGATGATATGAAGAAATGAATCCTAATTATTTAAAGAACAAAATGGCTATTAAGACCACTCATGAACAAAGTGTTGCTCCCTAAGCCAGGATTCTGATTTCCTACTAAGCTACTCATAATGTATTCTCTGACTCCAAAAGTCATCTATTCAAGCCCTTCAGGTAACAGTGATAATAGACAGGAAGGAATGAGTTGGATCCAAAATTTTACTTGGTCCACTGGATCCAGCTTAGTTCATTGGAGTAATTGATATTTAAGTCAATGGTTCCAATATAGTGACAGAAATGCTTTGATGAGAGTTTACATGTGGGAGTATAGACAGGCTTCCCAGGTGGCATTACTGGTAAAGAAGGGAAAGGGGAAGTCGCTCAGTCATGTCCGACTCTGCGACCCCATGGACTGCAGCCCACCAGGCTCCTCCGTCCATGGGATTTTCCAGGCAAGAGTACTGGAGTGGGTGCCATCACCTTGACAGAGGGTTACTCTCTCCTCGACACTTTCAGGGATTTCTAGTCACTTTAGAGTTTACCTTATCTCTTGTAATCACATATTTGTGCTATTGTGCATGACAGGTCCCGAAAAATCTCTTAGAGCCAAGAATATGAATGCCATTTTGACAGCATTCTCACACAATTTAAGGTGGGCCACAGCCTGGTCCATCATGTTAGTAAGATAACCGTCCCCAAAATGAAACACTGTGAATGTGCCCCCATGAATTCCTTGCCTCTCACATGCATGAAGAATTCCTGTGTTCCTCAGCAGTCTTGCAAACTTCCTAAAAGTATTCAAAGAAGAAAATAGTAATCAGGGTCATGCTCAGCAAAATTCATCTCTAGCTCAGAAATGTGTTTCTACTCCCCAGCAGCAGCTGAATCAACATCGTTCACAGAAAGCAAACTGAATTATGAAAACTGTGTGAAAATGAAGCTCTTTGATGACATTTGCTGCTGTCCTACTTAGTATTCCCTTTCTGTCGTTGCCTTACAACACAGTTCCTCCTCGATGCCCTTTCTTGACCTCTACAGTTGTTACTGCTCAACATAACTACAGCCTCAACATTGTCAAACCATTTCACAGTGACACTACGTCTCAGGCAATGTTAGGCCATTGCCAACAAGCAGCGAGTAACCTGTGCTGACAACACATTACAGCCCTGCCATAAACAATCATCGTCTCACTGACACAAAATGGCAGTCAAATTAGAGCCGACTATGTAACAACATGCATAGTAAATTGGCACAGCAGCTTGCTAAACAAAATCAGGGCGGCAGCCGCACACGAGACTCGGGGCAACTGCACCACATCATCCCAGCCCATGCTGCCCAGGAGCTGGACTGGAGCCTACCTCTGTCCAGAAAGAATCCCTGGCGGGGAGGGTGGGGTGAGTAGGAAACCTCTGCCCCCTCACCTCTGTCCGCCTACCTCAACTGCTACGCTCTCACGCTGATGAGGATGCAGGAAAATGGAGTCAGATCTTTGGATTCACAGATGAAGAGCAGCGGTGTACTCAGAATACAGTAGGACAGGTGGGCAGAAGGAGGGTCCAGCCACGCCCTTAGAGCAGGGACGAGAGCCTGGCCCATTATGTAAGTACAATGATTAAAAAAAAATAAAGAATAATCTCTAAAGTGAGTCAGATGGAGACTTCCCTGGTAGTCATATGGCTAAGAATCTGCCTGCCCATGCGAGGAATGCAGGTTTGACTCCTGGTCTGAGAAGATCCCACATGCCACGGGGCAACTAAGCCTGTGCTCCAAAAATACTAAGTCTGTTCTCTAGAGCCCATGCTCCCCAACAGGAGAAGCCACTGCAACGAGAAGCCCATGCACCACAACTAGAGAGCAGCCCCTGCTCAACGCAAATAGAGAAAGCCCACATGCAGCAACGAAGACCCAGTGCAACCAAAAATAAGTATGAATAAGTAAAGTGAGTTAGAATGAAGGGGGAAGAGAGGAGTGGGCATCAGATAAGGTGAAGAACACTGACAGGGAACACAGAACACACAATTTCTCAGAAGTAGATCATACATCTCATCTGGTAGACCTGCCCTGAAAACAGCAGGACCCAATGACGAGGCTGCGGGCTAACAGGGCCAGGGCTAAAAAGAAGACTGAAGTTGAAAGGTTACTAGAAAATAAAAAAACAATAAGGACCAAAGCAGAAACCAGATATCCACCTTTCTTACAAGGAGGGGAGAGGACTGCCTGTCATGGCAGGGACATGACATGAGATGTGATGTGACTCATGAGACAAAGTAAAAGCTTAGAGACCATGCTGTGGGCTAATGGCAAGGGTGATGTCCCTTCCTTCTCTCTCCTCCAGATGAGAAGTCAGGGTAGATTAAAGACATTCACAGACCCCCTCTTGTTATACCTGATGAATCTGAAAGCTGTGACAGAGAAGGCAAAGGCTCAACACACAGAAAAGGAGATAAACAGACCCAACTGGGAGGGAAACAGCAGGAGGTGTGAAGGAGGCAAATAAAATCCAAGTTGTCCCTGTAAATCCCAGGAAAAAAGGGTGGTTAACCAAGGCAATCTGTTTTCCGAGTGTCAGCACACAGGAAGGTGGACAGCTCTCGTATTTCATTCGGAGGCTACCTCCTGGTACAGAGCGAACACAAGTTTGGCAGGTCCTTGGGCGGTTGGAGCAATCTGATGATGGGCCATGGAATAAGACCAGCCCTCAACCAGCTACAAGCCTGCCTTCAGCACTGAGGCACAGAGTGAGGAGCACATCGTCGTCTGCATGACCCTTGCTTCTCCCCTCAGCCCACCCTGCCACATCCACACACATCCCTTCAGAAAAGCTGAAGACGAGAGAACCCTAGTTTATTAACCCAACATACTGCAAATCTAATTAAAAGTCAAATACACAATACTCTCTTCAAAATCCAAATGTTCTTTACAGAAACATCAAGGAGGAAGGGAGCAGAGCCGAATGGCTCCACGAAGGTAATCAGAATTCATCTTCAGGGACTCGTACCAATTACTTGCAGCTCATTATCAGTGCTCTGTGTAGTAGGGGAACACCTAGAGACCACATCATTAGCGTCCTACACATTCATTATGCCACAAATGGAAACACCATAACAAAGCAACCCTGGTGTTCAGGGAAAGATAAGGTTTCAGTCCCCAGTTCCAGAACACTTAAGTCTATTCAAGTTTTCAGCAAAAATGTTGTTGAACCTGGGGGAAGGTGCAGGCTGGTTCTTTCTGCATAAAACCATAACCTAATAATTAATAAAACTGAGCATTACTCTTTCTTACTATAAACAATTGAAAGTCTCAAAAACTCTTGGACAATGGTTTATGCTCACCTCTTTAGTTCTGACAACACAAGTTAAATGGTGCTTTTGATAAGAATGATTCAATATGCATGAAAACAAATAATCAAATTAGCTGTATAAAAGTTCTGTCTCTTTCCATAAGCCAGCTGAAATGAAGAATAAAACCTCCCAAAGCAAAGCTAATAAAACAATAAAGAGAAGAAGTTAAACTGTACAAAGTGAGCTTTTGAAGGATATTATCATGAAACCACTTCTGGAAAGAAAAGTTCTTCCCATATCAGCCAAAGTTATGAAACACGTCTGAGGGAAAGCCTTGCCTGCCAAAGTGGGTAGGCATTGAACTTATTTATTTGCAGGGCTTTGGTTTGGAATGCAAATGTCAGAAAGAACATCACAGGAAGAGGAGAAATGGGAAAGGAAAGCTTATTTGTTTTGTCATTTAAATTCTTTTTTATTTTACTCTATAACCATTTCTTTTAAAGGCCTACAAAGTGGTTTCCAGTTCAGAATACCCATTATATTCACTTGCAGGATTCCCAAAAGCAGGTGGAGAGGGCCAGGTTCCACTGAGTGCAGCTCAGCCACGCTCTTTTCTGAGTTAGCAGGACTGGTATGCTAAGAGGGAGAGGGTCAAGACCCTTTCAACTAAAACACCACAAACCAGTTTTAGGATTGGAAGCACACATAGGTTGAGACAGTATAGGCGGCAACAGGATAACTATCCCATTATGTTGCTATCTGCCCATTTAATTGAATGGAGAGAGAAGAACCATATATCTGTGAGAATACTCTGCTGGGGAAGATATAATAAAGATAACATGTTTGTGGAACTTGTTCTTAAGGAGCTTACAAACTAGTAAAGTGGTACATAAAGTCAGAAGAGAAGACTAAAGGAAAGCTTTACAGAAGCAATAGCTTTTGAAGCATCTGACTAAAAAAAAAAAATGGTGACAGTGGGACAAGTAGAAATGGAAGGTATCTGACATAGAGTGGAGCAGAGAGCAAGTCACAGAAATAGGAAAACACTGGGCACTCAGGAAGAACAGTGGATGATTAAATTCAGTTGTATCAGCAGTTCTCAAACTTGATCAGGTTACAAAGGACCTGGAATTCATGATGCTCTCTGCAAAACAAGAGGCTATTTGTAGAGCTTTAAAGAATAATGAAATATTAATCCCTCTTAAGAAGGAAGAACAATCTAATCTATATTTAAAAGCATATGCACAAAGACTAGAATGGAAGAAATAATTTGAATTACGTTAACGTTTACACTTTCTATTTTACTGGGCAAAGAACACAATTACTTGACTTTTATAGAGAAATATTTTGGTTCTGGTGGCAGAGCACTGATGAGCAGGAACACATCTATTTCCAGCTTGATGCCATGGGAGATTATGTTACCAAACTTAATCTTCCATTGAACGCAATGACAAAACTAACTAAAATGAAATTTAAAATACCCTTCTAATCTATATCCATGGCCAGATAATAAGAAATAATTCAAGCCAAAAGTAAAGCAGAGAGAGGAAAACAAAAAAGACTCTAGTTTTTGCCTTAGAAATATTTTACCAACCTGACTTGAAATTTAGCCTTGGTTTCAGGTCCTCATAAATCTAGGGATTAACAGCAAGGCACAGGGCCGACCTGCAGCAAGAAATCTAACCAGAGACTTCCCGTCAGAGCTAGCCATGAAAGACCCACACATTCAGTGCCAGGTGAACTAGAAGTAAGCTGTTTTCCCCTTTGAATAAATTCAATGAAAATTTACCATCTCAAGTATTACTGTGAAGAAAAAAATACTCATTTGATAATTCATAATGACAAGTTAACCCTCATAGAGATTTAAAGTCTTAATTTACATGTAGTGGTCTGAAAAACCTCAATCCAAGATTGTAAAGAGGTCCCACACTGGCAGTTCTGACAAAGGAGTGAAAGAATCAAATGCCTGCTAAAGCCACCTTTATTCCAAGTATCAAAGAATTCTTATAAATAAAGTCCAGGAAACGTAAGCAACTCACAATCAATCATCAAACATGTAAGGAAACAAAATTAAATGCCATGAAGTGAAAGCTCATGATACAATGAACAGATACATGAATCAAGATTAATACTTCAGATATTGGAATTTCAAACACAGAATTTAAAATAAGTATGTTTAAATTAAAAAAAAAAAAAAGAATCTTAATAAGAGAATATTTTTGAAAAAGAGGAAAAGAGAATTTCTTTTATGGTTTCCAGGACGAAGGTAGGGTGGATATAAAATGATCTCTTATAATGCCAGGTAGTAGAGTGCCTAAAACAAGAATATGAACACAAGGACACAGAGGTTGGTTTAAATGCATGCATCACTTGGTCAAATCTAGGACAACTCTACTAAAACAAAGTATAAGACTGTTGGAAAAAATGGAAATTTATAAATTCATACTGACCAAATTTTAAAAGAGTAAAAAACAACTCTTTTATTAAAATACTAAAGACTGGAAGCTTTGGAAGGAGTGATAGAATTTTTAAAAAAAAAAATCATTTTATAACCATCCTGGTAAAGGCTGGATAAGGCAAGAATCATTAATAAATGTTAAATAATGGGAGAAATTTTGATATTGAACAAGTTACTTAAATGATCTCAGAGTGTTTCCCAGAGACTGCTTATTAGTACCAGGGATGAAAAACACAGTAATTATACAGTGTAAAAACTGGAAAACACCTTGACTGGGTAATAAAAACTATCACCAATGAGGGCCAGATGGATATTATAGGTCTCCAGGTATAATACTCTGAGAAAGAAGCATCACTTATGTAGCACCCTAGCCAAGAAAGCATAACTTCAATATAACTATGAACATCAGATTAGGCAAGCCCCAAAGGAGAAACAGTCTGTGCCAGAAAAAGGGGTGGGTAAGGAGAGAAGGACCGTATTCTTTAAAAAATGCCAGTGTTAAAAGACAAGATCATAGAAGGGTTCCAGATTAAAGAAAGTTAGAGAGAAAATCAGATGTAATGCTTGACCCCATACTGTATCTTGTATAGAGGGGGAAAAAGTGCAATAAAGAATATTAGGGACTTCCCTGGTGATCCAGTGGTTAAGACTCCATGATTTCAATGCAGGGAGTGTGGGTTCTATCCCTGGTTGGGGAACTAAGATTCCATATGATATGTTGCACAGCAAATTAATTAATTAAATAAAGATATAATTTTTTTAAAAAAGAATGCAATTAGGTTAACTAGCAAAACTGGAATACAGACAATAATTAGATAAAAGTACTGTACAAATGTTTTATTTACTGAAATTGATAATTACATTGAGATAATGTAAGGGAACAGTCCTATTCTTAAAAAATATACACTGAAAAAATATACACTGAACTACTTAAGGCAAAATGTTGTAATCTAAGCAATTTACCCTCAAATGGTTCAGGAAAAAGTATGTATGAGAGAGAAAAAGCAAATAATAATGCAGGATAAAATGACAACTAGCATATCTGAGTAAGACATGCAAAAGGAAATCTAAACCTAGATGCAGCACAGTTAAGCTTTAGAACACAAAAACCAATATAAAATCTTAAAAGAAGGAAGAGGAAAAAAACACTGTATCCAGTGAAGCAAATAAATAACAGATATTTCAACCACAAGTACAGCATTTTGAAGACACTAGAATTATGTCCTCAATACGCCAAATGAAAACCGTTAACCTAACACTTAATACAATACAAGATATCTTCCCAGGTAAGGGACTCTCTACCAAGTACACAGGATTGGGCAGAATGAAAATGATCCAAGATAGAGTTATGAGATGCAAGGAAAAATGAAGGGTATAAAAAGGGGAAATGTAAGGTTAAATCTAAACAAGCAATAGCTATGGTCTAATTTTTTAAAACAATAAATACTAAATAGTAATGATGATGATGGTGGTAATAATTGCTGGGGCTGAAGAATAGAATTAAGATATAATGTAAGAAAGAAGAATGAGGATGATGAGATTAAGCATTCAAGGTTTCCTGCATTAATAAATACCTTTCTTCTACTTCTAAATGACTTTAGACTTTGGTAAATTCCTATAAAATTTGTAGAGTTACCACCAAAAGGACTGAAATAGTGCATGTAATTTCTAAAATAACTGAGAGGAAAATGAAATGAGAAAAAAATAATCAACTCAGAGCAAAGCAAGGAATTAGAGGAAAAAGAAATATAGAAAAGGCAGAAAAAGAAAGCATAAAATAAATTACAAATTTATCAGTAATTACAATGAATGTAAATGGACAAAAAATTGCAGTAAAAGAAAAGAGATTATCAGATCAGACTGGCATAAGAAAAATCAAAGTATGCAGTGCTTTAAAGAGTGCTGCTAAGAAGAAAAAAGAGTCATGAGTAAAAAGGGTTTTCTTCTTTTTTCAATCAGAGAAATAGCAACTAGAAGTATGCTGCTGTACCTACAATAAAATCAGGCTAAAAAGACTTTAAAGTAAAATAAAACTCCATAGATTAAAAAAGCCATCAGAATAATAAAGTATTTAACACTTAAGTAGAACCTAAGATTTCTAAAAATATATGCAATGTTACAAAACTGCAAGAAAAGAAACATACTATATGGCAAAATTTGGCAGAATCACAATCCACAATTAAGCTGGAGATTTTAATACACCTCTTGTGAGTAGTTGATGTATCAGTCAGAATAGTAAGTACTAATATATATGTTATTTCAATAACAAAATCGACATGCTTGATTTTGTTGTTGTTGTTGACTTGCTAAGTTGCGTCCGACTCTTCTGCGACCCCGTGAACTGTAGCCCGCCAGGTGCCTCTGTCCATAGGATTCCCCAGGCAGGAATACTGAAGGGGGTTGCCATTTCCTTCTCCAGGACACGTTCCCAACCTAGGGAACGAACCTGCAACTCCTACATTGACAAGCAGATTCTTTACATGAGCCATCTGGGAAGCCCATGCTTGACGTACTGTACATATAAATAACACTAAATTCAGTAATTTCAGGATCAGTTCAGTCGTTCAGTCATGTCTGACTCTGCGACCCCATGAATCGCACCACGCCAGGCCTCCCTGTTCATCACACACTCCCAGAGTTCACTCATATCCAAGTCTATCGAGTCAGTGATGCCATGCAGCCATCTCATCCTCTGTCGTCCCCTTCTCCTCCTCCCCCCAATCCCTCCCAGCATCAGAGTCTTTTCCATTGAGTCAACTCTTCGCATGAAGTGGCCAAAGTACTGGAGTTTCAGCTTTAGCATCATTCCTTCCAAAGAAATCCCAGGGTTGATCTCCTTCAGAATGGACTGGTTGGCTCTCCTTGCAGTCCAAGAGACTCTCAAGAGTCTTCTCCAACACCACAGTTCAGAAGCATCAGTTCTTCAGCGCTCAGCCTTCTTCACAGTCCAACTCTCACATCCACTGGAAAAACCATTGCCTTGACTAGACGGACCTTAATAGGCAAAGAAATGTCTCTGCTTTTGAATATGCTATCTAGGTTGGTCATAACTTTTCTTCCAAGGAGGAAGTGTCTTTTAATTTCATGGCTGCAGTCACCATCTGCAGTGATTTTGGAGCCCCCAAAAAATAAAGTCTGATACTGTTTCCACTGTTTCCCATCTATTTCCCATGAAGTGATGGGACCGGATGCCATGATCTTTGTTTTCTGAATGTTGAGCTTTAAGCCAACTTTTTCACTCTCCTCTTTCACTTTCATCAAGAGGCTTTTTAGCTCCTCTTCACTTTCTGCCATCAGGGTGGTGTCATCTGCATATCTGAGGTTATTGATATTTCTCCCGGCAATCTTGATTCCAGCTTGTGTTTCTTCCAGTCCAGAGTTTCTCATGATGTACTCTGCATATAAGTTAAATAAGCAGGGTGACAATATACAGCCTTGATGTACTCCTTTTCCTATTTGGAACCAGTCTGTTGTTCCATGTCCAGTTCTAACTGTTGCTTCCTGACCTGCATACAGATTTCTCAAGAGGCAGGTTAGGTGGTCTGGTATTCCCATCTCTTTCAGAATTTTCCACAGTTTATTGTGATCCACACAGTCAAAGGCTTTGGCATAGTCAATGAAGCAGAAATAGATGTTTTTCTGGAACTCTTGCTTTTTCAATGGTCCAGCGGATGTTGGCAATTTGATCTCTGGTTCCTCTGCCTTTTCTAAAACCAGCTTGAACATCAGGGAGTTCACGGTTCACGTATTGCTGAAGCCTGGCTTGGAGAATTTTGAGCATTACTTTACTAGCGTGTGAGATGAGTGCAATTGTGCGGTAGTTTGAGCATTCTTTGGCATTGCCTTTCTTTGGAATTGGAATGAAAACTGACCTTTTCCAGTCCTGTGGCCACTGCTGAGTTTTCCAAATTTGCTGGCATATTGAGTGCAGCACTTTCATACAACCCAGCAATCCCATTGCTGGGCATACACACCGACAAAACTAGAATTGAAAGAGAAATGTGTACCCCAAAGTTCATCACAGCACCGTTTAGAATAGCTAGGACATGGAAGCAACTAGATGTCCATCTGCAGATGAATAGATAAGAAAGCTGTCATACATATACACAATGGAATATTACTCAGCTATTAAAAAGAATGCATTTGAATCAGTTCTAATGAGGTGGATGAAACTGGAGCCTATTATACACACTGAAGTAAGTCAGAAATAAAAACACCAATACAGTATATTAATGCATATATATGGAATTTAGAAAGATGATAATGATGACCCTATATGCGAGACATATCTTAGGCTGGATGAAGCAGAAGCTGGAATCAAGATTGCTGGGAGAAATATCAGTAACTTCAAAATGGAGATAATTTCCTGTGGCCATGTATGGATGTGAGAGTTGGATTGTGAAGAAGGCTGAGCGCTGAAGAACTGATGCTTTTGAACTGTGGTGTTGGAGAAGACTCTTGAGAGTCCTTTGGACTGCAAGGAGATCCAACCAGTCCATTCTGAAGGAGATCAGCCTTGGGATTTCTTTGGAAGGAATGATGCTAAAGCTGAAACTCCAGTACTTTGGCCACCTCATGCGAAGAGTTGACTCAATGGAAAAGACTCTGATGCTGGGAGGGATTAGGGGCAGGAGGAGAAGGGGACGACAGAGGATGAGATGGCTGGATGGCATCACTGACTCAATGGACATGGATATGAGTGAACTCCGTGAGTTGGTGATGGATAGGGAGGCCTAGCAGGCTGCGATTCATGGGGTCGCAAAGTCGGACACGACTGAGCGACTGAACTGAACTGAACCACCTTTATGGCAGAAAGTGAAAAAGAACTAAAGAGTCTTGATAAAAGTGAAAGAGGAAAGTGAAAAACTCTCCTGTTAAAACTCAACATTAAAAAAACGAACATCATGGCATCTGATCCCATCACTTCATGGCAAATAGATGGGGAAACAATGGAAATAGTGACAGACTACTTTTTTGGTCTCCAAAATCACTGTGGACGGTGACAGCAACCATGAAATTAAAAGACACTAGCTCCTTGGAAGAAATCAAAGACAAACCTAGACAGCATATTAAAAAGTAGAGACACTACTTTGCTGAAAATGGCCTGTATCATCAAAGCTATGGTTTTCCCTGTAATCATGTATGCATGTGAGAATTAGGCCATAAATAAGGCTGAACACTGAAGAACAGATGCTTTTGAACTGTGGTGTTGGAGAAGAGTCTTGAGAGTCCCTTGGATAGCACAGAGATCAAAGGAGTTCATCCTAAAGGAAATCAGTCATGAATATTCATTGGAAGGACTGATGCTGAAGCTCCAGTACTTTGGCCACCTGATACAAAGAACTGACTCATTGGAAAAGACCCTGATGCAGTGAAAGACTGAAGGTAGGAGGAGAAGGGGATGACAGAAGATGAGATGGTTGAATCGCAGATTCAATGGACATGAGTTTGAGCAAGCTCTGGAAGATGATGAAGGTTAGGGAAGCCTGGCAACCTGCAGTTCATGGGGTTGCAAAGAGTCAGACACAACTGAGCAGCTAACTGAAGTGAAAGTGGCCAATCATCATTTTTGTAAATAAAGTTTTATTGGAACCCAGCTACACTCATTCATTATTTATTACCTATGGCTGCTCTCACAATACAATGTGAGAACTGAGGACCTGAAACAGAGACCATGTGGTTCACAAAGTCTAAATTATTTACTATCTAGTATTGTACAGAAAAAGTTTGACAACCTTCAGGTTTGAAAAGTAAATTCTGTAACTCCAAAGGCAGAAAAAATTTCATTCTGTAACTCAAGTTTTATTAAGTGCATACAGGCTTGATAATAACCTTCACAAAGATCATTTGAGGAAAAAAATAACAAAACAATTTTACTCATAGCTGAAAAAGTCCTAAATGAAATGTCAGAAAACTGAATCCGGCACTGTGTAAAAAATACAATACATCATTATCAATTTCAGTTTAACTGAGGAATTACAGATTGATTTAACATTAGAAAATCAATTATTGTATTTTATCAAGCTAACAAATTAGGAGGGAAATCTTATCATTTCAATAGATGCAGAAACTATATACTAAAATTCAACAGCATTCATGACAAAAATTAAATCTTACCAAACTAGAAATAGAAGGGAACTTCCTTAATCTGATAAAGATTGTCTGAAAACAAAATAAAGCAAAAACTATTCACTCTATTTAATAGGAAATGGAAAGTGCTTCCTTTAAGATTAAAGAAAGGAATCTTGATATCAAGATTTCTATTTGTCATTTTACTTAATATCCTAAGTAAAGAGATAAACTAAGGAGAAAAAATAAAAGATTAGAGATGAAACAAAACTGTCATTATATACATATGAGATGACTATGCACATAGAAAATCCAAATGAAGCTGCAAGAAACTTATTAGTGAGTTTTGTAAGGCTACTGGATTCAAAATCAATACATAAAAATCAAATGTATTTTTACATAACAGCAATTAACTTCACAACATGTAAAATTTTGGTGCTATAACATATATAACATGAAATTTATAATTTCAACCATTAAACATACAGTTAATGGCCTTAAATCTGTTAATAGTGTGGTGGAACCATCACAATCATCCAACTCCAGAACTTCAAGTCCATTAAACAATAACTCCCATTCCTTCCTCCCCAGCCCCTAAGAACTGGCATTCTAACTTTCTGTCTCCATGAATCTGACTACTCTAGCCACCTTATACATGGTAAATCATACAGGATTTGTCCTTTAGTGACTGGCTTCTTTCACTTTGTCTAATGTCCTAAAGATTCATCCATGTCACAGGATATGTCAGAATTTCCTTCTTTTTTAAGGTTGAACAATATTCTATTATATAGAGATACCACATTTTGTTTACTTATTCATTAGTCAATGGACATTTGGCTATTGTGGCTTTTGGTGGATTGTAAATAGTGCTGCTATGAACACTGGTATACAAATACCTATTCAAATTCTTGCTTTCAATTCATTTGGGTATATACCCAGAAATGGAATTGTTATAGGGGGCTTTCCAGGTGGTTCAGTGAGGAAAGAATCCACCTGCAATGCAGGAGACACAGGTTCAGTCTCTGGGTCGGGAAGATCCTCTGGAGGAGGGCATGGTAACCCACTCCAGTATTATTACCTTGAGAATCCCATGGGCAGAGGAGCCTGGCAAATTACAGTCTCTAGGATCACAAAGAGTCGAACACAACTGAAGAGACTAAGCATGCACACATGCATGTATGAAACTGTTATAAATGTAATATTTTCAAATATTATTTGCAGTAGCATTAAAAAACTAAGTACCTCTGAATGAATGTAATAGAAATGTGCCAGTATATTATAAAGAGACATATAGAGAAAATCATAAAATTTCATGGAAGGCCAAAAACTTTTAAATAAAGGAACAGAAACATTATATTCTAGGGTTGGAAGAAACAATATTGTAAAGAGGGCAATTCCTTCTAAATCATTCAATAGGTAATGTAATTATAATGAAAATACAACACATTTTCACTTTGGGACTTGATAAGCTGATTCTAAAATTTACATGGCAGAGCAATGAGCCAAGAATCACCAGGACAGCCCTGAAAAATAGTATGTATGTCAGTGCATGTGGTGTGGGGAGGGACCTTGACTTAAAAAATAAAAAATACTGCTTAAAAGTTATATAATAATTAAAGCAATATAGTGTTAGTATATGAATAAAGTGACTAATGGAAAACAAACCTATGTAAATTTGGAGACTCAATTTACAACAGAGTTGGTCCTCAGATCACTGAGAAATGAATAGATTAATACCTTTTGGTACTAGATATGCTTCACCATTGGACTTCCCTGGTGGCTCAGATGGTAAACCGTCTGCCTACAATGCAGGAGACCCAGGTTCAATCTCTGGGTTGGGAAGATCTCCTGGAGAAGGAAATGGCAACTCACTCCAGTATTCTTGCCTGGAAAATCCCATGGACGGAGGAACCTGATAGGCTATAGTCCATGGGGTCACAAAGAGTTAGACATGACTGAGTGACTTCACTTTCATTTTCATGCTTCATCATATGGAGAGAAATGAAATTGGACTTTTATCTCACACAATACACAAAAATTAACTCTGTATGGATTAATTAAATGTGAGAGATAAAACTAGAACATTTTAGATAATAGTATAAAATGGTTTTAGGGCCTCTGAATAGAGAAGAATTTTTAAAACAAGATACAGAAAATACAAACTATACAGAAAAAGTAACAAATTCAACTAATTTAAAATTAAGAATTTCTGTTTATCAGAAGACACCATAAATAGAATGAGTAAAGAAGTTACAGTCTAGGAAATGATTTGCAACACAGATTACTTACAAAGTATTAGTGATCACGATATGCAAAATACTCTTAAAACTGAGTAAGAGAAAGTCCAACATCAAAACAAAAACACAGAGAAAAGATGCAAAGGAGGACATGAGTCCTCCTTTTAACTTTAAAAAAGTTAAAATTAAAAACCACAACAATGTTGTTAAACACACACAAGATACTATTCCATATCCATCCCACTAGAAAAAACTTAAAAGTCTGACAGTTAAAGAGTGTTGGTAAGAATGTAAAATAACTGCAACATATTTACACTGCTAGTGAGAGTAGAAATTGGTACAATTAATTTGGAAATCAACTTGGTATTATCCACTAATGCTGGTAGTGTACATACCCTAAATTGCAACAACTCTAATCCTAGGTAAAAATCAAGAATATGTAAGGAGACATGCAAAAGAATAGTCATATAGCACGGTTGTTATAGATCAAAACTGGAAACAACCTCTCTTGTTCACTGTTGGTCAACAGAGAATTTGTACACTGCTATAATGACACGTACTATAACAGTACTTTGGCCACCTGATGCGAAGAGTCGACTTGCTGGAAAAGACCTTGATACTGGGAAAGACTGAGGGCATGAGGAGAAGGAGGCGACAGACGATGAGTTGGATGGCATCATCAACTCAATGGACATGAGCTTCAGCAAACTCTGGGAGACAGTAAAGGACAGGGAAGCCTGGTGTGCTACATACAGTCCATGAGGATGCCAAGAGTCAGACACAACTGAGCAACTGAGCAATAGACAGTGGCACAATGGAACACTACAGTGGCAATGGAAACAAAAGCATCACAGATACGCAGAACAACAGTGTTGACGTTCAGTAACTAAGGAGCAGAAAAACTGCAGAACTGATTCCAGTCACATAAAATTAAAGATAGGAATTGTTGTTTAGTGATACAAACATAAACTGTAAGGAAACAATTACTGGAAGTGATTCATTTTAAGTATTTATATGGTAAATCACTGTTTACTGTCAAAGAATTGGAATGGTGGATACAGTATTACTGCCAGTTTCCATCTTGACTCTATAATCTAGTCTAAGAGTACTACATTATTAGCAGTGCCCTGTTACCAAATTCTTCAAGAGTCAGGATTTACCAACCTGGATAAAGTTACTGTGTCAAGTTTTCAAAAAAAAAAAAAAAAAAAAAGCACAACAAGAAACTTGATTCTCCTAGGTTGTTGTGTGCTTATTTTTAAAAACTAAGTTTAAGGTTTCTAAACAGTTTAAGGACAGAGACAAAGATCAAAATGTCTCTCCCTTATATTGAAAATTCACCACTTTTTTAATAAGATCTAAGTAATATAGGTACCACCCATGCAGAATCATATTAGAATGAAAAAGCCGTAAGAAACCTATCAGTTGTGTCAAATGGTGACAACATTCACATGACATCGGCTTCTGCTGCCCCTCAGTTACTCATGAAATTGTTAAAAGTGGTTATTTTAGAGAAATGAGAAATTCAAGACCCTAAAGAACTGAGCACTTTGACCACTACATCTTTCAGGAATAGACTCCTGTGAGATGCTATAATAGAGAACAAAGAATTTTCCTACAACATGAACATGGACAGGTTGTTAGATTTTATTTAAGGGTTGGATTCATTTTAAAAGGTAGTTTAAACATTCTGGATGGCATTACTCAATTCTGTAAGAATCTCTGCAGCTTAACTTTTGAAACAATTTGATTTTAACAGAAACTTGTTAATAATACAAAAGTAGGCTTATGCTATAAGGGTAAGTGAAAAATGGAGAATATAACATCTAAAGTAATATTTACAATATGATCTGGGTAGAGTATGAACCCTACTGTGTAAGGAAACATAAAGATCAGGAGGTAAAGCCATATTCGACTCTTTGTGACCCCATGGACTGCAGCCCACCAGGCTCCTCTGTCCATGGGATTCTCTCCAGGCAAGAATACTGCAGTAGGTTGCCATTTCCTCCTTTAGGGGATCTTTCCAACCCACGGACTGAACCCAAGTTTCTTGTATCTCCTGCACTGGCAGGCAGATTCTTTACCATTGTGCCACCTGAGAAGCCCCAAAATATCAGGGAAGGTTCAGTCTAATGACTCAAAAGTCAACCAAAGGTCATGAATTTATAAAAATCTTCATTATAAGTCTCAGTCGATCAAAGGAGTCCACTCTATTAAGAGTACACATACTGGGTAGAAATGATTTGTGGCGTCATCCTTTGGTCGATGAATCAAAGGGAGGCAATGTCTCTAGAAAGTCATACTAATTGCTTCCCAGTTATCTCTAGAATGGACTGTGCCATATGTCATTGCCTTGAGATAGGTTACAACAGTACTGGAACAATGTATTTCTCTTTCAGAGCTGACTCACTACTTTCTTTCAACCACAGTCAGGTTGAGCCTGGATAAGACCTGGATATGGTGTAGAGAAGTCTAGGGTGGAGTTCCTGTAAGCCTAGATCTCTCCACAGTTATCACGTATTGAAATAATGAAGGAACTTGGAAGTTCCCAAAATAATATTTCCAAGTCTATTTTTTTCGAGCTGAATCATGACCACTGCCTGATGAGCCTTCAGAGGGACACAGAACAGCACAAAAGCCATCTAACCATTGATTGGCGTCAACTGTGTGTTTGCTACACATATATATATACACTAACACATTCTCACCCTTCTCTCTCTCTTTTTTTTTAAGGGAAACTAATTATGGAAGCCTGGCTCCAGGCTGTAATTTTGTAGAAGATGCCAGCATAGTTGTTTTCAAGTTAAAAAAAAAAAAAAGTTGCACTTTTGTACTCAGAGACCTCTTGTTTTAATTTATGCAAAGCTTAAAACATTTTGTTAGGCCTGAGTGAGACCATCTGTGCAAGAAATAAAGGATGCCTAAGGGTAAAATAGGCAAGAATAGTAATGCTGAATGTGTGGAGGGCGGCAGGCAGCCTACGGGTTTTGCAACTACTGCTGTGACCTTTACTACTTTAGAGAAGAAACAAGAGTAATTTCCATATATTGGCTGCTCTAGAAAAAGCCTGGCATTCCTCTCCTCTTGCTCTTTCTTTTTTCCCTCATTCCTTAATAATAAGCAGTTGGCAAAGCAGACCTCACAAAGAAAACAACAGCCAGGTTGAGAATCATGCTTTCACACACACACACACACACACACACACACACACGAGTGAGACAATTTGAGGGGAAAGAGACTAGGGATAAGAAACCAGGATGTATGAAATGAACTCAGAAGGAACATGATAACTATCTCAAATACTGGAGGAGTTATCAAGCAGAAGGAAGGAATGAAGAGAGGTATTACATGAGGGAATACTGGTATGTCAGGCACTTCCACAGGGCATCCATATTTGATTTTATTTAATGTGAAAATGTTGCCTGATTTTATAACCCCAGAAAGTAAAAAAGGGACCAACAGAAAAGACATTAGACAGAAGGGGAAGTACAGATAGAAGGAGGTCGGTATGGAAGTGAAGTGGAGGAGAGAGGGAATCAAAGACAGAACTGGTGACCTCTGAAGACACCAGACTGGCAGACCCTGGCAATGCTCTAGTCCTGATTGGATGACTGCTTGCCTTGGAGCCTGTCTGAAAGAATGGGGTACGAGTTTCACACTCTTCCCAACTACAAAATCTTGGTCTATGCAGTGAGGAGGTTGACAGGGTGGGTGAGAAGCCACTGGCACCACCTGTGGTGGAAATAGGGGGAGTGGGGGCTATGTCGGGTCTCTTTAACCAAAGACACCTGCAGCACCTACACTTACACTGTGTCTGCCACGACTCCCCTCCTAAGTGCCAGCCTCGGGAGAGGAGAAGGGCACCTGTCCTTGCTGAGCTACCCCGAGGCTCCAGATCAACACAGCTAGAGTAAGGGCTGTACCGCACCTGGACTGAGCAAGAGGTTTTGACCGAAGGAGAACAGGATAACTCGGGCTCCTGCAGCTTCAGCTGAATGCAGAAAGCATCCTGAAAGGAGCATTCCTCCTCCCTGCAGCCCTGCCATCTCGAGGTCGCTGGGAACCACTTTAACCCAGGTGTGTTAGAACAGCCTCTCTCTGTAAATCAAAGCTTTTTTTCAGAGACAGCAACATTAGTCTTTAAAATGATGGCTTTTTTCCCCATCACTCTGAAATTAACATTACAAAGGCCTGACCTTATGTGCATTAAGTATTCCCCAAAGGAGCACAAGAATATTTTGTGAGTTTGTTCATATTGCATATCTTTCTTTTGATTACCTTTGGGGCTTATTAAGGAATCCATGCTTCTCCCCCCTCCCATTTTTCTTACAGGGGTCCCACAGGGGTTTGGGATGAAGGAATGGAGAAAGAACCCAAACCAAGGGTGTAATAGTTACATCAAAGCCTAAAAGACTTTTATTTACCAAAAGAAAGGTTTAAAAAAAAAACTTCAAAAAAGTAATAAGCACTTTTATCTAGGGGATATATTTACAACAAAATTATATATAGCTACAGTGTACGGCTAAAAATAAGATCTTTTATATCGAACTTCTTAGGGCACAGAATTAGCTTTAAAACAAAGATAAGTAAGTAGTGATAAAGCACTGAATGTCCTAAAAATCAAAATGATATGTGCTATTTTTTCCCATTATATACTGTTATTCTACAACTGTGGTCTAGAATCTTACATATATACCAAAATGGATAAGGGCAAATGTACATCAGAGGAGACTGATGGTGCTAAAGACATCATCTAGGACGGAGGAATCTAGGTCTCCATTCAGAATTCAGCACCATAAATCTGCATTGTAATCAAGAACTGTTGCTTTGTTGTTTTCAGTTGCTAAGTCATGTCCGACTTTTCTGTGACTCCATGGACTATACACTGCCAGGCTCCTCTGTCTATGGGGTTTCCCAGGCAAGAATACTGGAGTGGGTAGCCATTTCCTTCTCCACGGGATCTTCCTGACCCAGAGATAGAACTTGCGTCTCCTGCATTGGCAGGTGGGTTCTTTACCACTGAGCCATCTGGGAAGCCCAGTCAAGATCTAGAGGGTGCTTCCCCTAATTATTCAGGCAGGCATCCTATGCGTACAAGGCCACTGACACTGTAAATTATCCAACGCTATGGGGCTGGGGGGTCACTGTTAAATATTTTCAGACAGAGAGGACTTAACCTTGGATTCAGACCACCTAACTGCTCTTCCAAAACTCAAAGCAGATACCCGAAGTCCTCAAGCTTCTTTCTCTCAAGCATAAGCTTTGACTTCTCATTTCAGTCTTGAGTGAAAAGATAAATAGAAAACCATTTCACTGAAACTTTTGCTTGTATAAACATTACATAGACTAAAGCAAGAAGAAGAAAACTAAACATTCATAATCCTATGAATTAAAAATAGTCACTTTAAATGTTTTGATGTCTTTCCAGAGCTTTCTTTGGATACAGATAGTTATTTTTTCAAATTAAGTTACCATGTTGTGCATGCTATATAAAAGCAGAGGGTAGTATGCTCAATACCAAAAATGAAAGTAAGTCCTGAGCAGATGAGCTAAACATGGGCTCGAGATGGGGAGACAGAGGGTGGAGACTAACATCAATAAGGATGGTTTCTAAAATGATGTCGGTGATGCTGGACGAGCGGAGGAGGGAGCATAGTGGCAAGCCCCTGGGCCTTGTTCTGCACTCAGTTCACTCCTTCTGCTCCCAAGATGGCACGTGCACTGCCGTCACTTATGTAGCACCTTCCAGATGCCAGGCACGTTCCAACAGTCTCATGAAAACCATGGGACACAAGTATTATTAAATACTATTATTTTATTATAATCAAGGAAAACTTGGATTTGAAGAGTTAAGAAACTTTCCCATACAGTTAAACTGTGGCTCAGGGAATAATCACAACCAAATGTGTCTGACATCAAAGTCAATGCTACTAGTTTACCAGGTTACATCTATTGTACCCAGGGCTCCAGAAGAGCCACTTTAGTGAACTCAGCTGTGTTGCGTTAAATCTCATCAAGAGCCTGTACTCCTAGGCTACTGCAGTCAGGAGATTCTGGCTGTTAGGAAGAGCAGAGTCACTCCAGACAGCTCAGGCAGCCTCTATGGACCACACCAGCCCTATATCATCTCTTATTCTGCATTCACGGCTCTGATTATACTATTCGGTGACTCGTTAATCCCATCCGGCCCCATAATCCCTTTCTCACCACTATTTACCCCATGCTGTTGTTTAGTCACTAAGTCATGTCTAACTCTTTGTGACCCCCAAGGACTGTAGCCTGCTAGACTCCACTGTCCATGGGATTTCTCAGGCAAGGAAACTGGAGTGGATTACCATTTCCTCCTCCAACGGGTCTTCCAAACCCAGGGATTGAACCTGCATCTCCTGCATTGGCAGGTGGATTCTTTGCCACTGAGCCGCCTGGGAAGCCCCTGCTTACTCCATGGTACCACTTAACATTATGTGTTTATGCTCTCCTTTCATAACTAAATGTACGTAGACAGCAGGGGCAGGGTTCAGTATTTCCTCCATTCTCGGGTACACTGCATTACAGACAGTAGGTCCTCAATGAACACAATTTTTTTTTCAGAATCCCAGAGGAGTATGGTTCATGGAACGACTTTTTCCATCCATTTCCAAAACTTAGATCATGGGGTTGGTTCTACATAAACTCTGTACACAGGGAAGGAGGAAGAGATGGAAGTTTTAAAAAAAATTATTCCTCTTAATTTTCCAAACTATTGAACATAACTGAAAAATCATCTTCTTCAAAGAGAAACTAAGAATTAGAATAGGTACTGTGTGTATGTGTTAGTCACTTCAGTCGTGTCTGACTCTTTGCGACCCCATGGACTGTAGCCCATTAGGCTCCTTAGTTCATGGAATTCTCTAAGCAAGAACACTGGAAGCAAGAACACTGGAGTGGGGAAGCCATTCCCTTCTCCAGGGGATCTTCCTGACCCAGGGATCGAACCCAGGTCTCCTACAATACAGGCAGATTATTTACCGCTGAGCCACCAGGGAAGCCCACAGTAGATACTTGGGCCTGGTAAAAAGAGGAGCCCAGGCGGAGAAGGCAACGGCACCCCACTCCAGTCCTCTTGCCTGGAAAATCCCAAGGACGGAGGAGCCTGGAAGGCTGCAGTCCATGGGGTCGCTGAGGGTCGGACAAGACTGAGTGACTTCACTTTCACTTTTCACTTTCATGCATTGGAGAAGGAAATGGTAACCCACTCCAGTGTTCTTGCCTGGAGAATCCCAGGGACGGGGGAGCCTGGTGGGCCCCATCTATGGGGTCGCACAGAGCTGGACACGACTGAAGTGACTTAGCAGCAGCAGCAGCGGGGAGCCCAGGTGGATTAGCTCACCTGCCCAGGCATCGAAGCTGGAGAAAGCGCTGGAGATGGACAGAGGTTGAACGATTGTAGAAAACTGAAGGGGGGTGAGGAAGGAGATTTTGGAAATTCAGAGAAAGGTCACCAAATAGTATCAGGACAAAGAAACATCGGGAATCTCCATCATATGAGTAACTGCCTTTTTCCTGCCAAATTACCTCTGCCAGCGAGAGCTCTACTCATGAAAGCAAACACTTAATTAGGGGTTTCACTAATTACTAATGCTGACAGCTGTGACATGTGACTGCCTGGTCAGGCCTCTAACCACGTGTTCATACGTGCCGTGTGTGTGTGTGTGTGCGTGTCTGCAGGAGCACACACAGAGCCTTAGAAAATGGTCTAAGGCAGACTCTAAGGCCTGGGAGGAGGAATAAGATGACAATTTGTGTTTACTAGGGACATGCAGGAATCTTAGCCTTCTGATAGTTAAACACAAAGCCAACAAACCAAACAAACTAAAAACAACAAGGAGAAGACAGAAAATGTAATGTGTAACAGGTTCCGAGCTGCTAAAAGTGGACTGGAAAAAAATCCTGGCTGTCTGGATGGAAAAGGGAGGCTGGTGAAATCACCTTAATTTAGCAGAGAACTTGACAGGCTCAGTTCTTGCTGAGTCGCTAAGTAGTGTCCCACTCTTTTGTGACCCCATGGAATATAGCCCGCCAGGCTCCTCTGTTTATGAGACTTTCCAGGCAAGACGCTGGAGTGGGTTGCCATTTCCTTCTTCATGGAATCTTCTCGATCCAGGGCATCTTTCCAATCCAGGGATTGAACCTGCACCTCCTGCATTGGTTGGCAGATTTTTTTTTTTTTTTAAATCACTGAGCCACCAGGGAACCCTGATAGGCTCAGAGAGGAAGGGAAATAAGATGGAAGGGGCGGGCAGTCTAAGGGGGTGACCACATCAAGGAAGTACCTCGCGCCCCACGGAATGGCAGCATTAGTGTCAGCCCTTCTGAGAGGACTTGCCAGGGTGGACAGCACTGAATTCCTCTCTGCTCACTGGGCCTGCTGGAGACAGCTAATGAAACAGCCCTGTCGGGGGTGGCCCCTGGGTAACATTTTCACTCCCACATTCCATTTTCGGTTTAGGTCGAGATTTTCAAGAAGACAGCAAGCAGCACTCGAGTCCCAGGTGACAAGATCTGCTCAGATTTAGTCTTTGAATGTTGCAAATTAAATTCCCTCATCAGGCCTCTAATCACTCTTACCAGATGGGGCTTGTGCTCAATTTTGGATCCACAGGAAATTTAATGGTTATTGTTTCTGTTTAAATAGGAGATTATTGCATTTTAATAAGTTCTCTTTGGGACTTGCAGCAACAATAGAGCACTATGAATTACTGTAGATAGCTGTTACTGCATGCTGGGGAAAAATCAAGTTACTAAGTGTGACAAGTTGCTTTTTCTTCCCTTCCAGCAATCGCTCCGAGTGTATTTACCACCAAATTAAGTATGTGCCGAGGGGATAATATTTTTATCCTGCCGAGGGGGAGAAGGAGCTTGTCTGTGGATTTTCATTAAAATGACACATCTGTTCAGCAATTTCACAAAGTAATTCTGCTGAAAGTTTTATCAGCTAATTTTAATTATTCACTCCAGTGGGTTGAATACAGGATTCATCATGTTGAATTAATACATTTGACGGGAATTTCACAAAGAGGGGGAGAAAAAGCAATCAACAAATTGAATTGTCATGCAATATGGATTAAATTGAGATTCTTTAATTAGGATAAGCCTGAGATTTGGTATTTTGAAGGTATTAGAAAGCTTAGCAATACAGTGGTAAAGATTAAGAAAATGCAATTAAATATTACACTTTGGACACACAGCCAGGATATCATGTGAGCAGAAGAGTCCTCCTTTGAGCGGAACGGTTAACAGTGTCAGTTTCTAGGATTGCTCAGTGCTGGGACTGCAGCTCTGCCAATGAGGGACAGCTGCTGTTTGTTTACCGGAGATGAATTGAAAGGTAATTGTGTTTTAAAAGTCTGGAAGCTGACTCCCTAATTTAAACTACAACGAGACAATTGTGGCAGTGACAATGAACACAGAATCAGAAGACACAGGTTCAAGTCGTAACTCAGCAATCATTAGTTTTGTGACCTTGGCGGGGGGGAAGCAAATTTTTATTGAACATCTATTATGTGCAGACACTATATTAGACATAGAGGACACCAGTGAACAAGATATTCCCTGTCTAAGGAGGCCAGCAGCCTATCACAAGGCCCCACCCTGGGTCTCAGTCTCTTCACCTAAATGGCAAATAGGTGGGGCCAACTGAGCTCTCTGAAATTCTACAACAGGAATTAAAAATAACTGTGCTAAGCTCACTTTATGAAGGAAGTATATGATGTGACTCAGAACTAAACAGCAGCAGAGAACACAAAGTAAAAAAATCACTGTTCCGTCAGCCCTCTTTTCCACATATGCATGTTTGGGTGATGGGCCTGCATGCAGAGCTGCCCATAATGCTCTCTGCCAATGTAGAATAACATGGAGTGGAAAGACACATCATGCAACTGGACAAAGGAAATTTCAGTGGAGTAAGTGCAATTACTGCCAGTGAATGCATTAAAAGGTACATTATTATACCTTAGGTGAGCCCTCAACTCTTGCAAAAACTTGTTTATACATGTAAAACCAAACAGAAGCTGAAAGTGGGAGGAGAGAAAAGCAATTTTCATTGAGGAGACAAAATATACTTGCTGAAGTAGAGGAAGCAGTTCTGCTTTGAAAGAAGTAGTTTGAGATTCATTTCCACTTTAGCTCCTAAACCTATAACAGCTACACAGATCAGGATCATAAGCATCAATGAGAAAGACAAGACAGGAAGAAAAAGCATTAATGAGAATATGTTAGTGGGAAGACAGTGTTGACCTAACTTCCTGAGAAGCTGAAAACTGCTTTTCAGTTCCAAACAAAATGTTCACTCACTCCACTTCCACAAGGGAAAGGAGGCCATATATGTTCACCAGTGAAACTGCACAAGCTGCTTCGCTATGAAGTGAAGTGAAATGAAAATCACTCAGTTGTGTCCAACTTTTGGTTACCCCACAGACTATACAAAGTCCATGGAATTCTCCAGGTCGAATACTGGAGTGGGTAGCCAGATCTCCCCAACCGAGGGATTGAACCCAAGTCTCCCACATTGCAGGAGGATTCTTTACCAGCTGAGCTACAAGGGAAGCCCAAGAATATTGGAGTGGGTAGCTTATCCCTTCTCCAGCGGACCTTCCTGACCCAGGAATCGAACCGGGGTCTCCTGCATTGCAGGCAGATTCTTTACCAACTGAGCTATCAGGGAAGCCCCTGCTTTGCTATAACAATGACAAATACTATAGAGTCTCATAAGAGAGGTGAACAAATGATGATGTATTTTTGAGCACCAAAAGGAAAACTGCAAAAATATAAATTGAGTTTCTGGTTCGTACATTCATCTTTTGAAATTTTCTGGAATTTTAATAACCATCTATGTTCATTCATTCAACAGTTGTTTATTGAGCATAGCTCTGTACTACACACTACTCTCAACACTAGGGATAAAGCAGTGTATAGAGTCCAGACATTCCTTCCATGGACCTGACATTCTGGTCTGGGTTCCTGGCAAAAAAAACCAAAATGTAATGTCAAAGAGTGGTAAGTTGTGTGAAAAAAACAGAGCAAGTTTCAGAGAACAGAGAATAATTAATTATGGAGGGTACAGTTTTTCAAAGGGTGGTCAGAGAGAACCCCTTTGAAGAAATGACATCTGGGTCGAAGCTTCCATGAAGTATTAGCCATCTGGTTGTCATATTTTTCCATTTTATATTTTTGTTTTCTTTACTGTAGTCTGGCTTGGTCTCCTGGGAAATAACATGGTAAGATGGAAGGAGCACAAACACTAGTTGCTCTGTTATTTCAGGGAAGGAACGAGCTCTCTGAGCACCAGTTTCCCCATCTAAGAAGTTAGGAGAATTAAAAAAGATAAAGAACACAGAATACCCAGAACAGGGAGCAAAACAGAATCATCTACTTCTCCCTTTTCTGTTCTTCTTATAGATAATCCATTATTTAAAATACAATCTGAGAGACTTCCCTGACAGTCCAGTGGTTAAGACTCTGCCTTCCAATGCAGGGGACATAGGTTCAATCCCTGATCAAAGAACTAAGATCCTACATGCTGCAGGGTGTGGTCAAAAATTTAAATTAATTAAAAAAATTGTTTAAAAAAAAGAATTGGAAACATTGAGGATAGAATAGGAGGCTATATGCAATCAAGAACAAATCACTGTGAAAGCCAGAAGTCAAAACATTTTTTTAAAATAAAATAAAGCAAAATATGATAGCAGGAAGGATTCTTGGAAATTACATACTTCAGCATCAGCATCATCAGTTTACCAATGGGAAAAATAAAAGGCCTCAAAGACGAAGGAAAAAACCTCACAGCTGTCATCCCGCCACAGAGAAGTTCTACCAAGAACTCTTTCTGTTACACTAGTGTTTTTCAAATTTTCACCTGTGAAACTGCTTTTCAGATGAAAGCTTGCCAAACAGTCCAATACAAGAAACAGATAAATAAGAGAAGGTGAGCTCTGTCAACCCCTTGAAGAGAAAGAGAAAGAATGAACAAACGATGCTGTGATGATGAAAGACAGAGAAACCATGGGAGAAAACTCAGGGAAATTCCTTAAACACATATGAAAGGTAACGGAAACCCCTAAGCAGGTCCCCCAAAATTGTTATATCTCTTTCCTCTATCACCTGGATTAAAAAGGGAAAGTGAAAGTCACTTGGTCATGTCTGACTCTTTGCGACCCCATGGACTGTATAGTATTCTCCAGGCCAGAATACTGGAGTGGGTAGTCGTTCCCTTCTCCAGAGGATCTTCTCAACCCAGGGACCAAAACCAGCTCTTCCACACTGCAGGTGGATTCTTTACCAGCTGAGCCACAAGGGAAGCCCAAGAATACCAGAGTGGGTAGCCTATCCCTTCCCGACCCAGGAATTGAACCAAGGTCTCCTGCATTGCAGGCAGATTCTTCACCAACTGAGCTATCAGGGAAACCTTGGATTAAAAAACACAACATATATCAAAGATAATTTAGGCATATATCAAAAAAAATTAGTAATTTAATTACTAATCCATTCCATTCCTTTTTTCGTGGTCATTACATGTTCAGTTTTTTTGTTCATTTTTATTTCTTTTCCTTGATGCTGGACTCATGTTCTTTTCTGTCACTTGCTTCCTGGACCCCAGATATTTTCTTTCTAGCACCCATATCAGCTCAGTCACCCTCCCTCCTTACCTCTAGCTTGTTCTCACTCAGGGAAGATCACTATTATGATAGCATTCCCATTAAGTTCTGTTAAAATGACCAAAAATGTCTGTAATTTACTCTCAGCATCTCCAGTCACTAAAGAACCAATGTGGGAAATTCCATGGTGGTCCAGTGGTGGGAAATCTGCCTGCCAATGCAGGCAACACAGGTTTGAACCCTGGTCTGGGAAGATCCCACATGCTGCAGGGCTAACTCAGCCATGTGCCACAACTACTGAACCCGTGCTCTGCAACAAGAGAAGCCACCACAATGATATGCCCCACACTTTGACAGTAGCCCCCACTCCCCCAGCTACAGAAAAGCCCATGTGCAGTAACAAAGACCTATGTCAGCCAAAAAAAATTTTTTTTAATTAAAAAAATATTTAAATAATAATAACTATTATTTTTTAAAGAACCAGTGTGCTCAGCTACCTGTTTCCAATCCAGCTCCTAAGAATGAAGAGTTGAGGCAGACAGGCAGCTGCCCCCAGACTGGTGAACAGAATGTGAATCGAGTATGCGCTGTGTGGTGGAAAGCAGGCCGAACATCTGCTACTCACCCATTCAACCAACAGGTACTGTATCCTACCATACATCAGTTACCCTGCCGGGTGACAGAAACACAGAGGTTGGAAGGTGTTCTGCTTCCACATCTAGGAGAAGCACCGCACCCATCTAAACTACAGACAGTAGCACGTATTTTAGTTTTAGGTAACAATAAAAGGTAGCACAGAGAAGATGGCAGTGACACAGCCTGTGAGCCGCTCCTGTATATGACACACCAATGTGAATTTCATAAGCTTCAAACAGCTGGGTATGTCAACATGCTCTCTCAACACACAGGCTTTTCTGCCCCAAATTAGCGTCACAATAAACCTTCATAATCAGTGGGTTTTGAGGAAAGCCCTTTACTCAGTAATGTTAGGAAATGATTCCCTAACATGAATATTTTCTACAACCACAAGGACAGAAAACCACACTTCCACTTTCCCACTCCTGGTCCATCGGAGTCTGCCCATCGCTCTGAGGACGTGAGGTCCCCTGGTGTGGGGCAGTGAGGAGACTAACCACCTTTGCCCCTTGTTTCTCACAAACAATTAACACAAGCACCACAAGATTTACAAGAAGGAGGCTCATGTTTAAGACCTTTAACAAAACAACATTCAAAGGACCAACCTTCGCAAGATCCAGCAAATAAATGTAATTATTTTTAAAATTTTATTTATTTTAATTGAAAGATAATTACTTTACAATATTGTGATGGTTTTTGCCATACATCAACATGAATCAGTCACAGGTATACTGAGTCTGAGTTGCTGAGCGAGGGCACAAGGTTATATCTAAAAAGAGGGCTGACTTTATGCTTGGAGAGTGAAAGAGAGCAAGATACAGGCTGTTTTGTCACCTGTTAAAATGTAAACAAAATACCACAGAACTATTAACAACAGCAAATGAAGAAAATACATTAGAAAAGCAACTGGCACAATGCCTGGTACACATGTAAGCAAGCATTAAACGTTTCCAAGAATAATAATATCATATAATAATATTATTATCATAATTATTAGGTAGAGGAGTGAAAGAGTGTGAAGGATAGATCAGAGATCTTATAGGAAAGAAGAAAACACTGGGACGAAAGAAACGAGAAAGATGTCACAGGGACGTAAACGGAAAGGTTAACAACATTCAAGACATACCAATCCTAGAAAAAGAAATAATCCCCAAAGCTGAAAAGTTTTGACATGTGCTCTACCCATCTAGTATACATTGTAAGATCTAAATAAAATAATACATAATATAAAATTAACATGCTACCTATTAATATATACTACTGGCACTATGATAACAACTAAAATGTCAGGAAAGCACAACATACTGAAAGCACACATGTCCATGGTTTCTGATCCACAAACGTGAGTTAAATGTCTGGCTAGAACTTCTAACAATAAAACCACGGCATTACACGACAGAGTTCAGCTGTGGCTATTACGGACCATGAACTAGAGTTTATCTTTTTTCTGTGAATACTACAAAATCACAACTGTTGCCTACTCTGCTTGTGATCAAACTTTTGAATAAGTTTGAACCATGGTCCCATTCTGACTATCAGATAATAAGCAGCAGATGCTAAAGAAATGTCCCCCTGTAGTAAAGCTTATGCTTCTGAGTGTGCTCAGCTGTGTTTCTTTGCGACCGTACGCGCTGTAGCCTGCCAGGCTCCTCTGTCCAAGGTTTTTTCCCATCAAGAATACTCCTCCAGGGGATCTTCAGATTTTTTACCACTGAGCCACTGGGGAAGCCCTATAGTATAGCTAATACTGGGCTATAAGGCCACTCATTTTCATGCCTGATTTGTTAGCTCAAGCCTGTTGCATACGAAGTCCCTGTCCTGGGCTCAAAGGGAAAATCAGCCATAGTGACCCTTGTGGTCTTCTCTCCGAAGTCTAAAACTTGATTAGGACCCTGAAGGAACTGTTTCAGCATCAAAAAGGACAGAAAGGAAAGTCCACAAAAATTAGACTTTCGTTTGACTGTGGAAGCAGAGATGAAAGGAACACTGCTGTTGATGAAAAAATATACATCATATAAAAGCCAAGGACTAAGTCAAACTCGAAAAATTTATCTGCCTGCAATTCCCTCTTTAAACCAGCAGAGCCGGAGTCATAGTCACAATTATGTGAGGTCCATTAAGCAACTGTTTTCCCCTCCTCTTCTCCTTCTGTCCTTCACAGCTCATGTTACCCATCCAAGTTTCAACTGCTTTCGAGAAGAAAAACTACCATCAAGATAAAAGCACACAATTCCTATACCTCACAACAGTAATACTCATTTCCTCAGGCAAAAACATTTCCAAGCAAGCCCAGGACACAGAGAGACTGCGGTGTGTACCTGTACAAACATACATGCATATATTCTTGCAGACATGGGAGGGAACATAGGAAAGAGGTGGAAAAGCAGTAACACCAAAGAGTCTTATCAAAAAGGTCCAATTCTTTAAGTTCAAAGTAGAAGGTCACAGGGCCTCCGTCATCTCTAAGAATAAAATTTTTTCTAACCCAGTACACAATATGTAAAAAATACAGATATTTTTATAGAGACCACCAATTCCTGCTTTTGTGTATGAAAAAAATAAACACTACGGATAATGTTATGGAACATGTAAAGGAGCATAAAGAGTAACAAATTCTGTTTAACCTTGAACTAGTTAAATACTTTAAAGAAAACTCAGAACTAGAATTTTTTTAAATTTGCAAATGAATATTAATGAGCACCAACTGCCACTTGAGTTGTCATAATTAATTATTAAATATAGGCCTTTGATAAAAGAAATGCAAATAAGTTTAATGTACATCCACCTAAAATATTATACAAATATTAGTGATACCTGTGATGACAATGACAGAAACAAGAAAAAAACACTCAATATAATGATAACTTTTGAAAAAGAAAAACAGGCAAGAGCCAAATTACATATTCATTATGTTACTTGGCCATATTAAAATTATATACATCCATGTTCATAAAAACACATATAGAAGAATACTCTTTGCAGCTTTATTAATAATAACTCCACAATGGAAATAACCCAAAGTGTTATTTGCTTAGTCGTGTCCAACTCTTTGTGACCCTGTGGACTATATAGCCCACCAGGCTCCTCTGTCCATGGGATTTCCCCGGCAAGAATACTGGAGTGGGTAGCCATTTTCTTCTCCAGGGGATCTTCCTGACCCAGGGATCAAACCTGGGTCTCCGGCATTGCAGGCAGATTCTTTACCATCTGAGGCACCAGAGAAGCCCATAGAAATAACCCAAAGGGTCCACAGTAAGAAAAGTATGACATATATAAATAAAATATTACACAGAAATTAAAAAATAACAAATCCCTGCTACACCTAAACACAAGGATGAATCTCAGAAACTATTACACAGAATGAAAGTGTAACAGGAAAGAACCTTTTGTAGTCGTATTACAAGTTAATCACTAAAAGATGTTGCCGGTAAGTTATATATAATGGCCCATCTCTGGGAACCCTGCCTTCCAGGTAATGAGCATTAAGCTAACATACCTTTGTTTAGCTCACAGGAAACATCCTGACCAGGCCCACCTGTGAATGTCAGCAGGGAGGAAGAAATTAACAAATCCCCTCTGGAGGTTGATGGGAACCAGGAAGCGCTTGACTTTTCTCCTTCCCCTTTTAGTATAAAAGCAGCCTGAATTGTAACTCAGGCAAGATAGTTCTTGGGCGGGCTGGCAGGGCTTTCCACCATTTTCTTGGTTTGCTAGTTTTTCCAAATAAAGTAGTTATTCCTTCTTTCAACAACTCTTCTCTGGATTTATTGGCCTGTTGTGCAGTGAGCAGTAAGAACATGGACTTGGTAACAGATTTCATTGGGCCAGTCAAGGAGCCTTGCTGCTTGCGGCCAGCCTATCCCAGTTGCGGGATTCTCAAGTTAGGCCCTAGCAGCAGCAGCAGGGACCACTTGTCCTGAGCATCTGCCCTTCAAAGTTCCCAAAAGAGGCCCCATTGCTCTACAGCGCTTGACAGTTGGAACAAGAAATCAACAAGCCACTGGGCTCATGCAGTAAGTTAAGTCACTCTGGTGTTTTCAGCCAGAAACTTTATTTCCTTTCTGTCCGGGGCTTTTTCTCTGGAATAAGCCAATTTGTTTTGTATTTAAGTGGGGCACCATGTTGGAGAGAGGAAAGAGTTGTTGGGCTCTTACCCACAGACTTGTGAACCAGCTTGTTTCTTTGTATGCACACATTTGTGTGTGTCATTTGTGTTTAAATGACTGCCCTAATGAAACCTATCTACAAAACAGAACCAGATTCACAGACATAGGGAACAGGCTGGGGTTGCCAAGGGGGAGGGTGATGAAGAGGGATAGATGGGGAGTTTGGGATTAGCAAATGCAAACTAGTATATGGAGAATGGATAAAGAACGAAAGTTCTACTGTATAACACAGGGTTGTTTTGTTGCTGTTCAGTAGCTAAGTCGTGTCCAACTCTTTGTGATCCCACGGACTGTAGCCGAGCAGGCTCCTCTGTTCTCCGGCTAAGAATACTGGAGCAGGTTGCCATTTCCTTCTCCAGTGGATCTTTCTGGATTAGGGATTGAACCCGAATTTCCTGCACTGGCAGGTGGATTCTTTACTGCTGTCACCAGGGAGATCCCATAACACAAGGAACTATACTCAGTACTCTGTGATAAACTATAATGGAAAAGAAAATTAAGTGTGTGTATGTATATATATATATAATATATATATAACTGAATTGCTTTGCTGTACAGAACAAATTAACACAACTTAGTAAATCAACTATACTTCAATAAAAAAGAATTTTGAAAGAAAAAAAAATGGGAAGGCTTCCACTATCTCTAAAGAAAGTCCTCTGAGACACATTTTGGATAAAAGATCTGCCTACAGCTATGAACCCCTGAGTGAGAGGAAAGTGATATTCTATTATAATGATGTGTGGTCACAGCACCTGTTAGGATCTCCAGGAGGGGCTGAGGCAGGGTTATCTCGGGTCCCTGTGCACAATGGACTGCTACCCTTGCTGTGTTAACTACGTCATTTATGGTCTCCTGTGACACTGGTATAAGTAAAACCTCAAGACTACAACTTAAAAAGTTTATTTAAGATTCTGATAGTTCTTCGGTTTTTTATTTTCTTTGTTTCATTTTGTTTGGTACTGTTTATACATTAACAGCCAAGTCAGTTTTGTGATACTTAAAACTTCTATTGATGTCAAAGGGAGGAAAGGCACCAAGGGGATTAAAAAAAAACCTTTCTATTCCCGACTTAGAGTGGGACATTCTGAGGAAGAACAGAAAGGTCCCACTTTGTTCCTAAGATGACCAAAAGCTACAAATAGTGCTTTTTCTAGAAATACTAGTAAAAACAGTTTAGCTATTTGGACAGGTGACCCTGACTTGTCCCATCTGCCAGAAACCCAGTGGGAATCCAACCTCTTTTGTAACTTACAGGTTTTACATTGTTGTACCTGATTCATGTTTAAAATTTTGGAATGGGAACTAGGAGGTACCTGCGAGAGTGTGTTTGTACATGCGTTACAGATGTGTGACACTGCCAAAATTAATTTGTAAAACAGCTCTATGTAACTGGCTTAAAGGAAATTAAGTGCTTATATAAATACTGAAAAAAAAAAAGTGTCCAGAATGAGTTTCAGGTTCACATGATCTAGGAAATATTAGTACTGAATTAATATCTCATATTAGACTTAGCTTAAGCTTGTTGGTTGAGACAAATGTCTTTAGTCATCAGATATAATACTTCTATTATACCTACTTTTAAAATCAAATAAGACCTTAGTTGTGTTACAAAGTTTGTCAGCAAGAAAAAAAAAAAATGGACAGTGCTTTTAAGTCAATGAAATAGAGGTAAATAAGTAAACAGTTGTGGGTAAACTCTATGGGAATATTGTTTTGGGAATGCCTATCTACAACAGTCTTTCCAGACTTCTGTACTTGAAACTAAGTTCTAAGACAGGACTGAACTTAATTAAGAAAACAAATCTTATAGGTAAAGTGATACAAAACCTGAATTTGGTTCTCTACAAAGACAAAAGTATTCTTAAAATATTGAACTGCTTTCAGTAATTGTTTCTTGAAGTGATGTGAATTTGCCATTGAGATCTTTTATCACTGTTCAAAATTTTTAAGTTTGATATTTTTGACAAACTTCCCAAAGATCAAGTCCTTAGTGAGGTTTATTTGACATCTGGTTAACTTTGGGCTTTTCCACAAGGTCTCTGGACCATCTCAAATTACTTCTCTCTCCATCTCAGAGAGAGGAATACTAAAAGTAACTGGGCTTATCTGGTGTGTCGAACTGCATGAGAGGCATTATTAAATGAGTGGTGAGAAAACTTGGACTGCATCAAATGGGTGAAAGTTAATATACATATTCTAGAAGTCATATGGAACTCCCCAAATCCTGGTATCCTGATAAATAATATCAGTCATAATTTTAGTAATTATCTTAATTTGTCACAGGAGCAATCAAGCTTCTGTTCAATGGCACTGTAATCCCAACTGGTTGATGCCAAAGCAAAAAGGCACCCTTTTACCAGTGGGATGACTAGTTGCTATCTGTGGTGTTACAATGGCTTTTGAATGATTCTGCAGCTATTTTTGTGAAGAAGCAGGGAAGAAAGAAATCCTTCATGTGAAACACTTGTACTATGACCAGGGAAAATAAAGACAGGGAAAGGAGAGTGAGGACATGCTGCTTCAAACCTTAACTCCGCTGGCTGAGCTAGCTGTCCCAGCCATTGTGATGGTTATACCAATATGTCCACTCCTTCTATTAATACTGCCTTCTGTTCCTATCCAGCCTTGGTTCCTGGCACTAGGATTTAGGGATCAATTAGAAAATCCTGTGTTAGGTTCTGGGGCACAGGAAATGTGTCTGGTATCATTATCTAAGACTTGACAGGGTATTCAGTAGCAGCCAGGAGCCACTTCTGAAACAGGGCAATTTTCCTTAAGCCATTATCTTACAGGGTCCTAAATGCAAACACCCAACCAGCAGCACTTCTCAGACTTGCTTAATTGGAAGGATCATAACCCTCCTCATAGGGAGGATTCCATACACCTGAAGCCCACTTGGCAGCAGCAATAGCTGAACCAACTGGGAGCCCAGTGAGGGAAGGCCTTTATTAGAGGACTACTTAATAGTGCATCCTGGCAGGGCTCTGAAAGAGGAAACCAAAGCAAAAGTTTTGAACAAAATTTTAAAAATTCAACAGAACAAATGAAGACCTCTCTGAGCTTCTGGAAAGGGTTTATCAGGCCTACAGACATTATAACAATGCAGATCCCGAGGCCCTTGAAAATAGAATGGTAAATTTGATCTTCTGTGGCAAAGTGCCGCAGATACTAGCAGAAAGGACAAAACCTAGATGGTATATTCGGAATGAACCCTTCTCAAGTGGGAGATGCTGCTTTTAAAGTGTTCTACAGGGAACAGCAATAGGAGAAGATACAAAATGAAAACACGACTCCTTTGGCAGTGGCACTGGGTTCCCGAGAAGGCAGTCACTCGCCACTGGGGAGAGAATACTGTGCTTACTGTAAGGCAGAGAAACATGGAAAAACAGCCCGAGGCTAAAACAGAAGAACAATAAAAGACGAGTCTCTTATAGTAAAGAGAGGAACACCTGAAATGAAGAGGCCCAGGGGCTCTTCAGATGCTTAGCTCCACACAGGAGCCCCAGGTAAAACTGATACTGCGGAATGAGGGATTAATTTTCTGACAGACCTCACCCTGAAGTTTTTCACCGGAATAGCCTGATATAAGATCCCACCAGAACACGCTTTAAGTCTACAGATGGCGTGCATGAAAACCCCAGAAAAGGAGACAGAGCTCTTTCCTCCAAGGTCTTAAAAACAACCCAAAGACTGCTGTCAACCCTTCCCAGATAAGGACTGAACACAGGAACCTGCCCCACTGAGGACGGAAACAGACTTTACGCAAATGCCCTGAACAGTAATGAATTTCAGGTAACTTGCTAGTGTTTCTGTGGACACTTTATCAAGATAGTGCTCAGTGCGCAGTCACTAAGCCATGTCCGACTCTTTGCCACCCATGGACTGAAGCCCACCAGGCTCCTCTGGCCATAAAATCTTCCAGGCAAGAAAACTGGAGTGGGTTTCCATTTCCTGCTCGAGGGGATCCTGACCCAGGGATCGAATCTCTTGTGACTCCTGCACTGGCAGGTGGATTCTCTACCAACACCCCACGTGGGAAGCCCTGTTTCAGGATGGGTGGAAGCATATCCCAACTGGACAGGAAATCTCTGAAGTGGTTAAATCCTTCTTAGGGAAATTATCCCCTAATTTGGATTAAGGTGTTAAAACTACATTGATCTGGAGACCACAATCAACAGGAAAAACCAAGAAAATGAATCTTACATTAAAAAAAAAAAGTCACTAAAATGTTATCAACAGACTAGTTTGGGATGAGGCGTTGCCAGTTGCCCTGCTACAGATCAGTGGTTCCCAGAAACAGGCTTAAATTAAGCCCCTTGACAACACTATATGGCCATTCCAGGTGTCTGCCCAGGCAGTAGCATCTGTAAGTGCTAGAATACCTAACAGCTGTCAATTACATGAAAACTTTGGGCACTATACTGTTCACCAGTTTGCCTCTAACAGGTCTGCCTATCCAACTGAAGTAGATGGTATTAATAATTCTACCGTGGCTGGAAAAGGGGCAACCAATCAGTTTAATTTTGAACAAATAGCACAGGAATTTAGTATATGTGTTGGGAACTGGAACCAAAACCCCAAGTTCAGTTATGAGTCAGACAACACACTAAGAGGTTTCATTGGGTTCAAACAGCTGTAGCTAAAAAAGGACTGACTAAAGATTCTAAGGAACATTTCATCATCTCCGTTCAGCCGGAAACAGCCAGAGTGATCTTCATTCCTTTTGCCACAAAATTGTGAAATGGGCATTGATAGTGGGGGATTATAATAGGAAAGAACCTTTTGTAGTCATATTACAAGTTAATCACTAAAGGGATGTTGCCGGTAAGTTTTATATAATGGCCCATCTCTGGGAACCCTGCCTTCCAGGTAATGAGCATTAAGCTAACATACCTTTGTTTAGCTCACAGGAAACATCCTGACCAGGCCCACCTGTGAATGTCAGCAGGGAGGAAGAAATTAACACATCCCCTCTAGAGGCTGATGGGAACCAGAAAGTGTCTGACTTTACTCCCTCCCCTTTTGGTATAAAAGAAGCCTGAATTCTGATTCTGGCAAGGTGGTTTTTTGGGTGTAAGTCTACAATCTTCACAGTGTGGTAGCTTTCTGAATAAAGTAGCTATTTCTTGCCCCAACAATTCATCTCTCAATTTATTGGCTTGTCCTGTGGCAAGAGTATGAATCTGGACTCTAAGAAACCAGAAACAGAAAACTGGTAAAATATTGCAAAATTTCATTAATATGAAGTTTAACGATAGAAAAAATTAATCTAAGATGATAGAAGTGATTAACTCTGGAACAGGCATAGAAATTAGAGGAAGGGAACCCTAAGGGATACTGGACATGTTCTATATTTTAATCAGGGTGGTGATGAGAAGGGTGATCTTATGCAATCTACTACTGCGGGCAGGAATCCCTCAGAAGAAATGGAGTAGCCATCATGGTCAACAAAAGAGTCTGAAATGCAGTACGTGGATGCAATTTCAAAAACGACAGAATGATCTCTGTTCGTCTCCAAGGCAAACCATTCAATATCACAGTTATCCAAGTCTATGCCCCAACCAGTTATGCTGAAGAAGCTGAAGTTGAATGGTTTTATGAAGACCTACAAGACCTTTTAGAACTAACACCCAAAAAAGATATCCTTTTCATTATAGGGGACTGGAATGCAAAAGTAGGAAGTCAAGAAACACCTGGAGTAACAGGCAAATTTGGCCTTGGAATGCGGAATGAAGCAGGGCAACGACTAATAGAGTTTTGCCAAGAGAATGCACTGGTCATAGCAAACACCCTCTTCCAACAACACAAGAGAAGACTCTACACATGGATATCACCAGATGGTCAACACCGAAATCAGATTGATTATATTCTATGCAGCCGAAGATGGAGAAGCTCTATACAGTCAGCAAAAACAAGACCGTGAGCTGACTGTGGCTCAGATCATGAACTCCTTATTGCCAAAATCAGACTTCAATTGAAGAAAATGGGGAAAACCACTAGACCATTCAGGTATAACCTAAATCAAATCCCTTATGATTATACAGTGGAAGTGAGAAATAGATTTAAGGGCCTAGATCTGATAGATAGAGTGCCTGATGAACTATGGACTGACGTTTGTGACATTGTACAGGAGACAGGGATCAAAACGATCCCCATGAAAAAGAAATGCAAAATGGCTGTCTGGGGAAGCCTTACAAATAGCTGTGAAAAGAAGAGAGGCAAAAAGCAAAGGAGAAAAGGAAAGATATAACCATCTGAATGCAGAGTTCCAAAGAATAGCAAGAAGAGATAAGAAAGCCTTCTTCAGGGATCAATGCAAAGAAATAGAGGAAAACAACAGAATGGGAAAGACTAGAGATCTCTTCAAGAAACTTAGATACCAAGGGAACATTTCATGCAAGGATGGGCTTGATAAAGGAGAGAAATGGTATGGACCTAACAGAAGCAGAAGATATTAAGAAGAGGTGACAAGAATACACAGAAGAACTGTATAAAAAAGATCTTCACGACCCAGATAATCATGATGATGTGATCACTAATCTAGAGTCAGACATCTTGGAAAGTGAAGCCTCTGACTGTGTGGATCACAATAAACTGTGGAAAATTCTGAAAGAGATGGGAATACCAGACCACCTAACCTGCCTCTTGAGAAATCTGTATGCAGGTCAGGAAACAACGGTTAGAACTGGACATGGAACAACAGACTGGTTCCAAATAGGAAAAGGAGTACGTCAAGGCTGTATATTGTCACCCTGCTTATTGAACTCCTATGCAGAGTACATCATGAGAAACGCTGGACTGGAAGAAACACAAGCTGGAATCAAGATTGCCAGGAGAAATATCAATAACCTCAGATATGCAGATGACACCACCCTGATGGCAGAAAGTGAAGAGGAGCTAAAAAGCCTCTTGATGAAAGTGAAAGAGGAGAGTGAAAAAGTTGGCTTAAAGCTCAACATTCAGAAAATGAAGATCATGGCATCCGGTCCCATCACTTCATGGGAAATAGATGGAAAACAGTAGAAACAGTGTCAGACTTTATTTTTTTGGGCTCCAAAATCACTGCAGGTGGTGACTGCAGCCATGAAATTACAAGATGCTTACTCCTTGGAAGAAAAGTTATGAGCAACCTAGATAGTATATTCAAAAGCAGAGACATTACTTTGCCGACTAAGGTCCGTCTAGTCAAGGCTATGGTTTTTCCTGTGGTCATGTATGGATGTGAGAGTTGGACTGTGAAGAAGGCTGAGCGCCAAAAAATTGATGCTTTTTAACTGTGGTGTTGGAGAAGACTCTTGAGAGTCCCTTGGACTGCAAGGTGATCCAACCAGTCCATTCTGAAGGTGATCGGCCCTGGGATTTCTTTGGGAGGAATGATGCTAAAGCTGAAGCTCCAGTACTTTGGCCACCTCATGCAAAGAGTTGACTCATTGGAAAAGACTCTGATGCTGGGAGGGATTGGGGGCAGGAGGAGAAGGGGACGACCGAGGATGAGATGGCTGGATGGCATCACTGACTCGATGGACATGAGTCTGAGTGAACTCCGGGAGTTGGTGATGGACAGGGAGGCCTGGTGTGCTGCGACTCATGGGGTCGCAAAGAGTCGGACACGACGGAGCTACTGAACTGAACTGAACTGAAACTATTGAGCTATATTTTTGAAATTAGTATCTTACCTCATTTGGGGTCTATCATAAAACATCACAGACCAAGTGGCCTATGACACCAAAACTATATTGCCCATAGCTCTGGAATTGAGAAGTTCAGATCTGGCTGCCAGCAGAGTTGGTTTGTAGTGAGAGTCTTTTTTTCCAGTTTACAGATTCCTGGCTTCTCATTGTCCCTTCACATGGGGAAAGAGGCAAGGGAGCTCTGTGGTATCTTTTATAAGAGTATTAATTTCATTCACCAGAGTTCCATCCTCATGACCTACCCACCTCCAAAAGGCCTTTCCCCTTAATACCATCACATTGGGCATTAGAATTCCAATGTATTAACTTCTGGGCGTACAAACATTCAGACCATAGCAATTAGTGTATTTTGTAGTATATAGGTTTTTAAATAATAAAAACCCCAAGAAAATAAAACTTTGGAATGGATGAATGAGCAATCTGTCAAACCCACAACATAAAAATAAACAATAAAATTTGACAAAATCATCAAAAACAGCCTTTTAAGGGCACTGAAAATGGACCAAAGGCATAGAACAAATTGAGAGGTTTTAGTCAAGAAAAGCTGTTGAATCTTAATAAGAATAGTGGGAGTCTGTAGATTTTAGCTTGGAACTAAAATCTTGGGCACTCCCATGCCCATTCCCTCCACAGCTCCACAGAGCAGAAGTGTGGTTGAGGTGGGCAAGTTGTGAGGATCAAAGCTCTGCTTATTCAGGACTGATTTTATTTGGAGCAGAACATGGAAAACTCCATCCCTAGGGGTGTTAAAAACAAAAGTGATCCTGATGGCCAACAAACAGGGAAGGTCAACACTGCAGCTAGCCTGAAATCCCATGACTGATGAAAGTAAGCAACAAACTGCAGGCCAGCCAGAAAATTAATAGGGAGATCCAGGGAATGAAAGTGGGCCTTGACATCATCTTACTCATCTCTTAATGGTAGGGAAGGCCGTTCAGACTGACAAAGCTGTGCACACCCTCAGGAGAGACTGAATAAAGCCCTAGCAAGATACTGCTTCCTGTTGAGCATGAGACCTTACAAACACATACAGCAAAATTTATGACAGTCCTATAAACTGGCTGGGCTGAGTTATTCTCCAAATCATACACTGAATCTTCAGAACAAGCTGGGAGCCTTTTAAGTTAGTGGCTCAAGGTGCTCAAACAACCTCAGATCAGTGTTTGGTTAAACACTGAGCTACTTTTGACCCAGGGGAGATTCCTAGGAAGCTAGACTTAAATACATAAGCTGGAGGGGTTGCGGCTGGGGGCGGGGGGGGGGGGGGTGGAGGAGGGAGGCAGCAGTATAGGAAGACAAGGTAGAGATATCAGTGGCCACACATTATAGAAGAAACATGCTCCACAGCATTAGTCTAGGAAACTAAAAATATTTTAACAAAAAACCTTAGAGGTGTGAAGGATATGGATCTGAACAGAGCTGCTATGATGTATTCCCTAAAATGTGTAATTTTTAGCAAAAAATTATGAAACATGCAAAAATATTAAAATTGGCCCATAAACAGAAAAAAAACAGTTAAAAGAAATGATCACTATGGGGGCACAGATGTTGGACTTAGCAGATAAGGGCTTCAAAGCAACTATTATAAATATGCTCAAAGACATATCATGATTCACTAAATATAGAGTATCAATAAAGAGACAGGAATCACCAAAAAGAACCAAAGCTTATTAAAATGAAAGAAAATGTCAATAGACAGTAACTTAGATTCACATGAAGAAATAATGCTGGTAAAGGTAATTATGTAGGTAACTGAAAGAGACTGTGTAAGTATAGTTTTTGTATTTCCTTAAGCAATTTAAAAGAACTGTATATAACAGTAACTATAGAATGATACTGCAGGTCATATAACATTTGAACATGTAATATAATAATAATAATGATATACTAATAATGGTATAAAGGAAGAGGGGAGGTGATGGAGTTGCAGTGGACCAAAGAAAAGATACCACACAGGAAATAACTCAACCACACAGGAAGAAATGAAGAATAATGAAAATAGTAAACAAATAGGTTTATACATGGACTTCCCTGGGGCTCAGATGGTAAAGAATCTGCCTACAATGTAGAAGACAAGGGTTTGATCCCTGGGTCAGGAAGATCCCCTGGAGAAGGCAATGGCCACCCACTTCAGAATTCTTGCCTGGAGAATTCCATGGACAGAGGAGCCTGGCAGGCTACGGCTCATAAGGTCATTATAGTCCGTAGGGTAATGAATCAGACACGACTAAGCAGTGAACACACACATGTATAGTTATGTATGCTTCCTCCTTTCAGTCTTAACTTTATAAAACATAAGACTGTATAAACCAGTAACACTGTTGGATTTACAAGTTTTATATATACAATATATATGATAGTAGTAGCACAAAGCAGGGTGACAGGGACCTATACTGAAGTAAAATTTGTATATATCGCTATAATAAAGTTAGTGTTGAACTAAAATAAATTACAAGGTGTGATACATACTTTAAATGCTAGGGCAAAAACTTGGAAAATTATATAGTGAAAACAAGCAAAAATTAAAATGATATGCTAAAAACACTTTTTAATACAAAGCAGATAGTACAGAAAAAACAATGGAGAAAAATATCAAAATGGATACATAAATCTAACCATATCTGTCTTAACATTAAATATGAATGGATTAAAATCTCAACTAAAAGGTAGACTGCATTTTAAAAAATGCAAGCAGATGGGACCTGTGAGAGGCACACATTAGATTCAAATACAAACTGAAAGAAAAATAATTTAAAAATAAATATAAAGCAAGCAATAAGCATAAAAAAACTGGAGAGAGTATATACTATCAGAAAAAATAGTATAAATCAAAAGATTTACTAGAGACACAGGGAGTCATTTTATACTGATTAGTCAGTCCATCAAGACAATAAACCATTTATATACATATACACATCCAACAAAAGAGCTACAAAATACATGGGGCAAAAACTGACAGAACTGTATGGAGAAACTGACACCTCAGCAATGATAGCTGGTGCTTTCAATACAGACAGAAGAGCAGACAGAAAAATCAATAACTGACCTAACTGATACATATGGAACACACTACTCAAAAACAAAGTACACGTTATTTTTAAGCAGAAAAATACATGCACCAAATTAGACCATATGTTAAGGCCATAGAATAAGTATCAATAAATTTAAAAGGATTTAAATCACAAAAGTTGTATTTTCTGTATTTCTAATTAAATTAGAAATCAAAACAAAAGAAAATCTGGGAAATCCATGGATACTCTGAAAGAACTCAACATACTTATAAATATCCCATTAGTCAGAGAAGTTCTCACACAAAATTTTAAAATATTTTGAACTGAATGAAAATAAACCTACAATATATTTAGATTTATAGGCCTAGCTAAAGTGATATAAATACTTATGCTATAAAAAAAAATCAAACCAATAGCAGAAGCTTCCATCTTATTTATAAAAACTAGAGCATGAGCACTGAAAGTGAAGTTATATTCTAACATAGGGACTGTGGTGATTGTTACAATGTAAGCTTATTAAAACTCATTTAATTATATGTTTAACATGGGTTTATTTTATACATTATACTTCAACAGTGTGGTTTAAAAATAAGTTTATGTACCTTGTTTTATGTCCTTCCAGTGTTTCTTGGTTTATAGTGTATGGGAATTGCTTCTCGGCCTTTTGGTTAAGATCAAGTATAGTGTATGGAAACATGAATTATCTCTTGGTTTTATAGTACATGGAAACTTGAATTGCTTCTTGGTTTATAGTCTATGGGAACTTGAACAGAATTTGTATCCTGCTGTTATGTGAAAAATGTACAAATCTTAATTATGCTGAATTGGTTCACAGTGCTTTCAGTTCTACTATGTCCTTCTACTTTTCTGTCTATTCATCTATTAATTTTTAAGAGTTTGATATTAAAACTCCAACTAAAAATCTTAATTAATCTACTCTAAAATAATTGTAATATATAGTGGAACTATATATAACTTTTTCTATACTTTCCACGTCTCCTGCAAATGTGTCACCATACTTTCACAATTTAAAAATAAAGAAGATTCCCTAAAAAAAAAAAATAAAGATAAGTAACAAGGATATACTGAATAGCACAGGGAGTTATGGCCATTGGCTTAAAATAACTTTTAAAGAAGTATAATCTGCAAAAATACTGAGTGATAATGCTGTATATCTGAAACAAATATAATATTATAAATCAGCTATAAATATATTAAAAAATAGTACATGTAAAAATGACTATAAAGAAATAAGCCAAAAAAATGTCATTATGTTAAAATGGCATGGGTATTTTTTTCCTATATTCTACTTATTTTTATTAAAAAAGAATCATTATAATTGTTAAAATTAAAAATAAGCATTAAGTTTCCACTTTTTATGCACACTGGAGACTGCATTAAAATGTATTAAAGGGGTCTACAGACAGCCTCTAATTTAACTTCCTGCTTGAAGAGAAGAATAAAATTAATTCACAAAAAATAAGATTTTAATATAGACTAGAGTCCCTTGGACTGCAAGGAGATCCGACCAGACCATCCTAAAGGAGATCAGTCCTGGGTGTTCACCGGAAGGACTGATGCTAAAGCTGAAACTCCAATACTTTGGGCACCCCATATGAAGAGTTGACTCATTGGAAAAGACTCTGATGCTGGGAGGGACTGGGGGCAGAAGGAGAAGGGGATGACAGAGGATGAGATGGCTGGATGGCATCACCGACTCGATGGACATGGATATGAGTGAACTCCGGGTGTTGGTGATGGACAGGGAGGCCTGGTGTGCTGCGATTCATGGGGTCGCAAAGAGTTGGACACGACTGAGTGACTGAACTGAACTGATTCTTAAATACCCTAATGGAAATAAAAATCCCAGGTAACAACTCCAACTCCTTTTGGCATTCCTCACTTAAGAGGCTCCTTGAAGCACCTATTCATTTTAGAAGTTTCTTCCTGGTATCTAATGTACATCACCTTTGACACAACTTCAATTCATTTCAATACAATGGATATTCTGAGATGTGTGTTTACATCCTAGTTCTATCACTGACAAAACAAGGCAACAAGTTGGTTCCAACTCTTCATCTGTACAATGGGGGAAAATGGTATTTTTGCAAGGACTAAATGATACAATACATAAAACATGCTCAGACTAGTATCCAGGATATAGTAAACATTCCCTAAGCCTTATTATAAAAAAACAAAGATGGTAAAATTCCTCTGAAGAAAAGAAATGAGAGCAGGGTAATTGATCCAAGTTATCCAAGTCTGTGTTCCTTCATGAAAGGAGTTCGGTTATTTGAAGTGAACTGGATGCAGAAGAAAGGATGTTAAGGAAATAATCTTTGACACGTAATTGCTAAAAGGGGTGAGGTTGCCTCTACGGGATTCAGTTCCACATTGAACAATAGCTTATACTTGTACAAGCAACAGAATCGCTTTTAATAGATGACATAAATGTTCAGCCATGTCATGGATGAATAGACATTAACATGTTCAATTGAATAAACTGGTTGCTTTGCTTTGATTAGTCCTACTTGAGTTAATTAAAATATTTTCATTTCTTCTGGTATTCACAGCTCTCTGAACAGTTTACAGAAGCTAGAGATGGATTTTTAATACTGTTTACCAACTGTAAAGTTTTGATGGACACTTTAATAATGCAATACAACTGCAAAACCTACCACTGGGAGCTATACAAGTCTCAAACCAAATTGAAAAAATGAATTACATGAACACAGCCATTTTATGTTGGCACTAACTTGAGAAAAAGGAGCAGAAAAAGTTCAAAATACAGTCATTTTTATCAGTTAAATAATTTTTCAAGTGTGATAGTCTTTCTTAAATTGGTATCTTACATAGTAATAAATGTTTTTGATGTTTTGTGGTTTTCTGGTTGTTGTTATCTCAAAAGTGATAATTAGTAAAAATTACAACTACGTCTAAACCTCTGTATAAACACTAAAGTATCAACATCTTTCCAGGCACTAGCAAGCCCTCAGTTCAACTGCCAGCTGCCTTGTGGAATTTTACAGGGTTTTCACCATCTGAAGAACCAAAGAAGACTATGATCTGGTACATGAGAAAGCTCCTGAGACATGGGATAGATTCAGTTTCCTTTGGACTGGATAACCACCCGTGAAGAATGCTATAGAAGAGATTCAAGCACTGAACAGAAAACTTCTGGATAAATTTTCAGAAATTTGCAACCTTGAAATCATGTTAGTTTAGTATTTTGGAGGAAACTTCCTAAATTGATTTTTTTAAATTGTTTTGAGAAAAGGAAGAAGAGATACAGACTGATAGACTAAGATATGAAAACAATGAGTGACTTTGTTTTTTTCCATTTGCATCTAAACATGTTAAATCCAAAAGGAAACAATGAGTATGAAAAGTCCTTAAGAAACTAAAATTAGAGCTACCTTATGATCCTGCGCCCTCAATCCTGGGCATACATCCAGAAAAAATCACAACTTGAAAAGATTCATGCACCCCAGTGATCACTGCAGCACTATTTACAATAGGAAGACATGGAAGCAACCTAAATGTCCATCAACAGATGAATAGCTAAAGAAGATGTGTGGTATGTATGTACAATGGAATACTACTCAGCCTTAAAAAATGACATAATGCCATTTACAGCAACATGGATGGACCCAGAGATTATCATACTAAGCATAGTATATAGTAAGCTAGACAGAGAAAGACAAACATCATACCACTCATAAGCAGAATCTAAAAAAATGATACAAGTGAACTTATTTACAAAAGACAAACAGACTCACAAACATAGAAAACAAACTTATGGTTACCAAAGGGGAAAGGTGAGGGGAGGGATAAATCAGGAATTTGGGAGTAACATATTATAATATAAGCTAACACAACATTGGAAATCAACTATATTTCAATGAAAAAATGAACACATTTAAAAAATGTAAGACATTGGGGAAAAAAAGCAAACACTGATTCAATACAGTGCTACTCTGGTATTGTACTAAATGCTAGGTAAAATTTACTTTAAAAGGAGGGGACATTCACTCTTAAATTCAAGACAACATAGAAGTGGTTTATCAGGGTAAGCTTTAAGTCATTAAATAAGCTTCTTAAAACAAATAAGTAGAAATGCAGACTTTTGATTAACAGTGAAGATCAAGCCTTTTTAAAGACTAAATACAAGGAATACAAACAACTTCTCAAATGACATTAAATGTTGCGTAACTTTTTTCCATAACAAATGCAGATAGAGTTCAATGTTAAATAAGGATGATATATTAACCATGAAAACCAATGATAATGAAAATTTCCAGAGAAATAAGTATTACCATAAAGCACAGCAAAGAACATTCAAATACTTTATAAACTCATTTGAAAAACAGATAAATGAGCACATCCCCCTCTCTCAACAATAAAATCTGTTCTTTCAATGCTGCATATTGGCACTTGGTTCTAAACGTTTGGGGGCTTTAAAAAGCAGAACCTTGGATTGCAAAATTCACGGAGCCATTTCCCAACGTTGCAGTGCAATTAAGTGACTTAGTGATTTGATGCTCATAAAGTTTCTTGAGATCCTTAAATATTAATAAATTTAACTCTACCACCAATAGCCTTCTACTAAAGAAGGCAGGGTCATGGTTTACTCTGTGCTATGCAAGAGGAAAAATCACATTCTAATCATAAACATAATCTGTGAATTCTTTAGTGCTCTCCCTCCTTTACAATAGAAAAATCAACTTTGTATGTTCCTATTGAATGTTTCCACCAATACATTTTACCTACTTCTTAAATAAACAGAAAAACCTAAGAAAGAAGCTCCATCTTCATCTACCCCTCAAACACTCATTTCTACCTTGGCTATCCCCAGTCCCCAACTGATGTCTGAAGCAGCAACAGAAAGAGATGGGTAATAAAGTGATTCAGGTACTTTAATCCCCTGCCTGAGCTTCATCTTCTGCAAAATAAGATCATTTCTATCACTAATTAAATAACATGAAATCTATAAAATTCGGGACATAAAAGACATAACAATAGAAATATTAATATTAAAAATAAACCCATGGGTCACTTAAGTTTATAATAATTAAAGATAATATATGAAATTGAATGAAACTATTGTTTCTGTTAATAGAATATTAGACAGCATCCACTCAAGAGTATATTTTCCTCTTGGGCAACTAACTGCCTTTAGATCCTTCTCCTTTCAAGAATACCACAACCAAGCAGATAAAGACAAAATATGTGAAGACAAAGGTCCACATCAAGTGACAGGTTCAGTAGGATTCCATTTATTTGAAATTCTTGAATGGAACAGAATCTATCCTGGAAAAAATCCCTTTAGGGATCAGCTGGGGGCAAGGACTGACTGGGAGGGAACTTTTGAGGGTAATGGAAACATAAATCTTGATAGGGATTTAGATTTCACAGAGATAAATCTCATAAAATCTCACATAATGTATATTTAATACTGGTGCACCATGTTGTACCTGGGCTTCCCAGGTGGTGCTAATGGTGTAGAACCTGCCTGCCCATACAGGAGACATAAGAGACACCGGTTCCATCCCTGGGCCGGGAAGATCCCCTGGAGGAGGGCAAGGCAACTCATTCCAGTATTCTTGCCTGAAGAATCCTATGGACAGAGGGGCCTGGCAGGCTACAGTCCATAGGTGTGCAAAGAGTCGGACACAACTGAAGTGACAAAGCATGCATACTTTGTTGTATGTAAATTTTACACCAAAAGAAAAAAAAGTATAAGCCAATATAAATTCTAATTGATGATATGTATGCTTAAGTATCCATGAGAAAATATCCTGGAATCTGAAGTTTACTTTGGAATAAACAAACAACAACAAAAAAAAGATAGAAATGTGGTAAAACAAGTGCATCCAAATGTTAATGCAAAATTCAGGTGGTGAGTGTTGGGTATCAAGTACAAAGCTTGTTAAAACTTTGCTACATGTTTAAAATATTCATAATGAGATGAAATAATGAGTGAGAGGGAAAAACGATAGAAGTAACTGATTCATGGTTGGTGTTTCCATCATCTCCAGTCACCACCACGCAACAGAAGGATATGCCCCAATGCCTTTGTTTTTATTTGTTTATTTATGGCAGTGCGGGGTCTTTGTTGCTGTGAGGGCTTTTCTCTAGTTGCGCAGAGCAGGGCGTGTTCTTCATTGCAGCACACGGGCTTCTCACTGTGCTGCCTTCTCTCTTGCTCTGGAGCAAGAGCTCTAGGTGCACAGGCTTCCCTTGTTGCCACATGCAGACTACAGTTTAGGCTCAGTAGCTGTGCTACACAGGCTTAGCTGCCCCAAGGCGTGAGGAATCTTCCAAGGCCAGAAATCAAACCTGTATCTCCTGCACTGGCAGGCAGATTTTTCATTACTAGACCACCAGGCAAGTCCCCCTGATAGCTTTCTAAAGGTCTGGAGGGAATCCCATCATTTCAGTACATCCTTACCTAACCTGGTCAGTTGTAATGGAGTTCTCTCTATTAGCTGGTGACTACCTTCTTTCAAACTTGTAAAGCAAATCACAAAGTGACATTTACGACATAACATGTAATACTGTGTCTTTCAGTCCTGTATGTATGTTCTTCCCAGTCCAAGTGTTAAGTTTCTTTAGGGCACAGACTTTGCTCTCTATTTCTGAATATCCCTCAGTGCCTAGCACTCTGCCTGGTACAAAGCAGATATTAAAGAAACAACTAATAACTAGTGACTCTGCCTGCCGTGCAGCAGGCACAAGAGCAAGGGCTGGAAACTACAGCTTACAGGCCAAATCGAGCCCACTAATGGTCTCCGTAAGGGCTATGAACTAAATAGTTGGAAAAGGTCCAAAAAAATGATTTTTTATGACAACTGAAAATTACAGCAAATTCAAATTTTTGTGTCCATAATAAAGTTTTACTGAAGCACCATCACTTTCATTCATATATTGTCTGCGACTGTGTTACACTACAACATCAGAGTTGAGCAGTTGTGACAAAGATTTCATGGCCCACAAAGCTGAAAATACTTGCTGTTGGCGCCTTTACAGAAAATGTTTGCCAACCCTTGTACTGAAGAAATTATTGACTGATTGCCTAAGAAACACACTTAACGAAACAGCTGCTATTTTGAGGCACAATTGGTCTTGAAAAAGAAAAATAAAAAGTATCTAGTTCATCTTTCTTAATTCTTATTCAAATCCCAAAACAAATGTTACATACAAGTTATTCCATGGTGGGGAAATAAAGCTTTTACTCTGTGGTGTCTATACAACCATATTTACAAAACTATATTTTGGCATGGCTGTCTCTTCAAGAGAACTTCTCCACATCATATATATCTCACTTATATTGGAGAATGCATTGAACAACAGTTTTGTGGATTATACAACATGTTGTTCCAGCTAATTAGTTTACCAGCAATTAAAAATAAAATTATGGCAGAGGGCCACTTGTCAATTTCACCTTGTCACAAATGTGCTTGATGCACATTGTGTCTTAAATAAAAATGTATCACTAGCAAGGAGAGAGATGTTTTCCATTGGATTTCATTCCATCATTTGGCGTAATTATTCCTGACAATTTGCCCATCAAATTTTCATCCAGAAGGAGAAAAATACTACTTTGTGTTCTCGTGATCACAAGTCTAATTGAGCGGAAAACAAATCTGTTTTAAATATGAGAAAAAGACAAGCTACTGTTTTACTCTGTTAAAAATAATATAATATGAGGAATGAAATGACAAGAAAATATGGCAGCAAATAGTACTCTAAATTGTAGCACTAATTTTTTTTTTATCTTGACAATCACGACTTTTTTCACAAAAAGTCAAGATCACGATTTTATATGACAGTGATAAATTGCAGGTACAGGTTGTTTTCCCATTTTTGGAAAAGAGTAGGTTCTAGATGATGTCAGCTAGTGATCAGAGGGTAAGCAAAAGTTGTTTGGTAGAGAAACAACTGTGCCCTGCCCCCACCAATCTACTGAGAGTGAGGAAAGTATGTACCATGTTGCAATTTCAGCTGACAAGAAGCATTAGCATTATCGCACACTTTGTGAATTAGGTAATGATTTAATTAGTACCAGTCTGAATGGTCATATAATGTTGTAATTAGAAGGTTGAAACAAAAATAATTGACAGAGGTGGGGCTGGAGCTTGGTGGAAAATTAACATAAGGAATAGAACAGAGGAAGAGGAAATGAGTGCCTCAGTGGCCAATAGCAGACCTTGGGGGCATGGAGTATGGCTTTCTCTAGTGTGCCCACCTCAGCCAACTCACTGTGGCTCCAGAAAATTACGCAGTCTTTTTTTTTTTTTTAATTGCATTATAAGGAAGTCAGGAGCACTAAATCTTTCCTTTCCCTTTTAGCCAAAAATTAGGCAAATTATTCTACTTTTCCACAGTTAAACCTTATTTCTATGATGGAAAGAAAAGTAAAACCCCACTTGCTTCAAAGCATTAAGTTAGGAATGATGTGGTTCTCAACAGAGGACTGCCTGGTGGCCAGCCTTGGTGGATAAATATACAGAGAAGTTCGGAGAAGGTCTATGGAACCAGATCACAAGAGCCAACAAGTTAGTTACTCTGTAACTTAACTAGCCAGTTGCCTTGTTTTCTCCTAGACTCTGGATCATGGAGTAACCTATGCATCTACAGACCTACAGACTATCTTGCTTTTCCTTTCTAGTCTCTCATTTTTCTCCGGGTTTAAAATGGGAACCCACTCCAGTATTCTTGCCTGGAAAAATCCCATGGACGGAGGAGCCTGGTAGGCTACAGTCCATGGGGTCACAAAGAATCGGGCACGACTGAGCAACTTTTCTTTCTCTTCTTTCTTAAACCTTTAAGCACAAAATTTGCTTCGACCTATCTATGTATGTTAGGGTGCAGGTCAGAAAACACAGACCACTTGAGAAATTTTAGGCAGGAAGGGGTTTAACACAAAGAATCAGTTACTTACAAAAATCACCAGGTAGGGTGGAAGGGTGGCCTTTCCTCGACCACAAATAAGAAGCCATCATCGAGACAGCTCAGTTTAGGAAAATGCTAGCAAGGCTGCAATTCAGGATCAAGAAGTCACAGCACAATTGCCTTTAACACCCAGTAATTGAGCCCTGAAATACCAGTGCAGAAAAATCACACTTGCCTATAACCTGTTTGTCAAGAAGAAACAGCTGAAGTTGAAGAGGACTGGCCTCTACCTAATTTCTACTTCCAAATCTAACTGACACTCAGAATCGTAGCCACAGGGGATCAAGGAAATATGTAAACTTTCCAGTTTTCTAGTCTCTACAGCTAAGAAAGAACAACTATAACGGGTAGGAATGAAGAGTGCGTGCCACTGAGGCTACCATACTATAACTGCCTATCAAACTTCCCAGTCAATTTTTCTTCTTTTCTCTTTAGCTGCTTCCAACTGGGCTCTACATGTGTATCTCAGATTTATCCCGAGCCACATTCTTTATCTCCCAACACCCAGTTTGAGAGTAACTGTGTACTGATGGAAGGTCAATGTTATGTGAGTAACAGTGACAGGGATGCTGGGAACACTGTGAATGCTGACAAGACAGCACACCAATGTTCTTGACAGACCTCTTTCAATGAGGTTTCATTCTAGAGTGTGGAGAAAACATTTTTCCTTGCTAATCAATGCTGAAGCATGACAAGCAAAATGTTGCAACAGTTAGTCCAAATAGTGGTAGTAGCCTGAAAAAGAAACCGCCCCCCACAAAAAAAGCCTATCAAATATAAAAGATGTTGAAAGATATGTAACTGAAGACATATGGCTAAAAAAGTGGTATCAACATGAGGAAAAAACATTTTTTTTTTTTTTAATCACAGTGAACTGCACATCTTAAAGCGCAAGGAGGATGAGAAAAGAAGAAAGGGGAGTATCAAGACTAGGACAGGATATGGTAGACTGTGCCAAGAAAGAATTCAGAGGAAATTTTAAATACTTAAAGTCAAGGCTAAACTCCCTTCTTTGGACACAATCTTGCCCCACAAGCCTATGTGTGAAGCACAAGTCCTGGAGGAATCTGATCCACACAGTCACCTCTGTGTTTCAGAGCCTTCCTCCACAACCTGGGGCTCAATCACAGTTCAGAGTCCCAGACCAACAGACTAACCTGGACGAAATAATGGGAACTCATGCTCAAGGCACAAGCACCAAGTGATACACAACCAGGCAGAGCAAGAGAGGTGATACCCAATGGTGACCAGCTAGCCAAACACAGTCCTTAAAGCTCACTGTGGTTGTCTTGATGCAGGTTCCCCACAAGCAGACCCTGGGATAAGTGTAAGAAGTTTGCTTGGGAGGGAATGTGAACAGCAGCAGAGGAGTGGGGGAGTGAGACCAGGACAGTAACTGGAGAACAAAGGATGTCTGATGAAGCCAACTACCACCATGGGCAACTAGAAGTGAATGCACTGGGGAGACTTAAGAAGCCGGTGAGGAATGCCTACCCCAGAGTCATCCCACTGAAGGAGCAAGGGAGCTGGGCGTTTACACTGCGGCTCTCATTAGGCACTGACAGAGGGTTGTTCAGATAGGGGTTAATTCCCTTGTACTTCCTGCCTGCCCCATGGACAAACCAGAATTCAGTGACCTGAGAAAATCCCACAGGTGAATAGGTATGGAGCTGGCAGGCAGAAGCGAGGCCACTGGCACTAAAGTGAGGGAGTAAGGGGGCTGTGGGTAGGGCACCAGAAACATTAGCTAGGACTGAGTTGTTTAAAACTAAACAAAGCAAATATAACCAGGTGGTAGGGTTGAGCCTTCAATCCAGTCTTAACACCCTTCGGGATCCACATTGCTTTCCAACACTCTAGCCAGCTTAGACATAAGCTGCACCCTGGATATACTCAGAAATGTAGGACTGGAAGGAGAACAGAGTAGAGGTATGAGAAGGACTGAACAGTTGCAATAAGGTGGGAGTGGAAACATTAAAATGCTACAGCAGAGAAAAACTCACAGAGATAAAGCACAGCTCTACCATTCAGGGATAAGAAGTGCTGAAGAACTGAGCTAGGATATAAGGATTCTGAAATTATTTTCCAATCTGTCAAATTCTCTATGGGTCACCATGCAAGTTGTTATGTTTACTTCTCAGCAGTTACAGCCAAGAGAGAGAAAAAGAAAGTCTATGATTTAAGTCAAATTCTTTTGTTCAACTGCAGCAGAAGATATATCATATAAAAAGATTCTAAGGCCACCGCCATGTTTTATGAGCTTCTGACCTCTGAACTTGATGTTTAGACAACGAGACAGGTACGAAAGGAATTTTATCACCTTCTATGTGAAAAATCACTGCCATTTGTACAACTGCTCAAGCCAGAAACCCAGGTGTTATCCTCAATACTTCCCTTTTTCTCAAGTTAAATTTATCACAAGTCTTGTCCATGTCACCCACTACGTACTATGTGCTAAGTCGCTTCAGTTGTGTTTGACTCGCTGTGACCCTGTGGAACGTAGCCCACCAGGCTCTTCTGTCCATGGAACTCTCCAGGCAAGAATACTGGGGTGGGCTCCCATGCCCTCCTCCAGGGGATCTTTCTGGCCCAGGGATCGAACCCACGTCTCTTAATCTCCTGAACTGGCAGGTGAGTTCTTTACTACTAGTGCTACCAACATGAGTATGTCACCCATAAAGAACTCAAATTAATCCACTTCTCACTTGCCATTGCCACCACCACTGTCCACCAGGTGAGCTTCATCTGTCCCCTGTACTTCAAAGCCTGCCTACCTTGTTCTCCAGCCATTCTGCCAAATATTTTCCAAATCACACAGAGACATGTTTTTCCAAATACAAATGACTGTGTTTGAGTCAGTCCCTGCCTAAAATCCTTCACTTCTCACTGCCCTTAGAATTAAACCTGACATTCACTTTAGAGTTTTGTAGCCCTGTGAACCTGGGGGTACTCTACGCCTTGCCTTCTAGCAAAGCAAGTCATCTTCTTCATAGCCACAGGGACTTTGTATAGGATGTCTCTCCAAGTCCTTCCCTTTCCCTGGCTAAATCCCAGCCATGCTTCACATCTCAGCTTAAATGCTATCACCCAGACAAGGCGGGATCTCAGTTATGCTTTTTCAGACAACCCTGAATCTCTCACATAGCACTGCGTTTGTGTAGTTAATACTTGTAAAATGACTGTCTTCTCATTCTAGAATGTAACCTCCATAAGGGAAGAGGTCATACTGGTTTTGGTTGTCATCAGACCTCTAGTGACTCCCATAGTTCCTAACACGTACCACATGCATGCCCAATAAATTTTGCTGATTCATGGGCCAATATCTATAAGAATATGACCAAGGGTACCTCCTTCAGCTAACGACAGACGATGGAAAAGAACTGAAGTTACCACATGAGAAATGAAAGTGAAAGTTGCTCAGTCATGTCCGACTCCTTGCAACCCCACGGACTATACAGTCCATGGAATTCTCCAGGCCAGAATACTGGAGTGAGTAGCCTTTCCCTTCTCCAGGGGATCTTCCTAACCCAGGGATTAAAACCAGGTCTCCCTCATTGCAGGCAGATTCTTTACCCACTGAGCCACCAGGAAGCCCTACCTACTACATGAGAGCTTAATATTAAATGTGAGAGCAGAAACTTTTCTAACTAACAAGGTTCAAATGATAGAGTGAAAGAAAGTGAAAGTGAAGCCACTCAGTCATGTCTGACCCTTTGTGAACCCATGGACTGTAGCCCGCCAGGCTCCTCTGTCCATGGGATTCTGCAGGCAAGAACACTGGAGCAGGTTCCCATAAGCAGGAGCAAATTCAAAGTAAATGGACTCTAAGGCCTGTATAGTTATGCCAATAAAGCAATCTATCAGTTAGAGGTGATCCACAAACTTTGGAGTTTGTAGTCTTGGAAACTTTGGGGCATCATCTAAAAAGCCAAAGAAATTTGTATCTTTAGAATTCAGACTATGATTCAAATGATAATCTAAATGGAAGTAATCTGAATACTACATTAGAGCTTTCTTTCTCAAAAACCATCAGGTAGTTGTGAACCCATAAAGCAGTAATTCAAGAAAACCACTACTGCTTATATACATTAAGCCAAAGGGACAGAACCAAGATATCAGAGTGACCATTCCAGAAACCTCCTACAGAACTGTGTCTGGGAAAACCATGAATTTTCAAAAAGGCACTAGTGGCATGCGACACATAATTTTTACACATTAGCTGACTGCTGGCTGTCGGGGAGTATGTATTATTCAAACAGGGTGCACATTCAGTAATGGGAAGGGTGAGGGGAGATGCTGCCTTTAATTTTAATGTGCCTGACATACTGGAAAAAATTATTGGCATCTGTATGTGTATGACTGAGTGTTTTGCGGAACATGTGTTGTATGCAACACTGTTTATTATCAGTAAATGAAGCCAAAAGCTAAGTTGAAAATGAATGCTAAATTAAAAATTATATAAAATGGAGTGAAATGATTTAATTAACAGATTATAAGTGAAATGTTGCAGTGCAAGAATGAGCTTGGGAGAAAAGAGAAGGAAAAAAATGTGAAAGGGCAGAAACCTGTCTTTTCCTTGTTATTTCCTCAGAGGTACACTAATCCAGTCACATGATGTTTGCCAGTTTTTAACCACGGCCTCTGAGACAGTCAATAAGCTTAACTAATTCATCAGTTTGGAGCATAGAATTTGAAACAAACTGTCTTTGATTTTAAAGTAAAAGAGAGGGAAAAGACCAAAAACATTAAAAATAGAAGAAATAATAGAATTCAATATACTACTTGAACAATCCAGCTCACTATTTAAAAGACCGTAGAAGTATTATTAGGTCCAATCCTCCTCTGTGGGCACCCCACAAGCCTAACTGGAAGTTCAACAGTTACCTCTCTGGATGAAATGATATAAATATTTACTTACTACCAAGTAAATATTACACTGCACCAGGCACACCGACACCTGCCATTTCAATTTTCTCTTACACTAATATCGTTAGTATGTATTACCGTTATGATGACTCTCTCACTTTGAGGAGGTGACATTATTTGTTAAGGCCATGCTAGGAGGACAAATCACAGAGCCAGAATTCAAATTCAGATATCTTGACTCTAAACCTCATGCTATATCCTTTTACCATGTTGCCTCTTCCAAGAAGCCTTTAAAGTTAGAAGTCATGAGTATCCAAAGAAGTCTTTTTACCATTTAAAGGGACAACTCCTACGAACTCATTTACTCCAGTGTAAGCTTTCTATCCCAAAATAATGCAACATGTTATTCTCCTAAAGAAGAAAATATGACTTACATAATTAGTATCATTCAAAGGTAAAGTGTATTTAAAATAATCTACTTTTGTACCAACCTCATTAATCTAGTTATTGTTTGTATGATTATATCTGCTTTCTTTTACAAAGAGTATGCATGTGTGCACGCTAAGTCACTTGAGTTGTGTCTGACTCTTTGCAACCCAGTGGACAGTAGCCCTCCAGGCTCCTCTGTCCATGGGACTCTTCAAGCAAGGATACCAGAGTGTCATGCACTTCTCCAGGGGATCTTCCCAACCCAGCGATCGAACCTGCGTCTCTTATGTATCCTGCACTGGCAACTGAATTCTTTACCATTAGTGCCACCTCGGAAGCTCTTCATAAAGAGAGATCCTATGAAAAGTCCCAAGTTCAAGACACTTAGTTACAATATTGAAATTAACAAAGAAAAACTGGAAAAAAGAAATATATAAAATCATTGAGTTATAAAGAACAAAAAAGACCTGAAGACACTTTCAATCCAATGTGCCTAACTGGACTTTTTGTGCGATGCAGTGTTGCAAGATCCAACCTACTTTTTTTTCCTGAAAGGGGGAGAAGAGGGGAAGCAAATCAGTATTCTCTTTTTAAAGTATGTAACCGAGCCAGAGATTTTTATGCCAAAAGTGTGTTGCTTTTGCCTATCGAAAAAGGAACTAAGAATTTTTGTAACATAAAACATACCCCGGAGTTTTCCAATTTTTTTGGAATTTACTTTCAGTGAAGAGAAATAAATCCAAGTGTTCCACATTGCCATATGTTGTCTGAGCTAGGTAATATGGAAGTATGCAAATCGATTAAGAAGCTGGGTCCCAGCCTCCCTACTAACATAGCAGAGGCAAAAGGAAAAAAAATTCCGACAGAGGAATGAGTCCCATCTATGAACTGCTGAAACTGTTAAGCAGATGCCAGGGGTTCAGGCAGCAAGACAACCAGCTTCTCTCCCCACACTGGGGGAAAAGCGCAACACAGCAACTAGAGAACACAACAGAGGAGTCAAGCAGGTGAAAAATGATGATGATGTCAGTCTCCAAATTTAGCATCCTTCCATTTCCTTCTGTCAACAAGGCGGGCCTGCCACCACAAAGCTAGCCTTAGGAAAGAAGGTCTTTCCTCTCTGCATCAAACCTGGGTCTCCTGCATTGCAGGCAGACTCTTTACCATCTGAGATACCAGGGAATCCCATTGAAAGGCTAGGAATGCGCAAAGTTTGAAGTCTTTATCTCATAGGTCTGTGTTGCTTCTGACATTGCTCTCTGAAAGAGTCTGTCTGATTTGTTCTCTTTATAATGCTCTCAATATGGAGCTCTTCATTTTTCTTTAAAAAGAGAGGGAAAGGTTGCAAGAAGGAAAAAAAAAAAACACAGTAAGAGGAAAAGAAAGAAAAATGAAGGGTTAAAAAGATGCATGTTTTCTATGTCTATTTATAAGGGGAAATACATAAGATTTTCTCCCTTTAGTAATGCTAAAATGGTCTGGCATGCCTGAGAGTAAATCGATACTAAGCATAGCCCAGGCGAGACTGCCATCTTACATGAAGCACTGACTGTAAGATAGACACAAAAGACACATGATACTCTCTGAGGGCCCCAGCAGCCATAACATCCATCCTTGGCAGTTCATTTGACATTGACTTTCCCTGCTTCCCTATGTTTTTTTTTGTTGTTGTTCTTACTCCTCCCTTCGCTCTCTCCACACAGCAATATTCCAGCTTTCTGAGACTTGCCAAGGAGGTGAGGAAGAGATAACAAACCTCTCAAGATGGATTTAGCCTGGGAATAAATCCTGTGTTTGCCAGGAAGTAATGTGTATGATATGAAAATATAAGCATGTGCTTATAAGGACATGAACTTGGTTCTCAAGGAGCCCAACCAGAAGATTCTTAAAATGTTACTGTGTGTATTCAATGGACACTGGGTTTCCTGATTAGATCTTATCATGGTTATTTCAAATGGCTTCTTTCTTCTACTCCTCGCTACCCTTTGCTTCTGCCAGGGTGCACAGACAAAGGAAAAAGACAAAGGACTCTCTCCACTCTGTCTTGGCCTCTATCTGAAGTATTCTTTAGAGCCATGAATCCACAGAGACTTTTGAATTTAGATAACTTTTATGGTCAACGCTAAAAAAGCTTTGTTCGTAATAGGAAATGTCATATGGAATCTACTGGGTAGTCATAATTTCCATTTATAAATAGAAAATATAAAGAGGGTGTCTTATCTTGGTGATTTAATACATGTCTCTGCTTATTACTGTTTTCAAAGTGCCTTTTGCCCAAATCTGATTTCAACTGTGCAATAAAGATTCATTATCCTTTTATACAACAGCCTCTGCATTTCTATGCAGGATCTAATTACGAAAATAGGAACTAGTCTATAAACAGATGCTAATCGTGAAGGGAAACGCTTTCATTTTAGAAAGAAGGTACCGCTAAAACTTAACTCAGAAAAGCGCTGTGTCTGCATGTACAGTTGAGTAAGTCGGTGAGGAGGGAGAAGGAAGACAGGGCAGTGGATCGTATTCGATTCTCGACAGAAGTGACATAAGTATCACCGGGGCAAGTTCACTCAGACTCACGTCCATCGAGTCCGTGATGCCATCCAGCCATCTCATCCTCGGTCGTCCCCTTCTCCTCCTGCCCCCAATCCCTCCCAGCATCAGAGTCTTTTCCAATGAGTCAACTCTTCGCATGAGGCGGCCAAAATACTGGAGTTTCAGCTTTAGCATCATTCTTTCCAAAGAAATCCCAGGGCTGATCTCCTTCAGAATGGACTGGTTGGATCTCCTTGCAGTCCAAGGGACTCTCAAGAGTCTTCTCCAACACCACAATTCAAAAGCATCAATTCTTCGGCGCTCAGCCTTCTTCATGGGGCTATATTCTGAACCCTCTTTTTATTTACATTCTCTTCCTAAGGAACACAGTAAATGCCAACCAAGGCTTTAAAGTCTCTATTATATGTGAATGACTCCCACATTATGAAATCTCTACTCTAGATATCTTCCCAATCTCCTAGACTCTTCAACTGATCAGTTGACATCTTCCCTTGGCTGTTAATTGGCATTTATTTTATAACATGTCAAAACAAAGTTATTGATTCCCTGCCTCTGACCCTCCAATTTCATCCTCGTATAATCTTTCCCTGTATCTATCCAAATAGTCTAGCTAAAGTTCTGGAAGTTTTTCTTCGCATCTCAAATCTAATCTACCCAAAGTCCCTCCAGACACAGACACTAAACATTTCACTGCTACAACTCTGCCTCAAGTCACCACTCTATTTCCTGGTACATGCAAGGTGATCTCCTAGCTTCCACACTTGTGAGCACAAAGTCCATTCTCCCTGCAACAGAGTGTTTCTCTAGAGTAAAAATCTGTGTCACTCCACAGGCAGAAACAGCCCAAGGACTTCCCACTTCAATCAGAATTAAAGTCAGATTTCTCTACCCATAGCCTTGAAGGCTCTGCATAAGTCATTGTCTTTTCTCTCACTCTCCTTGAAAACTAAATTTCAGCCATACTGTCTCTCAAAGACAAGCTTGTTAGTGTCTCAGAGCTTTGTATTTGCTCATTCCTTTGCAACCTGTACCCCCCTTCCCACTGTTCTTCAAGAGGTCTCCCCACCACTCTGCCTTTAACCCAGATCCTCACCACCCATACTCTATCCTATTACCCTAGATTGTCTTCTTCACAGCCTCACAAGAATCTGAAATAATCATTTGCTTCCTTCCACCTATGTTTACAGTAAGCTTCTCAAGAAGAGTGCTTTCTTGTTTACCACTATATCCCACCATAAAGAACAAGGCCTGGTTCAGAGTAGATAATCTAGCAGAAATGCTCTTTAGCTGAATGACTTTATTAATCTGAACTTGCCCATAACAACAGGATGACATGCAATAACTTTAAAGTATCTTGGGATTTCCCTGGTGATCCAGTGGTTAAGACACTAGGCTTCCACTGCTGGGGGCATGGATTTGGTTTCTGGGTGGGGAACTAAGATCCCAAATGCCATGTGACATAGCCAAATTAAAATCTCTCTCCTTGGAATACTTTGATGCTAAAAAGTAAAAAAAAAAAAACAAAAACAACCCCACCTACCTATGGAATATAGCAACGGTGCATTTAGCTATTTAATTAATAATCTATTAATATAACGGAGTAATCAACATGCATTTCCTGACTTGTTCCTTCAAGATGCTGGTTACTACACACAGTAGAAATAAAGTTTAAATGGTAAGTGAAATAATACTTCTAAAGCGCTATATAAATGACTTCTTAAAGTTATCTTAATTCATTTCACGATGTGAATGACTACTCCTTAAATATTTACATATTTATTTTGGAATTTCATGTTAGAATTTCTGAAATCAGATGAAAGATGCACAAGAAAATAGAAGGAACACAGCTACAAACACAATTTTATTTTTTATTATAAAAATAGTATATTAGTAAATCATATTATCCAGGCAGTAGAGCTAAGTACTTTATATTCATGATGTAACTGAATTCTCAAACATTCCTATAATATAAGTACCTAGGTTCCTTCCAGGTTCCTTCCATATTCTACTTATGACAACTATGGTTTATGACGATGAAGTATAATCATGGTCAAAGTAATACAACACATAGTAAATAGTGAAACTAGGATCAGAACACATGCTATATTCTTAACCATAAGAATATAGGGTTAATATCTTAATATCCTATATTCTTAACCCTGTATACATGGCTATAGTAGAAAATAAACTTATTTCCTTCTTATTCTTTAGTAAGTTTTTGAATCACCCACAAACTTACTAAGATACTAAGGTAAACCAGTGCAGATGAGCACAATCTTAGTCTCTCAAGAAAGTTTAGATTGGGTAGGTGTTCAAACACCTAAAGGAGTATGGCATTGCCAGCAGGCATTGTGGGGAGAGGGCTTCCCAGGTGGCTCAGTGGTAAAGAATCTGCCTACCAGTGCAGGGGTTGCAGGAGATGCGGGTTCCATCCCTGGGTTGGGGATCCCTGGAGGAGGTAATGGCAGTATTCCAAGAATATTCCAAGAATACCCAGTAATTCTTGCCTGAAAAATCCCATGGACAGAAGAGGCTGGCAGGTCACAGTCCATGGGGTCGCAGAGAGCTGGACACGGCTGAGCGACTGAGCATACACACACACTGTGGGGAGGGCCTGGCAGTTACACTGGGAGCACATGAAGTGGGACCTTCAATCCAAACACAGAAATTTATCCATGTCAAGTCCTGCTCTTTGGCCATTACCCTTTAGACGGTCAAAAGCAATTCTTGTTTCTGCACACCTATATAAGACATCTGGCTCCTAGTAAACTATTAATGATAGAATGCAGTGCAATAAACCTTATTGGGAAGATCTTAAAAGAACAAAGCCTTCACTAATGACATTTTAATGAGGAAATGCATAGGCTAATTACTATAATCTTCTAGCTGGTCTATAAAAAGCCTACACCCAAGTGATATAAATATCTGCTGATTCAGACTGTACTGGAAAGGTTTCATTTTATTTTTTTAAATCACTGAAGGAAGCAAAGAAAAAAGCAGGGGGGGAATAAACTCAATCCTCAACTATAGAACACTATCCAAGAAGAAGAGGATTAACAGAGAGTGCTCAGAGGAAGACAAATGTTTTTTCAATGAGTATTTACCCAAGTCCCAAATTGATTTTTTAGCAGTACATAAATCTGGCACAACCACTTGGCTAATGAAACAGACTAAGCAACACTTTGAGGTAAGGATCAGTTTAGGTTTGGGGAGAGACAAACCTGTTGGTTTCTTGCACAACTCTGTATTTGTACATTCACATATTTATCTCATTTTATACTCGTGATGACTTGGGGTGGGTGGGTGGCAGGCAGGACACTGACTAATAAGCATTAGTGGAAGATAGAAATATCCCAAGTTTGGTTACTTAGGAGGCTGAGAAATTATCATGGGAAGCTGCCATAGACTTCTTGGAATTTTAAACCTTTTTTTTTCTTAGGATTTTATCTGTATCCTTTCTTTCAACTTCAAATCCTCTACACTTAAGGAAAGAAATAAAGGCAACAATAAAAAATAGCAGGAAAGAACACGTGTGTGCTACAAACACATAACTATACCTCCTTGTTGTTACATATCTCTAATAGCTCTCTCTTGCACACTGTTCTGATTTTCCAGGCTTATAATTATGGGTTGGCCAAGAAGTTCATTCGGGTTTTTCCATTAAGATGGTATGGAAAACCCAAATGAACTTTTTGGCCAACCCAATACATGGATATACTAGAAACTCTCCATTTTCTAGATGTAAAATATTTCAGGCAATCATATTAGAATGTGGTCTGTGAAAACCCAGACTTAACATGAGCTAGTGTGCATAGTAGGCAGGGGGGAGGGGGAGATAACAGGGAAAGAGGAGCCAGGAGAACAGCTCTAAAGCCAATTAATCAGCCATATGTCCTACGGCAAGTCACTTAACCCTAGAGATCTTGGTTTTCTCCACTGTAAATTATGGGCTTAGAACAGATGGCCTTTAGAGTTTATTGTTCAAAATCTAATATTGATTTCTTTATTTATTTTTGGCTGGGTCTTCATTGCTGCACAGGCTTTCTCTAGGCACAGTAAATGGGAGCTACTCTTCCTTGCGGTCCACAGGCTTCTCGTGGTGACTTCTCCAGCTGTGGAGCACAGGCTCTAGCTGCACAGGCCCAGTAGTTGCGGCTCATGGGCTTTAGAGTGTGGGCTCAGTGGTTGTGGCACACAGGTTTTAGTTGCTCCATAGCATGTGGAATCTTCCCAGACAAGGGACAGAACCTGTGTCTCCTGCACTGGCAGGCAGATTCCTATCCACTGTGCCACCAAGGAAGTCCAAAAATCTAATATTTTAAAATTCGATGACTCTAGCACATTGTACAGTTCAGATATAACTATTTTTTTTAAGGCTGATCTTTTCCAAGTAGTCTTCCCTCATATAGTTAGTGCTCAGTTGCTTCAGTCGTGTCTGACTCTTTGCAGCCCCGTGGACTGCAACCCGCCAGGCTCCTCTGTCCATGAAAGCTTTCCAGTCAAGAATACTGGATTGGGTTCCACCTCCTGCTCCGGGGGATCTTCCCAACCCAGGGACTGAACCCGTGTCTCTTGCATCTGCTGCACTGGCATTACCTGGGACGCCTGATACAGCTAGTAGGAACGAACATTTCCATCCTTTTGAAGCGCATTCTATTATGTCTCTACCTCTCTGTAGTGATCAAGAGCACTGGTCAAAGGCCAGAGTTCAAATTCTATTCACTTTATTAGCTGTGTAACCTGAGGTAAACAAAGTAGCCTATCTGACCCTCAGTTTCCTAAACTGTCAAACAGAGATAATAATAGTACCTACTTCTTGGAATTACTAAGCAGATTAAATGAGATAATATATGCAGTGATAAGAAGAGTACTTAATAAGAATAGATGTTAGTACAGCGGTTGTGGTTGAGTTCACTCAGCCCTCAGATACACTGCTGTCCTGCGAAATGTTTCTGTATCACGCTTCTTTTATGATTTATAAAGCTTAAAAATAGCTACTTCCATGACCGACCAACTAAAGGGAAACATGAACCAACATGATCTTAGTTCAAGGGTATAATCACTTTTGCATATGCCAGTCTCACTTACCAAATGAGTCCCAGAGAGGAAGGAATGGAGACGTCCCCATTCCTTTCTCTCCCATGAGGCACCCAAACAGTGCTCAACAAACTTACTGTATATTAACGCTCTGGCTTTACCACTACATGATGGTTGTAGATGTTTAGTCTACACAATGGGATGCTGGGCTTTACTATTTACATATTGTTCTGATTGAGCCCTTCAATGCTCAACAAATTTGAGTCTCTACTATATGCCAGGCCTATACTAGAGCAGGGATTTCTAGGGCACACAACATGGACACTATATCTGACCCCATGGAGCTAAAAGAATAGAAGTAGCAACAGATGCTGTGTCATTACAAAGACAATCAAAGCTATGATTAGCATCACAAAGGAAATCTAGGAACTGATATGATAAAACAAACGCACACACAAAAAAGGAGATATATATTAGGTTACCTACTATAAATTCAGTGGTGAAACAAAGGTGATGGGCCTAGCCACCAAACTCAAATAATTTGCTTTATTTGCTATAGACTAAATTAAAATCTAAATGTTAAAGTACTGGTCTTGATTTCCGTGAGTTTACAATATCTAAAATAATTACTAAACCCATAGGTGGCAGAATATGGACACACAATTACTATGCTACATATGTGGATGTTTCATCCCCCTAGACTGTGAGGATAATATTTAATCTCTAAGATCAAGGAGATCTCATATATCAGTTCAGCATTTATTGGTTACCAGGTGCTTGTGAGAGGCCCTGGGGATACAATGATAAATAGAAGGTTCCTGCCTTTCAAGAGTATGCATTACAGTGGGGGAAAAACAATTAACCAACAGGAATCCTAAGGGGGCTAAAACCTTTAAACTTAGCTTTTCTTAACTAACTACAAATCTATCCTGATATATAGGGCCTCTTATTGAGCTATAAACCATCATAAAGTAACTTTAGAGCAAACACTTTCTCTCAGCTAGAGCTGAACAATGCAAAAATGGATTATTATTCTGGTAAAGGGTGACTCTAGTACTTAATCAAATTTTTCATGACATTTAAAAAAAGAAAATGAGCTCCTAGAGGAAACAGACCATCTCTCTGTCCCTGCAGTTCCACTATGAACATCTGGGCAGCCAACCTGATGTTAACGATGTGGGAATGCAATAGGGAAAACTCTGGTTTAAAATCCTGAACACAGTTTTCCCCTAAAGACATCCAAGGATATATATTTATAATTTTCAAAATGTGAGCCAGGAGAAAACATTTTTATTTATTCAACTTGCAACATATTCTTTCTTGGGGGTCTGGGTTTATCATCTTGCTCAATTAGGATAATACATGGTTAAAAACTTTAAAGAAGGAAAATAATCAGTTTTACCTTAAAATGTGTATATGTGTGGACAGATGTGTATATGCATATAAAAATGCTCAAACAACCAGCATTATACAGAGATTTTAGAAGTAGAACTAATTTCTCTCTCTGTCTCTCTGTCTGAAACAGAAAGAATTTCAGCAATTATTTAGCCTAAGTTTCCCATTTTCCTGAGAAAACTGATATTAAAAAGAGGTTTATTTCTGGCTTAAGAGCAAAGAGCTAACAGGTAGCAGAGGCAAAAAATGTGAACGATTTGTGACTCTAAAAGCAGGGCTTTCTTCATATATACCAATAGTCTATGAGTGTGTGTGTGCATGCACACCTAAGAATCTGGTTAAGTGGCACAGAAAAAGTAATTAGCAGTAATAATGTTATAAATTTCTATTTATTTTGATATTAGCTGCAACTATCATTACATATGGTTAATATAAAAATGACAGCTTCTTAAATATTTTTCTTAAGAGTACAATTTAATGATTATCTGAGCCTTGGACTCCCATCACCGTATCTTTTCTGACTTCAAAAGATACAACAGCAAATGAACATTAATTGTATCTAAACTATTGAGCCTACCCTCAAGTGATGTCCATAAAAATTTGCCACTCAGTATGTCTTGATAGGAAAAGTCAGTCTAGTTCCGTCTGTTGATTTCAATTTATTCCTTTAAAATGAAAACAAATACATAGCAATGATGTTTTATTTAAGAACCTAATTCCAGACACATCAGTGCATTAATACATGTCCCTACAGACACTGCCATTACTGATCAAATCTGAATTATTATCATTCAGCTGCTGCAACCAAATATCGAGATGCCTAGAGAATAACACAGAATGAGATGGTTCCAAGGTGACATGCTCTAAATCCTTCCTGCGTCAGATGAAATTTAATTATACCCATTGTTTTCATTATTCAAAATGCATTGGCCGTCCATCCACTCAGCAAGAAATTCCCTGCAATTTTATTCAGTATAGCTTTTATGCTAAAAGAAAGGAGGTGTGCTAACGACGGGGAGAAAAAAATGTTCTCTCTCTCTCCCCTACTCCCCACCAGGAGACACGCGGCCGCTGAAGCCCACTGATTTCCCAAGCCCAATTATTTCGTTGTACACTCTTCTCCTCAACAGCACACTTTACCTAGGGACACAGTCTGCCTAAACACCACACACTTAATGGAGTCCCTGAAGCTGTCTCAATTTCATCGCTTCTAACTAATAGGCTGTGATACTTTTTCCCCAAACAGATCAGAGCTCTTCCCTCACTCTACATCTTCCTCACATAGGGAAAAAAAAAAGGGGGGGTGTGTGTGTGGAGGGGGGCTAGTTTGATGAAGCAGAGTATTCATTCCTGCTGTCATACCTTCATTATGGTCTGATACCTACATTTCTTAAGGGCACAGTAACCTCACTTAATCCAATCCAGGAACTTCTTTTTTCAGATAATGACAATAATAGGTGTTTCCTTATGACTGTCAGTAGTAACACTGAACAGCAGGAATCTACACATTGTGCACTAGTTAACAGGCAGACAAATCCAGTTTTGCTTTCCTTGAAAGACCTCTAAAATTGATTGCCCAGAGAGTATTTTAGGATTGAGAGACAAAATAAGGAAGAGGAAAATAACAGCTTTCCTGAAACTGACAAGGTCTCTGTATTATGCTGTTAGAGGTCAAAGACCAGGATTTCAAAATTCTCCCATTTTCTTCCCCCATTCAGAAGTAGACTTAGCATACATATTTGAAAGGTCACTCCTATTATGACCTGTCTTGAAAATGAGTCAGATTACCAAAGGAAGATGTCACTGTTTCAAAGGCCTCACTATATCTCCCTACAGAGAGATGTAACTTATGTTTTTCTTAATCCTTAGCACCTATGTTAATAACTGTGTCTTACTGAAATTCTGCCATTCAGTAATTTACACATTTTGGGCAAGGACCTCTAGGAAAAAAAAAAAAGAGTCTACTTACTTCTTTCAAAACTAATTTCTTTAAAAAGGTTACACATACTTAAGATGGCCTTCCTGCCATCTTCCTGGGTCACATCCAGGTGAAGATTTCAAGAAAAAGTATTGAGAAGCGTAAGCCCAAAGGCAGACTGAAGAAATCATATAGTTATTTCTAAAATGTGATGCCTTGCCATCCCCCAGGGATAATTTTCTGTGCTACCCGAGATAATGCCTCTTATATAATGTTGGAAAGAATCAAAACAGTTAATCCAAACTGCTCTTACACCCTGCTAGAACTCAGCAGCTCATGTCTCAAGGCAAGACACCACAGTAACATTTAATTACATCTGACATTTAGCTCTGGGTTCCATAAGTCATCCTAAATTAACTTTTGGGTCAAAACAGACCTGGATTTTTCTACTGAAGACAGTTACTATTATCTTCAAAGCTAAAACCCCTGACTGGCGTGGGATGGAAGAGATAGCAAACACATAGTAACAAGCTCTAAAAAATACCATCACTGAATCTCAAGACATCCCCTCCTCATTGTAACCTTTTTGCCCCAAAGGTAGCAACCATCCTAACTGCGGTCAATGTTCCCTGGTTGAGACACATGGATCATTAGTACAAAAGGTGGATTGAGAAAAATCCAAAAGTGGATTGCAAAAAAGATCAATGAAGACGGTCTTCTGGTCATGCGTTAAGCATTTTATTGCTTATGTTCACCAACTTACTAACTGAAACTGACATTTTCCAGGTTCAACAGATGGTCTCCTTTATCATCTTTTTACAGCATGATGACAAACTCTGGTAAATTAGAGACCAAAGAGAAGGAAGTGCTTTGAATATTAAATGCAGAAATGAGAAAGCCAGAATTAACTGAATTCATTTAGGCTGAACAATATTCTTAACAGAGAAGGGAAGAAATCATAAGAATATACAGGAAAATAATAAAAGATTATTAAAGTAAATTCTAGGTTGGATCTGAGATTTAAATAACCCCAACAGGAGGTTATATTCATCACTGCACTTTCCTCCCCAGAAGCAAGCTGGCACAGGCATGTCTTATCATGTCAGGATATTCTTTTAGGTGAGTTTAATCTGAACAGTGTCCTCTGTAGGAATTAGCATTGTTCTGAATCTTCTTCCTAGTGCTTGGTGCATTTGTGTCCTGATGCAAAAGTCAATGATCCTCCTAAAAGGTTCTTCATTTAGGCTCTGAAATCAGATGGTTTGTCTCTTAAGTATCAGTTCTGTTGCTTATGAACTACGTGATCTTGACTGAGTTCCTTTACCTCTCTAAACCTCAAGCTTTATACCTGGAAAAATGAGGATACTCTATGTAGAAGGCAGTGATATGATTTAAACACAATAATGCATGTAAAATATTAGCATCGTGCCCAACACAGAATAAAGGCTATGAGTTTCTATGAGAATTTGTGTTCAAGATATGTATCTGTCCGCATTTGTACTTCATTGACGTATCATCATTTCTCATTCTCTTCTTCAAAAGCAGTTTTTTCCTGAGAAAGACAAATACCATATGATATCACTTATGTGTGGAATCTAAACCATGACACAAATGAGCTTACCTATGAAACAGAAACAGACTCACAGACACAGAGATCAGAATTGTGGTTGCCAAGGGGGAAAAGTGGAGGGATGAATTGGGAGTTTGGGATTAGCAGAAGAAAACTATTAAATATAGGATGAATAAACAATAAGGTCCTACTGTATAGCACAGGAAACTATGTTCAATATCCTGTGATAAACCATAATGAAAAAGAATATGAAGAAGAATGCATGTGTTTGTGTGTGTGTGTGTGTGTGTATAACTGCATCACTTTGCTCTGCAGCAGTAATTACAGAATACTGTAATTCAACTATACTTCAATACGATAAATTTTGAAAAAAAAAGCAGTTCTTTCCCCTCATTATGTCTAAAACACATAGTTTTACATCATGGTAAGCAACTAAGAAGGGCTCAGGCTTCTCTAGGTTTCTAATTCTGCCAAGGGAGTTGCCATCAGGGTTGAAAGACCAGAGACCTGGCATTACATTGGCAAGTCTAGATGCAGTCAGGCCTGGTCTACATGAAAAATGCCATCTACAATACAACTGCAGATTAAAAAATCTCGTGGTATCGACTACATTCTCCTCATTTGGCTTTCTTGCTCTCTTCTCTGCATATCTTGTTTCTCTCAGATTGTTGCTAATATCAATCTATGGTGGTTTTTTCTAGAGTTCAAGTCTTGCTGAATTTTTGCCTATGGACCCAAACTCACACACTAACATAGAAGAAGGAAGATGATATAAATGGAAGGAGGCTTCCTTTAGCACCCTGGTTCCCCTCCATGGTATGTTGCACCCTAAATTAGAACTCCATCTGCCCATATTCCATTTGGAATATGAGCAATCTTGACAGACTGAGGGCCTTCAGAGTTCCTTAAGCCTTCAGTTTTCAGTGCCTGCAGCAGGACGTGCTCAGACCTAAACGGATTTTCCTGTCTTTACACTGACAAAGTGAGAAGTGAGAGTTTAAACATGTTAAAGGTAATTAGCACCAAGACCTTGCACCGTTTCAACTTCATCTTAGCCAGCATGATGATGAAGTAGCAGCTTTTATTCCTACTCTCCTATTTAGTGCCACAGTCTCATCTCGGGTTCTCACTTTCTACATCTGTGTTGAGTTTCTAGAGATTTCCAATTAGCAAACTACTATTAAATATAGACTGTTTGCTCAAGGTATTATTAAAAGTGACTTAAAAGGAGTAGCATAAAACTTACATTTCATTTGGCAAATTTATAGCAATGAACTCAAAATCAATATTCTACTCATCAGAATTAGAAGGCCCACACTAAATTCATGCGTTTCCTAACAAATTCTATATAAGACAGTGATATTTTTCCCCTTTGATGACAAAAATATAATCAATAAAAGAGACATTCTTCCTAACAGAAAGAGAGGAAGGAATATAACATTTTTTAGCACCTATTATAAACTCTGTGATAGGGTATTATCAACGTGATTTCATTTAATCTTGTCAAGATCACTTTGAGGGTATCACTGGACCCATTTTTATAGTGAGAGTAACTAAGACTGGGTAATGTTAAATATTTTGCCTAAAACCACACAGTTAGTTAAAGCAAGTGTTTCAGAATCAGGGTGTCTGAACTCAGTGACTCCACTTCTTTTGTCTCTTATATGAAAAAACTGTCTTTTTAAAATTAAATAAGGACGATTGAAACAGTTACAAATCATATGCTGTATTTATTCACCTGGGAGACAGGAACATAATCACAAGGTAAAAATCTAAATAAATGTGTCAACTGTCTTGAGAATTTTTTTAAATGACAGAGTGAGTCACTCTAAAGTATACAGTACATGTTTCTGCAATGTATGACTATGAAATAAGCTATGAAGGGTGTTGATTTGACATATAAACAGAAACTTGGGCTTGTATTACCAGCTTTCACATCATTAGGAAAGCAGTGGATTACATTATAGAAGCATAATATATAATATGACACATCATTGTACTACCAGAGAACACAATATCTGAAATCCAATTCAGTAAGTCTTCAATAACACATTGCATGTGAACAAAATGCTTGACAAAGAGGCTGTTTCTATGCTTCTGAAAACAGATGATCTACTCTCAGCGATATATATTACCTACAGACAAATTTTACAATATTTCAACCAAAAATATAATACACTGAACAAAGTGTGAAATGGTTAACCACAGTGGGATGAAAATGGTATGGCTGAAATGCCCACTTTCTTCATTCTGAACAAAATTAGAAGCAATGAGATTACACACAAGTCTGTGAACACTATAAATCCTATAGAAAATTCCTATTCCTTTGTAAGCATTAAAAAAGGCTATGTTGGTAAAGGATACTATAAACAAGGTAAAAAGACAACCCTCAAAATGGGAGAAAATAATAGCAACTGAAACAACTGACAAAGGATTAATCTCTGCAAAATATACAAGCAGCTCATGCAACTCAATACCAGAAAAAAAAAAAAAACCTAATCAAAAAGTGGGTAGGAAACCTAATCAGACATTTCTCTAAAGAAGACATACAGATGGTTAATAAACACATTAAAAGATGCTCAATACCACTCATTATTAGAGAAATGCAAATCAAAACTACAAAGAGATGTCACTTTACACCATTTAGAATGACTATCATCAAAAATCTACAAATAATAAATGCTGCAGAGAGTGTGGAGAAAAGGGAACGTTTTTGCACTGTTGGTGGGAATATAAACTGATACAGCCACCATGGAGGATAGTATGGAGATTCTTAACAACTAGGAATAAAACCATCATATGACCCAACAATCCCACTACTGGGCATATACCCTGAAGAAATCATAATTGAAAAACACACCTGTACCTTAATGTTCATTGCAGCACTATTTACAGTGGTTAGGACATGGAAGCAACCTAGACGTCCATCAACAGATGAATGGACAAAGAAGCTGCGGTACATCTATACAATGGACTATCACTCAGCCATAAAAAGGAATGCATTTGGAGTCAGTTCTAATGAGGAGGATGAACCTAGAGTCTATTATACAGAGTTATGTATTCAGAAAGAGAAAAACAAATATTGTATACTAACACCTATATATGGAATCTAGAGAGATGGTACTGATGAACCTATTTGCAGGGCAGCAATAGTTATGCAGACATAGAAAACAGACTTGTGGACACAGGAGGGTGGGAAGGAGAGGGTGGGACAAATGGAGAGAGAAGCATGGAAACATATACATTACCATATACATAATAGGTAGCCAGTGGGAATCTGCATATGAATTAGGGAGCTCAAACTGGAGCTCTGTGACAACCTAGAGGTGGGATGGGCTGGGAGGTGGGAGGGAGGTTCAAGAAGGACGGGACATATGTATACCTATGGCTGATTCATGTTGATGTACGGCAGAAATCAACACAATATTGTAAAACAATTATCATTCAATTACAAATAAATAACTTTTTTTTTTTTTAAAAAGGCTATGTTGGGTTAAATAGAACCCATACAACATTAATAAAGAGTAGCCCAATTGGCAACCCAAAGCTCCACCAGATGCCTGTTTCTATAGCAATGAGATTTAGGGAAATTTCACACCTCAAAAGAATATGATGTCTAATGAGAGCTTATCTTGCCACTGAAAGAAGATAACTAGATTTCAGCTCAGCTGAGGCTGTGAAAGAACCAACCCCTTTTCAGAATTTGGTTCAGCAAAAAAAGCATCAGTGAGGAAATTTGTGAGATGATGTCTGAGTAAGCAATAGACAATTAAGGAATTTAAAACAGCTGCTAAGAGATGAGATGTGCCAACTGGCAGGAAAAAGACAGTTTTAATACTAATTATATTTAAAATAAGAGTGCCCCCTTTACCCTTTAATGTATATTATTTCTCATTCTGTTCAAACATCCACTTTGGCAAAACAAAATCTACCATGCATTCCTGAGCAAAGGTTTTACTTTGATTAAGTACTAATCAACACTTATAACTTTGGCTAAAGCCAAGTACAGGAGAAAGTGGAAAGGGAAATGATAGCAGAAAAAGGGTGCCAAGCTAGAAGAGCAATATTTCTTCTTATTATGGTTTTTATTAGGAACATAACAAACATTTTGCTCTGCAGTCTCTTGTGCTCAGAAGTGATCTAAATATCAACTATATAAACATTCTGAAGGATATTAAGTCATGAGCCATTCACCTATTATTCATCCTTAACATGATCCACTGTTTCCATTGTTTCCCCATTGGAAACAGTGACAGATTTTATTTTCTTGGGCTCCAAAAATCACTACAGATGGTGATTGCAGCCATGAAATTAAAAGATGCTTGCTACTTGGAAGAAAAGTTATGACCAATCTAGACAGCATATTACTGAATATAAGCAGAGACATTACTTTGATGAAAAAGGTCTGTCTAGTCAAAGCTATAGTTTTCCAGTAGTCATGTATGGATGTGAGAGGTGGACCATAAAGAAAAGCAGAGTGCTGAATAATTGGTGCTTTTGAACTGTGGTGCTGGAAGAGATGCCTGAGAGTCCCTTGGATTGTTAGAAGATCAAACCAGTCAATTCTAAAGGAAATCATTGCTGAATATTCATTGGGAGGACTGATGTTGAAGCTGAAGCTCCAGTACTTTCGCCACCTGATGCGAAGAACTGACTCATGTGAAAAGACCGGTGGCTCAGACGGTTAAGCGTCTGTCTACAATGCGGGGAGACCCAGGTTCAATCCCTGGGTTGGGAAGATCCCCTGGAGAAGGAAATGGCAACCCACTCCAGGACTTTGCCTGGAAAATCCCATGGATGGAGGAGCCTAGTAGGCTACAGTCCATGGGGTCGCAAAGAGTCGGAAATGACTGAGCGACTTCACTTCACTTCATGCTGGGAGAGACTGAAGGCAGGAGGAGAAGGGGATAAAAGAGGATGAGATGGCTAAATGGCATCTCCGACTCGATGGATATGAGTTTGACTAAGCTCCAGGTGTTGGTAGTGGACAGAGAAGTCTGGCGTGCTGCAGTCCATGGGGTCACAAAGAGTTGGACTGGACACTACTGAGCGACTGAACTGAACATGATCCACGTCAAACCACAATCAGCACCAGGGCCAAGTAACACTTGCATGCTGATACACACGACTCTACATAAGGTGGCTGCACTAGGTGTATAACAAGTGGCTAACAGCACATTCCATGGAGCTCTGGAATCAGCACCTTCCAAAAGTAAAGCTGATAGCTCAGCTGGTCTATCTGTCAGAATTACTTCCCTCTTCCTTAATAGCAAAGAAATAAATGAAAGTAGCTCTGAGGATGTTCGAGAGAGAAGCTGAGCAACTGTTAAAGTGCCAGGAATCTTGCATATATTATCTCATTTAAATCTCAGAGCTCTGTTTATGTTCATTTTACAGAAGAAACTCAAGCGGGCAAAGTAACCTCTCAGTTCAGTTCAGTTCAGTTGCTCAGTTGTGTTCAACTCTTGGCGACCCCATGAACCGTAGCACACCAGGCCTCCCTGTCCATCACCAACTCCCAGAGTTCACCCAAATTCATGTCCATTGGAAGGACTGATGCTGAAGCTGAAACTCCAACACTTTGGCCACCTCATGTGAAGAGCTGACTCATTGGAAAAGACCCTGATGCTGGGAGGGATTGGGGGCAGGAGGAGAAGGGGACGACAGAGGATGAGATGGCTGGATGGCATCACGAACTTGATGAACATGAGTTTGAGTGAACTCCGGGAGTTGGTGATGGACAGGGAGGCCTGGTGTGCTGCGATTCATGGGGTCACAAAGAGTCGGACACGACTGAGCGACTGAACTGAACTGAACATGTCCATTGAGTCGATGATGCCATCTAACCATCTCATCCTCTGTCGTCCCCTTCTCCTCCTGCCCTCAATCTTTCCCAGCATCAGGGTCTTTTCAAATGAGTCAGCTCTTTGCATCAGGTAGCCAAAGTTTTGGAGTTTCAGCTTCAACATCAGTCCTTCCAATGAACACCCAGAACTATTCTCCTTTAGGATGGACTGGTTGGATCTCCTTGCAGTCCAAGGAACTCTCAAGAGTCTTCTCCAACAGCACAGTTCAAAAGTATCTATTCTTCGGAGCTCAGCTTTCTTTGTAGTCCAACTCTCACATCCATACATGACCACTGGAAAAACCACAGCCTTGACTAGATGGACCTTTGTTGACAAAGTAATGTCTCTGCTTTTTAATATGCTGTCTAAGTTGGTCAGAAAGTAACCTCTAACATAGCAGTATTGATTGTACCCCTATGGTATCCTGAGCATTAATCTGGCTCCACATTTTACAGACACAAGAATCCTTCCTTCTCGAGGAAAATCAGCAAAGATTAGCAGTGTCATGTTAGCAAGTCTGGCTTATATATGGCAAAAAACCCTACAGTCCCAGCTTTCCTTTTCTGTTGTTTCCTGTCCTCTTTCTCGAATCCCATATTTATCAAGTCAGCCACAGGCTGTCCCTTTTTGGTTCTTGATTTACATCGCTTTGCCTCAGTATCACCTGACTAGCATTGATAGGGTCATTGATAGGCTCTCCTGAGAAAAGAGGGACAGGACTGTGCAGTCTGCATGCCTCCTGCAGCACTGACACCATCTCTGAAACACGTGACTCATGCTCTGTCTCTCAACACGTTACTCTGGGTAATCACTAGCACTGAGCAGTCCTGGCAGTTCTTGCTTTAATTCTGACATTTTATGGAACTCTTACTCGAAATTTCCTCCACGTACCTTTCCTTTCCTACAGCCAAACAGAAATACACATCTAGACTATTAGACAAGTAACTAGTTCATAAAGGAAACAGAACACCAATTTATGGTCACAGGCCAGGAAATGATGGAATTCCTAAAAACAGGGCACACAGCTCATAATAAGCTTTCATACAAAGCTTGTCAGAAAGTTCTAGAGAAGACACAGGGCTCAGTCCTCATCATTCTCTAAACTCATGGTATACTCACCCAACATGACAGTTCTTTCCTTCAAGTTCACACCTGATGAGCTGCTACAGACAGATCCACAGGCAACCCATGGATCTACCTAATCTCCATTTCTAGTGATGAAGACAATCCCTCCCTTTGCTCTTCAGCATCCGTCTTCCTAAATCTCTGTCTGTGATGACTACCACATCGGGGAGAATCTCCTCTACATATATGTGCTCTCCCCAGGCTCTACATGTATCTGCTCTCTCCACGCTCAGAATACCATCAACCTCCGTATCCTCCTGACTCTTCCTGGAGCAGGTGTTTTCCTCACCCTCCTCAAAGACTCTCCTCTAGACAACTTGGCCTTTCAAGTCTCGCTCTTACTCATGCAGCAGTTGTGGGATTAAAAAAATCCTACCCTCAATAAAACAAAACTGTGTTTCACGCTTCTCCATACAGCAGCACTTAGTAAGTGCTTGGCATGTAAGGGCACTCATAACTGTCAGCGTATCACCGTTATTGATGAATGGGTTGGGATGAGGAAGTAAAAGCAAGATTTATCACCTGTTAACTAACTTGGAGGGTTTTAATACAACTTCTTCATCAAAAACCTGGATTTTGTCAAGTGAATGATTACATGTCAGAGGCTTTAGACTCTCTCCTTTACTGGATAAATTGGAGAGTCATTCTGGCAGGAGTAACGATGGCCCAACAGTACTGATGTTTCCTAGATACCTGGCACAATTGCTAACAACTTCCTTTCCTTGATGTGATTCCAAAATAAGGCCAGTTGAATATGCCTGACAATCTGTATTGTTCCTCTTCCTCTTCTGGAAGATACCTTAGATCAAGCATAACATAATCAACACTTCCTTAAATTATCCTAAACACCAACATAAACACTATTCTTAACTTAAATCTCTAACTATTCTTAATCTATAAAATTATCCTAAATACTGCAAAAACACTGTTCTTACATATGTGACTATCATGTTAAGATTAAAACATTACAGACAGAATGGAATGGAACCTCTTCACTGTTATCTGTAATACTCTCAATCCATATAATTTAAAAAACTCTTTGGAATGGCTTCCGTACTAGTCTTTTACTAATCCATAAACTCACTGTCAAAGTAAAAATCAGATCTGCAAAGGCAGTAGACAGAATAGTATTTAAGAGCCTGGATTACAGAGCCAGAATATCTGAGTTTGAATCCTGATTCTACCACTTACTAGTTTCTACCACTTATAAGACTTGTAAGTTATATTCTACAACTTATATATTGGTAGAATATATATTCTTATATTCTACCACTTACAAGACTTTGGGAAAGTTATTTAACCTCTGTTCCTTCACTTTCCTAATCTGAAAAACAGAGATAATAAGTGTACCTACCTCACAGAATTGCTCTAAGGGTTAAATAAATTAGTAAAATTACACATATTAAGTGAGGCTTAAATGTTAGAAATTATTATCATTACTATATGTCTTTGCAATATCTGATTAACTTAGGTCTTAAGAGTCCCTTGGACTGCAAGGAGATCAAACCAGTATCAGTCCTGAATATTCATTGGAAGGACTGATGCTGAAGCTCCAATCCTTTGGCCATCGGATGCAAAGAGCTGACTCACTTGAAAAGACGCTCATGCTGGGAAAGACTGAAGGCAGGAGGAGAAGGGGACAACAGAGGAAAAAATGGTTGGATGGCATCACTAACTTGATGGACATGGGTTTGGGTGGACTCTGGGAGTTGGTGATGGACAGAGAGGCCTGGTGTGCTGCGGTTCATGGGGTTGCAAACAGGCAGACACAACTGAGTGACTCAACTGAACTGAACACCCTAACTCATACACAAAAACAATCTGACAAGAGTAAAGACCTTATCAAACCCTCCTTAACATCTTTTATTTTTAAACTCATAAACAACACCATTTAACTTTTAGGCTCAGTCAGTACAGAGAATACCTCTTGAAAGTAGAAGATAAATTCCGATAAACCTACCAGTGTAGTTTTTCTTGGATTTCAAACACAAAGACAAATTCTTCAGGATTTTTTTTTTAAGAAATCACCCCCAACTTCCCCTAAAATATAATCTTATTACATAAGTTGTAATTGGGGCTTCCTTGGTAGCTCAGCAGTAAAGAATCTGCCTGTCAATGCAGGGGACTTGGGTTCAATTCTGGGATCAGGAAGAGCCCCTGTAAAAGGAAATGGCAACCCACTCCAGTATTCTTCCCTGGGAAATCCCTTCAGAGGATCCTGGCAGGCTATACAGTTCATGAGGTTGTAAAACAGTCAGGGACAACTTAGCGACTGAATAACAACAGCGACCTTCAACTTTGACTAAGGCCCACCACCAAGAAATTACCATTTGCCACCATGAATGCTGAAATTTCATTTTGATGGATAGGCCTCAACCCATACTCTATTATTTCCTGTAATTACCTTCATCAAAGTGGATCATATTACTTTCGGAAATCCTCACTATTCAAAACAACATATCTATTCTTCATATAAAACTTCCATATTCAAAACAACATTTTTTTCCTTAATAAACTCCAAGTCTAGGTCTCTCACGCTCATAGCACTCCTGCTGGCTAGCAGGAATTAAGCACCACTCTGGCACTAGTGATAACACAGTTCAAGAACAACACAAAACTTCTCAGATCTATCAATCAACTCTTGCTCTCTGATGAAATGTATGGAGGAAAGAACAATTTGAAGGTACAAACTACATAGGCTTGAGACTAGGTTATGATTGCTTTGAGAAGCTTATTCAGATATGATCACCGAGACTAGGGTGCACAGAACTTCCAGACTAAATTATTTACAATCCTAAAAAGCATAACACATAGCCTCTGTCTAGCTGTCCTCTGCAGGTTACAATTAAATAATTTCTTCAGTCTTTAGATGAATGTGATGCATCTCCTTTTCAACCATACAGACTAAGACAAGAGGCCTCATGCAACAGGGGAAAAAGTCTCAAAGAGGCATTGATTTTATTGTTAATTACTATCAGAAAAGTAACCTCATGTCATCTGGGCCCAAACCAAAAGCACTGGGTTCTACAACTTAAATTATTTACTATCCCTGATAGATAAGAAAGTTGTTCAACACATTCAAGAGTGTTGAAATGAATTCCCACAGAACACTAGTATAAGTGTCCAGCTCACTCATTTAAAAAAAAAAAAAGACATTTAATATTGTAAGAAAAGGACCGTATACCAGGGTTTAGTTTCCTCAGAGACACATCTGTAACTTCTGTTAGACAAAGAAGCTAGGGCACTTCTTGTCTGTAGCCACAAGATCAGTAAGAGGGAATCTTGCCTTCTTGGGCTTCAGACACCCTTTGGACTGAATCACTGAGGGCTGAAGCAGCCTCAAACCTTCAAATGTAGTCAAAAACTCGTCTAGTCAAGAAAAGAAGACTTACATGCAGGGTCCTTTATTTCATTTCCCTAGTCATTCATTCATTCATAAAATACCTATTGACCATAACTGAGGTGTCAAGTCTTGTTCCAAAACCTGGGAAAGCAAGCAAGCATGTAACCAATTAGATTACATACCAGTGAGACAGGAACATAATCGACAAAGACTGAGCCATAGGGAATAAGGCGTGACACCTTATATCCAGAAGGAACAGAGGGCCAGACTAGAAATTCTCATTCCTGGGAGGTGGAAATCCAAGGAAACCTTCCCTAGCTTCTGCACAGGCTAATCCTTCCAGTGGTGGCACTTGCTTTCCCTGTGCTTAGTTTGGGAATTACTCCCTACATTCTGTGACTACTCATCTTTTTAGATAAAAAAGCAGTTAATCTTCTTCTTGAGGCCAGCCATGGCAATTATTTGAATATGCCATTTTCAAATAGGCCAACTGAATACGCTGTCCATTAAAAGAATAAATAAGAGTCAGAGAAAAGCTGTTGATGGAAGAACTGAAAGATAACCATTACGCTGAAGGAGCAGAAGAGGATGATTCACCAACTCTTACCCTTAAAAAACAATCTGACTCTTTAGAATATCCCCCTACAATCCACCCTCACTGACCAAACTATAAAAGATACCAGTCCATCAAATATATTGACTGACTTCTCCATTCTATTGAACTTCTTTAAATTTCAGTTCAATCAGCTGCTACAAAATTGTATATGTGCATTCTAGGTGTGTATGTGAAGATTTCTTTTATTCCACAAGCTGTTTTGGCTGGGGAACAGTTAGAGGAACACTCCTCATACTCCATGGGTAATTAGTGGGAAGACTTCATGGCAACCTGAGGTTGGTTCTCAGGCTGTGCAAGTCAGCAGGGTGTAGCAGCCGAAGATAATGGCTCTATAATACTGTTCTGTAGGGGTTTTCCTGCCACATAAAGTCGTAAGAATGGCCTGACTATAAATAAACACAGAAGATGGCTCCCGCAAAGAAAGCCACAGAGAAAAAGATTAACCAAATTGAAGACTTGAACAATATTACCCTTACAATAGTAAGTTAAATACAGTATAAGTTATATGGCACTTGATGCAAAAACAGTACTTATACTTTCATTATTTACATTAGTACCAAGATTCTTGCCTGATGAGGAAATCAAGGCTCAGAGAAGTGAAATGACTATAATAGAGACTAACACCTGAAACTAGGTATCCAGATTCCAAGAGAGTGAACCTTTTGTTGAAACAAACAAAACTGCTTTATGTGTACATTATACGTGTTAAAAAAAGACAAAGTTTTATAAGAATTTTTTGGATCTGATTTGTTTTCATAAGCACATTTACATATATATGTGTGTATATATATATGTATATTCAAACAAAACCTCTAATATCACCTCATCTATCACACTATTCACCCCAATGTCCAGATTCTACTTAACAGAAACTATCAAATAATGAGGCAGCCTCAGCATGCTAGTTCTCACTGAGGCAGACAGGGAACACATGTGGGAACGACAAACTATTTTCAGAGGCCCAAGCAAAGGGAATTAGACTGCTGCTGGGGAAAAAAAAATACCTTTCCTTTTATCCATCTAAGTTCTTGGCTGGGACCCCATAAGAAAAGACAAGGTTAACAAGAGAAAAGCATATAAACATATTTATTAATGTTTTTCTCCTGCTAATCTGAACTGTAAAAGGAAGGGACAAGGAGAAATATTTACCTTCCTCTCTCCACAAGACACCACAGAGATCCAGAAAGCTGACATGGTAAGAATTCTTACCTTTTTCTCAGTTGTCCCAGGCCTCAACTGCAGTCCCTGGAGCTAGTGGAGTGGGAATGCCCATTTGAGAGTGTCAGAAACTGTAAAGGAGGAAAATTCTCTTTCCCTTTCCCTTTCTAAGTTCTCAGTTGGGGCCCCTGAAACAAAACACAGGTGAAAAACAGAAAAGCATACAAATCTATTTAATGTGAGTTTAATGTGACATGGCAGCCTTCACAAGGAAATGGAGATGTGAAAGAATGGTTAAGCTTGGGTGTTTTTATGCTAGATCTGACTAAAAGCAAAAGTCATGGGAAAATGTGGCAAGACAAAGGGAATGAGCTCAAGGTAGTAAACCAGGGGAAACATTCAGATTCCTCTCAGCATCCCTCCAACTTCAGAGATAAGGATGCTCCTTTTCTCTGGCAATAGGAAGGACATCTCTCACATAAGGGTCTTATGACCTTTTTCAGAGGAAAGTCAGAAAACCTTTCCTATACCTGCACCAGACATTCTCAAATGCCTTCAGCCTAAAATACTCAATATGACAAGGAGCCATATTCTGGAGTAGCATGTCCTGACCCCATTATTATCCACAAAACACATTCCAAGATGTCCTTAAAATATCTAAATCACTAGAAGAACCTGTGACCTATTTACACAATGAAGTCTGTTTTTCTACAATCACCAGCATGGTATCTATACAGGCACACCTTGGAGATACTGTGGTTTCGGTGAAAGCCCAAGAAAGTAAATACCGCAATAAAGGGAGTCACGTGAACCTGGCTTCCAGGTGCATACAGAAATTATGTTTATACTTTACTGTAGTCTGTTGAGTGTGCAATAATAGCATTACATCTAAAAACACAATATACATGCCTTATTAAAAATAATGTACTGCTACAAAATGCTGACCTTTCATCAGCTCCTTCAGCAAGTTGTAATCTTTTTGCAGTAGTGACATCAAAGATCACTGATGACAGTTCATTGTAACAAATAATAATTAACAGATTGAAATATTTCAAAAACTATGAAAACCATGGTAGTCATGTACCCACAACATTCCAGTAGTCATGTATGGACATGAGAGTTGGACCATAAAGAAGAATTCATGAACGCCAAAGAACTGATGCTTTTGAACTGTGGCACTGGAGAAGACTCTTGAGAGTCCCTTAAGAGTTACAGTTCATTGTAACAAATAATAATTAAAAGTTTGAAATATTTCAAAAATTATGAAAACCATGGTAGTCATGTAGCCATGACATTCCAGTAGTCATGTATGGACATGAGAACTGGACCATGAAGAAGAATTTATGAGTGCAAAAGAACTGATGCTTTTGAACTGTGGTGTTGGAGAAGACTATTGAGAGTCTGCAAGGAGATCAAACCAGTCAATCCTAAAAGAAATCAGTCTTGAATATTCATTGGAAGGACTGATGCTTAAGCTGAAGCTCCAATACTTTGGCCACCTAATGCAAAGAACTGACTCATTGGAAAAGACCCTGATGCTGGGAAAGATTGAAGGCAGGAGGAGAAGGGGACGACAGAGGATGAGACGGTTGGATGGCATCACTGCCTTGATGGACGTGAGCTTGAGAAAGCTCCAGGAGGTGGTAAAGGACTGGGAAGACTGGTGTGCTGCAGTCCATGGTGTTGCAAAGAGTTGGACTATGACTGAGTTACCGAATAACCACCACCAAAGTGTGACACAGAGGCACAAAGTGAGTGAAAACTGTTGGAAAAATGGCACTGATCGACTTGCTTAATGCAAGGTTGCTGCAAACCTTCAACTGATAAAAACAAACAAACAAAAAAAGACACTATCTGTAATAGAAAAAGGTATACCTGTAAATGGAAGTATAGCAGATTTGAAAGAACTCAGTGTATGGTTTGAGACTAAAAACAGGATCTGGGTAGATGCAGCCATAATCTGAGATACATCCATTTGATTGATCCTGCGAACATGCAGAAAATGATCACTTTACAAAGAATCTCCTGAGATTCTTGGGAAGGTCTGCTTTCTCCCCAAATCTCTACCATCTATATATAGTACCACTCTATAAGGAATCTCCAAAAGTCTTATTAAGATAGAAGTCATTTCCCTTACAAAGGCAGTCTACTTTGACTACCTGATACAAAGAGCTGACTCACTGGAAAAGATCCTGATGCTGGGAAAGACTGAAGGCAAAAGGAGAAAGGCGGCAGAGGATGAAAGGGTTAGAGAGCATTACCGACTCAGTGGACATGAATCTGAGAAAACTCTGGGAGTCAGTGAAGGACAGGGAAGCTTGGCATGCTGCAGTCCATGGGGTCACAAAGAGTCAGAATCAAGTTAGCAATTGAATGACAAAAGCCTTTAGTCTCTACTACTGCTGCTGCTGCTGCTAAGTCACTTCAGTCGTGTCCGACTCTGTGCGACCCCATAGGCTCCCCTGTCCGTGGGATTCTCCAGGCAAGAACACTGGAGTGGGTTGCCATTTCCTGGTCCAATGCATGAAAGTGAAAAGTGAAAGGGAAGTCGCTCAGTCGTGTCTGACTCCCAGTGACCCCATGGACTGCAGCCTACCGGGCTCCTCCATCCATGGGATTTTCCAGACGAGAGTACTGGAGTGGGTTGCCATTGCCTTCTCCTTAGTATCTACTAACATAGCCACAAACGTAAAATTAGTAAAGGTATTGACTACATTCTTGGGAAGTTAGGGCAGGTGACCAATGATGAAGGGACAAGTTAGGGTCCAGGAAGGGAATGCCCAGGCGAGGTGGGGTGTGGGGAGAAGAGAAGTCCTATTATGAGAAGTAGCCAGTAATGGAAAGGGTCGTCAAAAAAAGAAAAAGAGAGAGAGAGAGAGAGAGAGACAATTTTACCTGCTAAATCACTCCGCCTAAGACAACCTCTGTTTCCAACCTCCTCCAGGGGGCTATTTAGAGTGAAATGGCCCGGGGCAGGGGTGCCATTTTCAGTTATTAAAGAAGCAAGTAGAGCTTCTGGCTCTGAGCAGCACTTGACCCAAAGGGTGATGGGTAGAAGGAAGAAGAAAGGGAATTAGCCGGATCCCCTGTGGTCAGAGTCTGCACACAGCAGGGCTGATAACCATGTCCATCTCAGCGTGAACTCCCAAGGAACAGCTCTTTGATTGCAGAAGTTACTGCTGTCCAGAGCTGAGCTGCAGGAAAGGACTCAAGGCTAAAACCAAGAGGGGTGGGGGTGACCAAGAGAAGTCCTAGATAAGAAATGTAATAATTAACACATTTGTCACCTGCTGGTGGAAAGCCATAAAATAGTGATGATAAAATAGCCACAATGCTGGCATAATTACCCTCTCCCAAACAACTGCCAAAGGTCTGGTGATTAATCAGTCTCTCTAGGCATTTCTTTGAACAAGCCCAGCCTCCAATCCCAGTGTAAAAATCCACAAGCCAGCTTCTGTGAGTGAGAAACAGGCAGTTGACTTGAGGATCTTTTTTCTTCTTCATCTGGAGAAACATGAATAAATCACACATCATCAAGTTTATCATTTTTCTCCTCAGAGAAATATGAAATATTATAGATCATCTCCAGTACATCAGCTTCTTCACACTCCATTAGCATGAAGGGACTATTTTTGATATAATTTATCAAACCACTGGCCTCATTTCTCCCACTTCCTTCAAGATGGAAAGGCAGACACAGTGGACTCAGGTTTCTCTTTTTTAGAAGCTGCAGTCTGCCTTCTACTGGGGAAGCAGACAGTAAGTTGAAGGGCATAATTAGTGACAGGTCATCAACCTGTACTACCATCCAAAAGACTGGAAGGATCTGGCCTAGAGTCTGGAATGGAGCTGGCTCAAGCATGCTCTAGTTAAATCCCACTGAGGTGAGAATGTCATCTCTCTCTCGTTTTTTTTTTTTTTTTAAATGATGAGTCCATCTCTCTTCCCAAAGTCAGATTTCTCCTCCACCTTGGCCCACGCTGATGTGATAAGGGTCCCAGTAAAGATGTTTGCCTGGTTAGTATGCTACAAGCTCTCACTGGCAGCCAAATATGTTCGAAAACTGCAACAGAGAATTAAAACATTTGTTCTTTTTCTACTTTCTTCTTCATTAGCAGTATTAGAGTGTTTTAACAGCAAGGCTGAGAACCAAATGATCCACTCAATTCAATTTGATTATTATTATTATTTTAATTAATGAGGTCCTACTATGTTTGGGGCAATTACCTTGTGATTCCTGCTCAGAATCAGCTAAGCAAATATATACCTAACTAGCTGTAATATAAAATGATCATCAGAGAAGAGGCAGAAGATGTATCTGGATAAAAAGTATTTCATTAGGATCTTGAAAGCTGAGTAGAATTTCAACATCCTGGATAAAGTTCAAAACAGGAAAGACAACTAGGGATAAAGAGATGTCACTGGGAGGCATGAAAAGAACATGAAACGGGAATGTGAGGTGTATGTTGGTGTTGTTTAGTCACTAAGTCATGTCTGACTCCTTTACGACCACACGAACTGCAACCAAGCTTCTCTGTCCATGGAATTTCCCAGGCAAGAATACTGGAATGGGTTGCCATTTCCTTCTCAAGGGGATCTTCCCAGACCAGGGATTGAATCCGTGTCTCCTGCATTGGCAGGTGGATTCTTTACCACTGAGCCACCAGGGATGCCCATGAGGTGTATCGCTGAGATGCAAATAGTACAAAGACTAATAAAGGTTAGGTTTAGGATCGTTCTTGAACAGCAAGCTGAGGAGCATTTGTTCTATCACATAATCAACAGGGAGCTATTAAATGTTTTCAAGGATAACAATAAAGATTAAAACTGTGTCCAAGACATTAACTATAACAGAACTGTGAAAGATGACCAAGGAGAGGCAAGCCAAGGTGAGTGGTAAGAAACCAGTGAAAGGTCTCCAGCTGCAGGATTCCCCCAGGAGTCCTCTCTATAGCATATGGCTTAAGGATAAGGGCCTTTGTTTCAGCAGTCTTACATCAATCATGCCAAACACAGATGGGTGCTCAATACAACTTGCTGAAATAACAAATGGACACGTGTGCAAGGGGAGCTGCACAAGAATGTTCACAACAGCAGTGTTTGTAATAGCAAAAATTTGAAAACAGTCTAAATGTTCACAAATAGACTAGGTAAGTGACAACATAGTCAAACTAGATTATTACACAGTAGGGAAAAGCAAAAAAGAACAACTAAATTAATCTTACAAATATAATGTTCAGTTAAATAACTGCTGCCAGACTTCCCTGGTGATCCAGTGGTTAATAATCTGCCTTCCAATGCAGGGAACATAGGTTCGATTCTCGGTCAGGGAACTAAAATCCCACATGCCATGGGGCTACTGAGGCTGAGCGCCACAAGAGAAGCCTGCATGCTACAAGTAGAGAAGTCTGTGCGCTGCAGTGAGGAGCCCACGTGCTGCAACTAAGACCCCCAACACAGCCAAGCAAATATTTAGGAAAAAAATTACGTTCTTAAAAGCTGCAAACATACGTATATAGCATGGTGCAAGTTTTCAAAATTAAACCTACTATATAATATGTGTTGATTTACATATACAGGATATATGTATAAAGAAATTCATAACATAAACATATCCAGAATAATTGTGGTTATTACCCATGGGTTCTGAGAGGAGCATATGATCACAATTACAACAGGGGCATCAACTGTCCTGGAAATAATATACTTTTCAAGCTGGGAGATGGGTGCATGGATATGCATTATTTCTCATATCTTTAACAAAATAAAGATAAAGCAAAAATAATAATGAACAGGCAGAAGAATCTTGGGGGGCCAGTCACATTTAAGGATATGAACAACAGGGACTTCCCTGGTGGTCCAGTGGTTAAGATTCTGAGCTTCTGATGTAGGAGGTGCAGGTTTGAGCCCTAGGGAATTAAGATCTCATACACTGAGTGGTGCAGCGAAAAATAATAAATAAAGATGACAAGGTAATTAGTCTAAAAGGTTGAGAAAGGGCAGTGGAGAAAGCATAGAAGTCAGACCACTGACATACCCTAGAGCTGGAACGTGACAGTCATTATGCAGCTGAAGGGCTGGCAGAATGTAGGCTGCAGTTCGTACACTAGGCCCAGACTGGGCAGGGAGACAGGAGAAGCCAAGGGTTTGAGCAAACTTTGGGAGATAGTGAAGGACAGAGAAGTCTGGTGTGCAGCAGTCCATGGGATTGCAAAGAGCTGGACCTGACTGAACAACAACAAAGGCCTTAGTGAAAGAACTGGAGAGGAGGAGAGATCAGGACTGGCACTCAGAAAGGGCAGAGAAAGCTTGCTAGAGGACCAGGTGGACCATAACCATATTAGAAACAAATAAATGAAAGCCTGGATGGAAGACTCCCTTTGGAAGAAATACAGTGAGTGAGTGTGTGAGTGTGTGTGTGTGTAGTAAAACCAAACTCCAGGAGAAAACCAAGTGTGTGTGTATGAGTTTTGTTTTAAGAAAAGTCACCTTCTTTTCCAAAAGATTGGATTTTGTACCATCATTCTTCTTCAAATGATGAAGTATTTTCCTCTACTTTAAGCCCGGGTTGGGAAGGGACATCATGGGAAGTAAATCAAAGCAGAATAAGAACACACGTCAACCTCTCATATTTTTCCTTCTTGCAGAAATGCAATAGGATAACTTATTTTTAAAAATCTGAAGTTTATTAGGCTGGTATTTATTTTGGTTTCCCTGGAGGGTACAGTTATGCCTTAGAAAGACCTGTGGCTGAAAGACTTTCATAATAAACTATTTCTATGCTTACCACATGTACCAAGAGGAGCAAAGAAAGTCTCCTTTGTGAGGCATTTTGTAGAGAGAAGACTCCTGCTCTTTCAGTTTAGCAGCATCATTTGTTCTGGCATTAGAGTTCCTCTGACCGTTACCCAAGCTACAGAACTGCAGCCTGTGGGAATTATACAAAAGGATTATGTGGAATATCCAGCTTGATCTGAAAGAGTTGGAGAGTGGGAGATAAAATGCCACCCTGAAATAACTTTTGTTGCACAACTAAAGCTCTGATCCCAGCATCGGCAATGAAGTTAAACCGAGGCTGTCAGCAAGCTGGTATGGTTGGTCTCAGGGTCCTGTAACTCCCTCTAGATCAGAAAAATTATACTAGGCATAGTGATCAACCTTCAGAAGAAGGACCCCTTTCTTGCTAAGTTTCTTCCAATCACTCCTGTTTCTGGGGAAATGCCACTTCACAAGTATGTAGGTATATTTGACAACTCTTTAGCAGAGGTGAAAATGCAAAGAGATTTTTAGAAAATGCCAAATCACTACATGATAAAAATAATCCATATGAACACAAGAAGTAAGAAATAGGTTTGAGAGGCTCTCGAGTCTGTCAAACTAGCAGAAGACACTGCTTGAGGTGCCAGGAAAGCTATGATGTCCAGGCATTAAAAATGCAGGGAGAGAAAGACACAATGTGACATTTCTGCATAATCTTGGCTCCTGGGGGACCAAAACTCATTTTTCATGGTTTGAAAAATTAACCACCAAAATTAAGCAGGAACAGAAATATATTTACTGGACTCAAAGGTGTGACTATGAGAATGCAAAATATATGCAGACTCACAAACATGCATTTTCTCCATTTGTGCAGACTTGGCTGGGGACAACCAACAACTAGCCACTCAGAGTTCAGTTCCAATTCTCTCTGAGCCTTGGGGAAATAGGAGACTTGGTGTGATGGGCTTGCATTCCAAATGACTCTGGTGAAGCCTGTGGTGTCCAGCTGAGCCAAAGGTGGAGCCAAGGTAAATAGACGAGATGACGAGCCAGGAAAATGAGATGGCAGGGAGGCCTAACCCACTAAAATACAGCCATAAAAAACAGAGACACAGAATTTCCCATGAGTCACAGTGGGCCGGTGAGATGCTGCCCACTTGCTGCCAAGGCAATCCAAAAGGCATCCCACAGACTTCGCCATACAACAGTGGAGACTCACCAGGACTCTGCAGGACTTGATAAAAGTTTATATTCTTAACAATATACAGCCATGTAAAACTGGCTGTTTAACTGCAACAGGAAAAAACCAACTTTCCATGAAAATGCCTTTTCTTTTTTTTAATTATACCAGAAAGTTCTAAGTAATGGCAAAGGAAATGGAGACAACCAACTTCGGTGTCTTGGTAGGCTAAAAGACAGCATTCACTCAAAAAGAAATTTATTTTTAATTGGTATCCAAGTGGGGCTGCCATTTATGTGTGTACCATTTATATTTCCCTTAAAATGTTTTTAAGACACTGTACAAGTAAGTGGTTAATAGTATCACAGGGACACTGACACTTCAGAGGGCTAAACGACATGGTATTAGAGCTTAAAACTGAAAGGAAAATTAATTTGTTAACAACAATGGACATGGAAGCAATGTAGAAGTCCATCAGCAGATGACTGGATAAGAAAGCTGTGTACATATACACAATGGAGTATTACTCAGCCATTAAAAAGAATACATTTGAATCATTTCTAATGAGGTGGATGAAACTGGAACCTATTATGCAGAGTGAAGTAAGCCAGAAAGAAAAACACCAATACAGTATACTAATGCATATATATGGAATTTAGAAAGATGGTAACAATAACCCAGTATGCGAGACAGCAAAAGAGACACAGATGTATAGAACAGTCTTTTGGACTCTGTGTGAGAGGGACAGGGTAGGATGATTTGGGAGAATGGCACTGAAACATGTATAATATCATATATGAAACGAGTCGCCGGTCCAGGTTTGATGCATGATACTGGATGCTTGGGGCTGGTGCACTGGGATGACCCAGAGGGATGGTACGGGGAGAGAGGAGGGAGAGGGGTTCAGGATGGGGAACACGTGTATACCTGTGGCGGATTCATGCTGCTGTATGGCAAAACCAATACAATATTGTAAAGTAATTGACTTCCAATTAAAATAAATAAATTTATTTTTTTAGAAAGAACGATAAATGAAAAGAATGATGTTAATTGTAGAAGCTCAACCAACCAACCACAAACAGGCAGAAGAATCAGTGTGCAATAGCGATGACTTGAAGAAATTCCATGGATGAAAAGAGACGAGACAGTTCCAGTACAGAACAAATGATTTAACTTAAAATGAAAACACAAATCCTTGCTAGGGGCAGAGTGTTATACTGGAAACTTAAATCTCTTAAAACTGTCACAGTGGCCTTTCTTCGAAAGTTCCTTTTCTTAATGACACCCCTGATCAGAGCCTGAATTGGGCTTACCAGGTTCAAAACTCTGCTCCATCAATTACCGCAAGCCCCCTCATCTGGGATGAGAGCTTTGCCTTGTCTGAGTCCAGGTTTCTCCATGTGCAATATGTACATTATGAAATCGATCTAGTGGAATTGTTTCCAAACTAACTGAGATAATGAAAATGAAAGTACTAAATCGAACACCACGCAGGGCCCACAACAAAGTCGCTAAGTCTAGATCACCTCGTCCACAACCACTGTACACGTATGCCTTTGAGGCGTGATGGTGCGGTATTTAAGGGCACAGGTTCTTACATCAGGCTTTTCAAGTCCTGGCTCAGCCAGCTACTAAATACATAACCTCAGACAGATTTCTTAATCTTTTTAAGATTCAATTTCCTTCTTAGAAAAATGGAGATAATTATAGTGCCTCCTTGATGGAGTGCTTGGGAGGAATATCAGTTATTACCTGAAACATAGAGCACTGCCTGGCAAACAGTCAAAGCTCAGTAACTGCTAGCTGGGACCCTGGTTGCGTTATATGTAAAATCTGAAAACTCACTGACAGAAGGAATACCTCCTTTGAAATTTTAAAAAACTAGAGACAAAGTATTTAATCAAGTCAGACCTCCTAAGCATGCTATCTCTGTCTCCTATGTAAATTTTGATGTAATAATGATATTTTGATTGGTATTGTAGTTTTCACTTTTATGAGCATGGCGACTTTATAACTTCATTTTAAGAAAAAATGTAAAACACTGAGAAAACAACTCAGATAAGCAATTTACTTATTAAAATGCAACTTCCAAGGTATGGCCAAGATTGGTGCAAATTTAGCCTAACTTCCCATAAGAGTCTCATTTTATATCCATTTCTTAGTGCACAAAGAACTGACGCCAATATCAAGGCCCCAAGGCTGCGAAAGACAATCCAGCGTCAGAGACAGACTCAATTGTTTTTGCTAGACCATGCTCTCTAATGCAAAAATGCAAGGAATACATTATAGAAAGGTTTTCAAGAACTAGTATACTGAAATAAATATATTTTTAATGAATGATCTAAACTTAAATTAACAATACTTTACTCCAGTAACAGAGGTTTTACTGCATTATCCTCTTACTCAGGAGGACTAAGTATTATGAAATGGTGTGTGAAAACAAAGTGGGTTAACTATTTCGGGGAGTTTATATCCTGTAATAATGTTTGGTTCATGCAAGCACTGCTCAGAAAAAATAGTAACAGTGGTTTGGACAGGCAAAATTGTTGCCATTTCACAAAAGAAGTTGAGACCAAGCAGCAGAAAGTTGAGTAATTTCTCTAGAGTTAGTTGCTCTTGAGCAAGTATCAAGAATGTAGATCTGAGACACCCTGTCCCTCCCTGGCTCCAGATGGTGGACAATGAGACTCTAAAGTTATGGCCAATGAGTAATTTGCAGGTGACTGCCTGGGTGTTTTCTTATAGTACCACTGTTATGCAATTACCATACTAATCCTATCTATAGCTTTCTTATTTGTTCTATGAATTATTACATTTACAGTATTTCATCTTTCATTGGGAACTAATCAAAAACTCCTAAAGTAACCTAAGTGTCCATCGACAAATGAATGAATAACGATGTACAATGGAATATTACTCAGCCATAAAAGGATGAAATAATGCCATTTGCAGCAACATGGATGAACCCAGAGATTTCAGACTAAGTGATGTAAGTCAGACAAAGACAAACATTTTATGATATCAGTTGTATGTAGAAACTAAAGTATGATAAAAATGAAATTATTTACAAAATAGAAACACAGATACAGAAAATTAAATTATTGTTACCAAAGAGAAAAGGGAGGGAGGGATAAATTATGAGTTTTGGATTAACTGTTGCATATTACTATATATGTAAAATAGATAAACAAGGTCCTACTGCATAGCACAGGGAACTATATTCAATATTCCATAATAAACCATAAAGGAAAACAAATCTGAAAAAAGGAATATATATAAAATGAAATCACTTTTCTGTACATCAGAAACAAGCACAGCATCATAAATCAACTATACTAGAATAAAAAGAAAAAAATTCTATTCTAGCCAGTAACTCTAATGAAGCCCTGTTAGGTGATGAGAACATCTGCAAAAACCCATTATTTTCCTTGAGAGCCTTTACTCCTACTGAAGTAGAATCCAAAAGGGTTCCAAACTATAGCAAATGTCACTGTCTTCCAGGTTATTAGCTTCTGTATGATACACTTAGTCACACAACTTCTGAACAACATATAGTAGAGCATAGGTTGTTGGAAGTAAGACTGAGTGACATACAAGAGACAAGTACATGTTTTTGTACATTGCAGGTACCTGTTTTTGCCCCTCAAATGATTCTAGGAAAAATTCCACAAATGTCAAGAATTGCCCATTACGAAGAATGGAATATCACACTTTCCCCCACTTTTCAAAACAGAGGTCCCCTAACTGTCAAAGATAAAGAGACTACATTTTAGGAAAAATTTAACAGGAACAAGTGGAAACTCCACAAAATATCAGCATATACCAGGACTATGGCTTCCCTGGAGGCTCAAACAGTAAAGAATCCACCTGCAATGTGGGAGACCTGGGTACAATCCCTGGGTTGGGAAGATTCCCCTGGAGGAGGGCATGGCAATCCACTCCAGTATTCTCACCTGGAGAACTCCATGGACACAGGAGCCTGGCGGGCTGTAGTCCACGGGGGCTCAAAGAGTTGGACATGACTGAGTGACTAAGCACAGCACAGCATGGCTAATTCAGTGACTCCTTGGCTAAAGCATCTGCAAGGAATCAAAACGTGTGATTGGACAGATATGCAGCAAACCAGATGCTCCTCTTAACCCTGGTATCCCTTTCCCTTCCTTTGAGAACCTTTGGAGGTTCAAGGGGAAAGTTTATCAATCTTGATTAATTTCGTGGGCCAAATCCAACGAGCTAAACAAGCTAATCAATTCTCATTTATTAATCAAATACAATTTCACAATGTAAAATAATCATTATTTTGTAGATATAATAATGATGATGATAAACTTTGACAGGCAATAATGTTTTTTATTAATAATACATCCAGGAAAATAGTTTATGGTATTGAAAGAGATATTAAAATGGGCAAAAATACACAGGGGAAGAAGGTATTATATATACATATTTTCACATTATTAAAAATTGAAAAAATATAAAGGTGAGATTAAAGTTACAGAACCTATCTGCATCTCTAGAAATGAAGGGTTTTAAGTTATATGAAATATCGTCTGCTCTCATGGAAGTACTCTGTAGCTGGCGGCAGAACCTCTGAACAGAATTTGAATGAGTGATGGGCTGAGAAGCATCAGATGAAATTGAAGAAGCAAAATAAAATTTCCCATGAAAGAACATTCTTTAATTATGAAGAAGGTTGTCTGGGATTACCCGACAGAAACCTTGCAAATCCTTGCTCTTTATACCTGGTAAAATGAGAGCTACCTGGCAAGCATTTTTTTTCCTGCCTTACTCTCAGGTCCACAGACACAAAAGAACTGAGAACAGAAAAGCAGCAGCACCGTAAGATGTCCTGCCAATGCTGGGAACAGAAGCAGAGGCCACGAATTCAGCGCTTGTGAGCGTGGTGGCTTTCGATGCTGTCAGCGCTGCGCGTGCTTCACAGAGGGGGTTAGCAAAGACCAGGGGGAGTGGGAGAAGCTTGGTAGGGAAGACACAGTTTCCATCACAAAGCAGTGGCAGTGAGGAGAAACCCATGGCACATGCAGACATTCTGCAGTCATCTGACCCCTGAAAGGCAGAAAGCAATGCAGTCCGTCTTAAAATCTCTGAGCAAGAAAAGGAAGGGGGGAAGAAACTACCAAAAAAAAAAAAACTTGTTTATAATAAAGACTACATTCTGTAGCAATTTCCTAGATTCCTGGGGTTAGAAATCTAGATTGCCAATGGATAAGTGAGCCTTAAAATCACATCCCTGCTGACAAAAATTCATTTCTTATAACCGTCTCCATTTACCGGAATGCTGAATCTTTCCCATGGGGAAGGAACAAATGAAAATGTTATTTCTCTGCTCATGAACTCATACCTTTCTGTCTGCTTTTCACTGTTGGCAATTTCATTCTCCTCCAAATTTGACTAAAGCCCGTGACCTGAGGGAAATAATGTCTATATAATAATCTTCTGAAACTCTAATTCTGAGTCATGTTTTTTTGGATGTTGCCTCGCAGTTTATGAAAATTGCACTGAGCTATGAAATGTAAGTGATGTGATGTCTCTGCCTAACATAATCATTTTGCTGGTGAACATGTTGCAAATACTAATGAAAAGGAGGCTCCCACAAAAGCCATGAAGGCTGGTTAATGGCAACAATCTAGCAGCAGTGGCCCCCATCTTCAGGGCTGTTCATCATATTCCTCTCAGAATAGAACTGCAAAGGGTAAAAGACAGGTGGTCAAAGCACATTCAGGAAAAGGAGGAAAGCGTTTGCTTCCATTGTGATCCTTCCCTTGTCCCTTCATGCTTATAACCTCTCTGCCTTATCAGTTCGTGTGTGCTTGGGACAGTAGCATGCCATCTGACCAAATGGGAACAATGATGTACTGACTTTACACTTTAAAGGAAATATCAATTTTCAGACAGGATCAGTTATCTGTTTCAAATATGTTTAGTTATGCAGTATAATTAAAGACTATTTCTTTTACAAGTACAGATTATCACAGCCACAAGGTGGACCCCACCAGAATGAAATTTCTCTATCATTTGCAGAGTTTAACACAACCAAATGGGACTAAGGTCTGTGACTTTCATTTTCTTCTATCTTTTCAATCTATTCAATGTGCAAGAAAGGGAACTAAATAAAAGCAGAGTTATAAAAATAACTTGTCGCTAGTAAATCTCATATAAAATAAAGAGACTTTATAACATAAACATTAGTGATCTATGATATCTATACACTTACTACCTAAATAATGGAAATAACATAAAATATTAAAACACATTTTGTTATCAAACTGCCTTTTGAGAGACAGTAGATGGAAGGTTCTGCTTTATAAATAGAAGGTATCATTTTTTGAAATTCTCTCTCCTATTCTCATTCTCAGCAAAATATGAGGTTTTATAGTTTCTAATTTTCAGCAAATATTACCGCAATTGTATTTGAGGCTATTTACAGAATAACGTCAAAAAAATTAAGCAGCAAATAAAGTTTTGTAAGTTACCCATTTACATATGTGGCATCACTACCTATGATTCCTTAACCCCAAGTTAACTAATAATACTAAGAAAAATAATTAGCAAGTATTATGATCTAAGCAAAATCATATCCCTTAACATTTACTGTGAAGATTATTTTGTACAATGAAATCACAGGTATTTAAATGAATCCTAGGCATGGCAAATTAATTCTGGATTTCATTGAATATATTTCATGCAAACCTCTGCATTCTACATCCATGTGACACTGAGGGTTTTTAAAAACTGAAAATCAAAGCATTAAATTCATGACTGTGAGGTAGTCCCAAGGCTAAGGGAAGGAATAGGGCTTTGGGTGGTCACACAGTAGTAATTATTTGCAAGAAGGAGTAACAATCATTTGACATAAGTTTTGTAACAGTTCTCCAAAACTAACTCATTAGAAGTACTCACTACAGAAATGATCTTTTTTTCCCCTAAATAGAACAATTCTTACTTGAAGAAAATTTACAAATAGGCTGGCCATGTTTGTGGTGTGCAATGAGTCATCAAAACAAACCCTAACCCAAATCCATTTTTACTATATCCATCTCACGTTACTACTCTAAATCTGCCAAGGACATCTAAACACATTTGTAAAATGGGAATCTTTTACTTAAGATTATGAGTACGCTACTCTATAGAAATCTACACCAGTTTAGCTGACTATTCTTCTTTATCCTTTAGTTTAAGAGCTGTTCATACTTTTCCTGAGAAGAGGAGCTATGATTAGGTCAATTGTGATCATGTAAACTAAAATTATATTCTTTAAGAGAACAATTTTTATTTTGGGTAACCTCAAAATAAGAGGAAAACGATAGTACAATATTTAGGGTAACAACATTATGACCTCAACAGTACAAAGTATGTACTGACAGCAGTAAAATTTGAAAGTTCACTCACTCATTAGCCCACAAGTCTTTTTAGTCTTCATTATTAATGAGTCATATCTGTCACATTAAACTAAGATAAATTTCTAAATACTCCTATGACTTTTTCAGACTGTGATTTAGACACATATTGAGAATACATTATCTTACTGCTATTCTATTACATACTGTTCTTCCAAAATATACATGCAAATTCTGCTTCTTTAAAAGCAGAGCAGAACTTTCAACCTGTTTTCACTTGTTAATATTTATGGTATGTCTCCCAAGTGACAGTAGTGGTAAAGAACCTGCCTACCAATACAAGAGGCATGAGACACGGGTTCCATTCTTGTGTTGGGAAGATCCCCTGGAGGAGAGCACAGCAACCCACTCTAGTATTCTTGCCTAGAGAATCCCATGGACAGAGGAGGCTGGCGAGCTACAGTCCATGGGGTTGCACAGAACTGGACATGACTGAAGTGACTTAGCACTAGCATTGATGATATCATGCTTGCCGAAATGCTTCTTATTCAGGAAGTTAAAACTACTGAGAGTGTTTAAAAATACCATGAGAAAGGGCCCCTTGCTTAGAGGGTGCAAGAAATGCTGTTTACACACATTTTAAGCACCAACTCATACTTCAAAATCAACAAGTTCAATCACAAATATCTAATAGCACCACTGCAGTGCAAAGCTTCAAGTAGATTCAAGGAAATTCTGTGACACTGTCACTAATATATCTGAAGGTTTAAGGTATATTTTTTAAGCTAAATACCTTGTCACATTTTAGATATTTAACTTTATCCAAAGAAATTACCCAAACAAGGTATGTGACTATGTCTGGTTGATCAATGAACATAGCTTGCATAATTTAAACACTCTCATGTTTATTGACATTTATTTTATACCTCAAAATATGGTATTAATAAATATTCCAAGTGAATTTGAAAAACACCTGTATGATGCAGCTGAATATTTTGTAAATGTCAACTGAATCAAGGTGATGGATAGTATTGCTCAGGTATTCTACATCTTTCCCAATTGGTTTATTTGTTCCACCAAGTACTGAAGAAAGAATGTTGAAATCTCCAACAAAACTAGTGGATCTGTCTAACTCTCCTTATAGTTCTATTACTTTTTATGTATTCTGAGGCTCAGTTATTAGGTATATATACCTTTAATTTTCTTGGTGAATTCTTGTTTTCTTGATGAACTGACCTCTTTATCACAATATAGTAAGTAGTACCATGCTTTATCCCTGATAACACTGCTTATTCTGAAGTCTACTTTGTCGGATGTTAATAGAACCAAATCAGCTTTCTTTTGTTTGGATTTTGCATGATATATTGTTTTCCATCATCTTAGTTTTAATATAGCTGTTTTCATATTTAACATGGGTTTCTTGTGCACAATACATAATGGGGTATTGCTTTGCATTCAGTTTTTAAACCGTTTTTTAACTGACCACTTGTAGATAATGTAACTGTTGCTAGAGATGGGTATATTCTATCATTTTACTGTTTAAAATTTTCCCCAATTTGTTTTTTGTTTGTGTCTTTTTTTTCTTTTTTGCCTTCTTTTGTTTTAGTTGGGCATGTTTTATGATTCAAATTCTCTCTTATCAGTTTGTTAACTATACTACTTTGTTTCATCTTTTCCTTCAATGGCTCTTCTAGGGTTCATAATATGCATCTTTAACTTAGCATGCTGCTGCTGCTGCTAAATCGCTTTAGTCGTGTCCGACTCTGTGCGACCCCATAGACAGCAGCCCACCAGGCTCCCCCGTCCCTGGGATTCTCCAGGCAAGAACACTGGAGTGGGTTGCTAACTTAGCATAGTCTACTATAATTTTATTATATTACTTTATGAGTAGCATAGGAAACATAACAGTATAATATATTTCCATTTCCTTCCTCCTCTCCTTTGCACTATTTTCAACATTTCCTTGGATATATGTTACAAACCTTACAATGCACAGTTATTATTTTTGCTTTAGACCAGGTCACAAAGTAACAAATTCAGACTTCATAAGCCATTGAATATCCATTTTATATTCTTCACTTTGGTTGTTTTAAATTTTTTTTTACAACCTTTTAAAAATATAAAACACTCCTAAGCTTTTAGGCTGCACAAATGCAAGCTAGAAGTTGTACTTAGCCCATGGGGTACTTTTTGTCAAACCTTGATCTAATCTCTTTTCATATATTGAAAGTAAGAAGAAAATATCTTTTAAATTTATCCAGCTTTACATTTTTGGTGACCTTTATTCCATGTATAACATCAAATTTTCTGTCTAGCAGTATGCTCTTACCTGAAGACCTTCCTTAACATTTCTTGTAGTGCTGTTCTACTAGCAAAAAACTCTCTTGATGTTTGTTCATCTGACAAATTCTTATTTTTGCTTTTCTTTTTAATAAGACATATTTCCTGGAGATGGAATTCTGGATTTCAGTTCTTAAAAGATGTAATTCCACTATCTTCTGGCTTTCATAGTTTCTGATTAAATGTCTGCCAAACTGTTAGCTATGTGCCTCATTAAGTAGTATTTCTTTTTTCTCTGACCTCCTTCAGAATTTACTCTTATCTTTGGTTTTCAGCAGTTTAATGACTATATATAGATAAACTTTGTTATCTTTCATTCTGAAAAATTCTCAACCATTCTCTCCTCAAACATTTCTTCTGTCTTATTTTCTCTCTCCTTGTTTATTTTAGATTGTTACATATGTTCTACAGCAACATACTCCATTTTTGGATTTCCTGTTTTTTATTTCCACTCTTTTTTTTACTCTATTTTACTTTTGAAGAGTTCTTCTAGTCTATCTATAAGGTCTGTCTCTACTGTGTCCAATCTGTTAATAAACCCACAGAAAAAAATTTTAATATGTGATATCTTGTTCAACATTTTTAACATTTCTAAAATTGCCCACTGATATATATGCATTGCCCAATTATCCAATAAACCTTTTAATATAATAATCATAGTTATTTTGAAGTCCCTGTCTGAAGCCTGCATCTCTTGGTTTGGTTCTGTGTACTATTAAACCTTCTGAGAAAGGTGTTTGTGTGTGTGTGTGTGTGCCTGTGTCTTATAAATTTTAAAAACTGAATTTCACACTTTTTGTGTGTAAGAAACCAAAGTAAATAACATAATGCCTAGAAATTGGTAACTTCTCTCAGGCTATCAGCATAGGGGGAATTAAGTAAATCTAGTAAGTAGTTGAACTGGGTTTGGATACTGTTGCTGATATATTTAGTTTGACTGCACTGAAGGATGCAAATTCTTCCTTTGATAGACTCTCATGACCTAATTCTTTGTTAGAGTCCAAAAGTTCCAAAGGAAAAAACAACTGAGAGTTTAATCATGAGAAAAAAAAATTTTTTTAATTTAAAAACCAGTAATCAAGAAACATTCTACAGAATATCTGACCAGCATGCCTCAAAATTTTCAAGATCATCAAAAAGGAAAAAACTCCAAGACACTCTCTCAATCTAGAGAAACCTAAAGAGACATAATGACCATAAAGATAAAATGTGGTGTTCCGAATAGAATGCTAAAAAAGAAAGGGACATTAAGTTAAAAAAGTAAGGAAATCTGAATAAAGTGTGACTTCAATTAAGAATAATACCACTACATTAGTTATAAAAATACAGCATACTCACATATGATATTTACAACAGGGATAAACTATGTGCTATGCATATGGGGACTTTCTGCATTATCTGTACTAAATTTTGTAAATCTGAAACTATTTTTTAAAGTTTAATTTTTTAAGTATTAAGAAGTTTTTCTGTATTCATGATCTACCCGAAAAATACAACAGGCCCTGCAGAAAGTCATTACAGGACATATGTGTGGGTAAGTGAGGGAAAAGTTCTCTCCATGCTCTTGTCACTCCTCTAGCAGCAGACTGCAATTATCCATTGCTTGGTGCAAAGGCCTGTGGTGGGGGAGAAGTTTCTCAGTCCACCTGCTCTGACCTCAGACTCTCTCTGGCCCTGTATATCTAAAACTCAGGAGGGAGACTCTCAGCATTTCTGCATCTCCCTTAATGGCAGGCATCCACTTCTTCCTACTCATAAGGGCATAGAGTACAGTCAGGGTTTTTCTTCTTCGCTATATAATTCCCATGGGGAAACCAAGTTCTTGGACTGGTGGAATATCTCAGGCATGAGGAAGTTTCCTGCTCCTCTGCCAAGTCAGCTGATCTCTGGTTTGCATCAGTACAGAATCCTGGGTATCACAATCTCTCCCAGCAGCCGAAGGTTTTTTCCCAGTGTCATTCAAGGGAGTGGAAGGCAGTGCATAGCCATGGTCCTCACATCAGTGATCTTTTTATAGAACCAGAAGGTCAGACACGTTTCTTGCCCTTCTCTAGTTGCATATGGCTTTTGCTCTGTACCTGAGAAGGCTGGTGGAACAGGTCCAAGACAGAGAAATTTAAATATCAAATTTCAGATTCAGTAGCAACTTTGAGAAATACTCAACAATCTCCCTCTCTTTGAATCTAACATTCCATCTTTGGTATAAATGTGCTTAGCACCAATTTGGGTTATACAACTTGCTTGGTTCCTACATGATGGATCCTACTTCTATTAAGTCTCTCAGCTCTGGAACACCTCACACTGGGTGTTTAATTATATAAATTATGTTGACCCATTCCAGCTTCATTTAACTTATCTAGACTAGGCCATGAGATGGCTGCCCAACACTCCTCTATGCAGATCTTCTCACTATCTTCATTAGCCAGTCCTGTCTGTCATACCAAAGGAAGAGTCACTGCTTAAACCAAAAGCAAGGCTCTAGCCTAGCCCCCTCCTCACCTAGTGCAACATTACAGTATTAGAAACCAAGTCAACATGGTAGTTATATATGTTGTTTAGTTCAAAGATATGAAATTATTTCCTAGTTTCCCATCTATTCATCTATTAAAATAAATGCAGTGAGATATTTGGAAAGAGGCTCACCAAATGTTCACACTGGCTGTTTCTGTGGAAAGGGTAAGATTTGAGCTGATAGGCTGCATTATCTTTATACTGTTTTCTATTATTCTAAACTGTTTATGGTGCTAATACTATTGTGATTAATGGTGCATCACTTTTATAAAAATAATATGCTCTCCTTTAATAACATAATTCAAGGACAGTAATCAGTCACTTGCCTCTGATTCATAGCAGCAATCTTAGAAAGTCTCAGAATATACAAGGGTTAACACAATGAATGGCTTTCAAAGGAACTGACACTACAAGAAACCAGCAGGAACAACACAGAACTTTAACTTCATGATCAGAAGCACAAACTAAATATTCTCCTTTAAATCATGAACCTCTTAAAGAGATCCATAATATGAAATCAGATACTGCAAGTTTCTTAAGAAAATTGTCAATTTTATATTTTCCTCTAATCTTAGTTGGAATATACTGAAATTGATCTCATCACAGGTTGTCATTCTTTCATTTAAAAACCAAGAAATGCATAATCATTTTCCTAGAATCCTATGATGCAGTATGCTAGTACCTACTTGGAAGGTAATACACTGAGGGAACCCCCTCAATAACTCCTGTATTTTTCCTTGACAGGAATTACTATCCCTATAATTTCTTTGGAAAATTTTCTAAAAAAAATTACACCTTGAGGCCACTGGATGTCACTGCAGGTTTATGGAGTGTTACCCAGTGGAATTTAAACTGGCCTATAAATAAAGGAACTCTTAAAGTACTCTAAAGGGGTTGGGAAGTAAGTTGTCAGGCTCTGAAGATATATGGATATAACCCTAATGCATTGGTGATTTGCAATATACCAGTGATAAGACCTCTATCTGCAAATTCTTGACCTACAAACTTGAAGGAAAGGTGAGAAACAACCTACAGCTAACAGACCTAGAGGCCAAGTACAAAAATAAAGGGCAATGAGCCTAATCCTGAAAAATCAAAGAAAATGAGAAATACTGAAAACTCCAGGAGGCATTAAAAAGTCAAAGATAGTGATCTGTTTCCACAGAAAGTAAGATTTTTATGTCAAATGAAAACAAAACACACGCTCACCAAAGAGGAGATGTGATTCCCCCCAAAGAAATTGATATAAATGAAAGAACATGCCATTCAGATGAATGTTGCATACTTAATAAATACTAAAGACTGTGTCACCTACTATATCATAAACCTTAGAATTTTCAGTGGAAAAAAAGAGCAAGAAAAATTGGGAAAATTCTCCTGAAATAGCTAAATTGACTAGGCAATGACCAATGTCCCCACAGGAGAAATCAGATGATTATTTTTACTCCTGTGTCCATTATAACATTTCTCTATCTTCCCAAAAGTTTTATTAAAAGACTCAAAAACTGGACCTTTGTCTTCAAGAAAAAAGAGAGACTTAAATAAAAATAAATACCTAATTCCCATGGAAATAAAACTCCATGGGATTAGTTTCAGCATCATTATATCATGAACACACAAGTTCTGTTTCCATATTGATTAATTCCAGCCGAGTTGAAATTTACATGCAATTTACAATCATTCCCTTCCAAAAATGTCTTCATTTAGTAGTATTTTGAGCTTGGCATGACAAGATTATTGCAAATCACAGCTCCATCAGAAAAGAATCTGCTTTAAAAAATTACAATTTCATTGGAAATACTGCAAAAGATAACAATTGGCTTAGGAGGAATAAACAGTGTGATGTAGCTAGTATATTATTCTTCAATTCACCAGTGTCAGACATCGATAAAGGACCTTTCCCAAATGTCTTCATGTTAATGTGCAGAAGCACAGTTCCTGACACTGACAGCCAGAGCAGAAAAGTCAACTGTGACATGATGTATTTGAGGGATAAAAATTAGAAAGCTTACAAAAGTGTGAAGAGAAAAAAAAATTGTAAGGCTATCTTTTTTGAGTTTCAAATTTAGTCACCTATGCAAACTAACAAGACATGAAAGACTTAATCTATGAGGCTAATTTGGGAGTAACTGAGGAATTGCTTAATGAGTTGAGTTAATCTTTCAGGGAGCCTTAAAGAGGGTAAACTCTGATAAAGTCCTCAAGTCAAGAGTTTACACACTTAAAATTAAAATGAGCAGAGGGCTTTCTGCAGGAGAAAGATCATCACTGAAAGCATCACTGGTTAAAGCAAGAGGGTCACCAGAATCCAGCTTGGCTTTCTTTACTGAATGGGCTATTTTTCGTAGGCATTTCAACAGCAACATTATGTCTTTCAACAAGTCTAAACATATTTTGCCACCAAACATTTCATTAACATAGCATACGCTATTAGATTAATAAATCCTCTTGTATGAAAGATGAAAGTAAAGATAATATTAAGGCAAATATCACTTAAATTATGTGTGTTGCTAAAAAGTCACATGTAAAAAGAATTTTTTTTGGTTAATACATACAGAAAAGACCATCTAATGATCCTTTGATTAGATGAAAGTGAAGGGAAAGGGTAGGCCACAAGAAGACACCTGTTCAACACTGCAAAACAGCAGAGGAGATCAAAGAAAGGAGAAACCATGCTGATATCAGTACGTATCCCTCAACCTGATGAAGAGAACAAACAAATGCCTGTGATATCTCAACTACAATGAAATTTTATGGTCTTCATTGGGTAAACAGGCATATTAAGTATCAGTGAAGTTAAATGAAAACTGCAAAACATGTATACATGATTTATAATTTTCACTCTTTGGGTCTTCCCTGGTAGTCCAGTGGTTAAGAATCCACCTGCCAATACGGGGGAGGGGTTTGATCCCTGGTCTGGGAGGATTCCACATACCATGGGGGCAACTAAGCCTGTGTGCCACCGCTTCTGAAGCTTGAGCACCTAGAGCCTGTGCTCTACTACAAGAGAGAGAGTAGAGTAGCCTCCTCTCAAAGAGTAGCTCCCAATCGCCACAACTAGAGAAAGCCCATACATACCAATGAAAACCCAGCACAGCCAAATACAAATAAAATAAAATTTGCACTTCTTGACAATTCCTAAACTATCTTTTATGGTTAAACACATACACACACACAGACACACACACACACACATATAATATGTAGAGTTTTTAAGTTACCTGGTTCCTCCTTGAAAATGTACAAAAATTTAGTGCCCAAACATCCCCAGTATTTCATGGCATTATGTCTGGGAACTATACATGTTATCCTAAAAAATTGTGTGCATACAATGTAAAAAAAAAAAGAATTAAACAACGTTTACTCCTTGGAAGGAAAGTTATGAACAACCTAGATAGCATATTAAAAAGCAGAGACATTACTTTGCCAACAAAGGTCTGTCTAGTCAAGGCTATGGTTTTTCCAATGGTAGTGTATGGATTTGAGAGTTGGATTGTGGAGAAAGTTGAGCACTGAAGAATCGATGTTTTTGAACTGTGGTGTTGGAGAAGACTCTTGAGAGTCCCTTGGACTGCAAGGAGATCCAACCAGTCCACCCTAAAGGAGATAGGTTCTTGGTGTTCATTGGAAGGACTGATGCTGAAGCTGAAACTCTAATACTTTGGCCACCTCATGTGAAGAGCTGACTCATTGGAAAGACCCTGATGCTGGGAGGGATTAGGGGCAGGAGGAGAAGGGGACGACAGAGGATGAGATGGCTGGATGGCATCACTCACTCGATGGATATGAGTTTGGAAACTCTGGGAGTTGGTGATGGACAGGGCAGCCTGGCGTGCTGCGATTCATGGGGACACAACTGAGCGACTGAACTGAACGTAAAATCCACACTAATCAGAATTTGCTACTATACTACACACTCCCTCCTACATATGATTCCCTGAAATTATATATATATATATATATATATATATATATATATATATATATATGTATGTATAATTGACCTAAGAAGTTCCATGCTCCATTTCTGCTCTATAACCCTTAAGGTTTTTTTTGAAGTTCATTTATTCATTGAAGCCACTTTGTTTTGATTGACATACAAATTCGGAGACGTTTACCCACATGTATTTCACACTGTGTTTCACCCTGGGGTACTGCCAACATTTTGTGACACCCACAAACAGTGATCTAACAAGTCACATGAGCTAGTGGAGAGGATAATCACTGCTTCAAACGTGTGGGGGATTCAGCAGGAGAGAAATCGAGGCACTGTCCAAAGACGCCATATCATCGTCATCTCATGCCGTATGTCCTTGAAACAGCTTCAGAGAAATGGAATCTCCCAAGACGTATTCTAACAGGGCTGCGGAATCATGAATGTTCTGGGAGGTGATGATTAAAAATAAGATGCAAGTTGATACTACAGCAAAAGCAATCAAAGGAAAGCAGAGCAGTAAATAAAAAAGAAAGCTGTTTATTCAGGGTTTTCTAAAATTATGCTTTGGTCCAAAGAAATATGTAATATACCCTCACTAATAATCATGAGGGCAATGGATCATGGATAGAGCATTATTTATATAGTTACTGGCTTTGATCCAGTCAACTCTAGAGTCCTCTAGGTAAATCACACAGAAGCAAGACTTTCACAAGCTCGACATATAAATTATCACAAATTATCACATGGTTTTTGGGGGAAGGGAAATTCCATTCATGGACTGCACTGAACACCAAACCATATTTATAGAGCATGCTGTCCCACTGAGCTCCACACTCACATTCCCACAGGATGGCTTTTCTTGCATACCCCACAATCCTCATAAGAATCAACATGTCCAAAATGTAACTCAGAAAGCACGCAGATCCAAGTACGGGCTCCTAATAACTACCCCCCACTGCCTTTCTTAGAGATCTGTACCAGCGTTAACTCCGTTGAAGAATGCAGATATACCCATCATCCTTTGAGGCCTCTTACAACCACATTCACTCATTGCGTTAGTTCTGTCCATTTTGTATCCTAGATACCTCTAGAAATGTCCCCCCTCTCTCCCAATCACACTGTCATAAAAAATCATTTTTCCTGAAAACCTTTTCTGCCTCTAAATTCACCCTTATAAAAATTATCTTCACAATACTGCTTGAGTGACCTGTTTCACACACACATCTACTCACATCCCTCTATTACTTAATATCTTTCAGTGACTCTCCGTCACCTTCATAAAATGCAAAGTCTTTAACAAGGCTCATCAAGACTGTGACCTGGCCCCTTACTAGCCTCATTCCTATACTTTCCAAACATTTCAAAACACCTATACGTCAATGAAAGCATCAGGCCTTGAGCCTTTGGGCTCTTCCACATGGGGTTCCACGGAATGCACCCCTCCTTCTTTAATCACCTGACTAACTTCCACTCCTACTCCAAGAACCAGTTCAGGCATCACACCAGAAAGCTTCCTACTTTGCACTGCTGTATGCCTGAGAGATGCATCACACTTACATTTTAACTGTTTCCTTCCACGTTCTCTTCCATCACCGGCCATGAGTCATTGAGGGAGCTCTTCTCAAATGAAGCAGTTTTTACCAGGAGTAATGTTCAGTTTCCCCATGGGCATTTTAATCTAAGAATATAGCCCTTAGACTAGAATGGTCTTAAGGGTTAAGAGCAGGAGCTATATCTTTTACCCCCTTATCCTGAGACTTTTTAAAGTACTTAGATCATTACAGGCTCTAGAGGAGGGTGAAATGAATGAATAAATGAATAAGAAAACAAAGAGAGACGGCATATGAAGAAAAGTACCAGAGGATAATCAAGATACAAGTAATGTTCACTGACTGAAAATAAGAACTTCACAGAAAAGAGAGAATAATAAGTAACAGCAAATGTAGAAAATTGTAAAATAATGCACTTAGATTAAATGAAAATGTTAATTTGATTCAACCATTCCCTATCCCACTCCCAATCACATGGATCTTTTATAAGGAAGAGGTTCAAAATTGAGAAATTGCTCTACAAGTACACAAAGTACCAAATAAATAAATAAAGCAGTCATAAATGGAAACCAAGAGATCTTGTGAAGATAAAAGAAATCACAAGAATCCTCCACTACATAACGAGAAACAGGGTATGGAGTTGTCAGTCCTGGAGGCCCACAAGAGATTTGCTTGCTAAGGACTGTTCTCTGTTAGCTCATTAAAAGGCTGAAGTTTAACTCAGAAATCTCTTGGTGTGCCTCTGGCACCAGTGATTCCACAGACAGAAAGAAGGGATTTGAGACGATCTGAAATCCTACTTTGTAATTCTGTCCTCACAGAAGAGCCCCCCAAAATGCCCTCTCTTCTGCTCAGCCCACTGCTGCCCCCACAGTGAGTCACTCTCCAATTCCCCAAAACAGAACATTCTGGGACAGCAAATGCTTTGGCTGAAATGTGACAGGCACAGGTGGCACCACCAGCTGCAAGTAATTTAGCTCTTACTGGCACTGCTACATCTCTTGGACTTTACATACTCTGTGTCAACAGAGAGAAGCATGAGGGAACAGGAGCCAACAAGAGAAGACAGTAAGAGAGAGCTGAGGGTGACATGGCAGAGAGGGAATGATATTCTTGAGGAACAGGTTAATTGAGGTTGTCACTTGTGTTCCTTCTTCTGCAAAAAGGGTTAAGTGAAATTGTGGACAGAGGCGATCAAGGCAAGACAAAAGGTCAGCACTATCGACATGTCAGCAGACAAAACCAGCAGGATGCTCCAGATGCCCCTACCCAGCGAGAAACTGAGAGCACTCCCTGCCCTGGCAGATAGCAACATTCTGGAATGGGGTTCTATTCTAGGTGCAAAGGATTCTTCTACAAGTGGGCCTGCAATGCCTCCTTTTATGCCTTCAAGTAAGTCTGGTAGGCAGTCCCTTTCTTATTTCCTGAATACCAGGTTACCTGGGTAAAGTGTGACTCCAACTTCAGTGTGGAGAATTCAAGTCAAAGGGAAAGGATAGAAGTTGGGTATTTGGGGACCCAAGCTTTAACAAGCTATGAATTTAATAGTTATTTTTCTGGTGGCCCCTCCTGACCTGGCCTTTGAGCCTAATGAAGATGAGGGCAGACATAGAAGGAACCTAAGGCAGGCAGTCACCAATGGAGGCTTCACTGCAAAAGTGATCCCTTTCCCATTCTAAAGAACAAAAATCCCTGATCTTTAAAAAAAAGGGAAGGGCAAGGACTCTTCAAGGATTACCTGTTCCTAAATGTATTTGGAGGCCATAAAGAGCAAGGACTAGATGGATTCAAGACTTCCATGCAGATATACTTTCCCTTAAACCTCTTTCCTTACTATCTACTTGCCCCACCCTCCTAGAAGCCTGTCACTGTTTCTTAAAAGTATGAACCTAAATCTGAGCTTCTTTATTCCCAAATTAATTTCTCTAGTGTTCAGCCCATGGTTTTGCTTCCTTTTCTCCCCAAAGCAGAACAGACCTCAGTGAGAGACATCCCATCATACCAGGGCCACCAAGCAGGGCCAAATCTGGGCCAACATGATTTCCAGGCACATTTCTATAAGGAGATTTCCACTTGAGAAGAAAAAACCAGGCTGGCAAACAAGGAATGTGCTTTCTATGCTGTTGGCTGCTTACACACTAAAACTGGAGAACAGGTCCTCAGAGGGCCACCCACAGCTCCTGAAGCTAACACCTCTGTCAAACACATGATGCTACAGCTTGATCCACGAAAACAATTATCAAAAATACCCTTCCAATACTAAAAAGATAAAAAGTGTCCAACCAACCACAGTCAGAGATACAAGCAATGAGTTTCACTCTGAGGCCAATCCATTTGATCTCATGCCATATTGCCCTTCTTATCACCATGTTCTGTACTCCAGCCACTATACTATCAACAGAGTGAATCATGGTGCATGCCAATGGCATTGTTTATACAATCATTACTTCGAGAGATGCAGTCCACTCGGTTTAGAACAGGAGGTACAACAGAAACCAAACTGAGTTTCTGAGAAGGAAAGAAAATGCTAAATATTGTTGTAATTCAAGTGACCAAATAGATAAAGTTAAGATCGACAACAACAACAAAATCCTTGCTTCACAGTCTCCAATAATGTAATGGATAATTATCAGAAATCATTTTACTCATTATTATCTTGCAAACAAGTCTCTAACTTCTATCTCTATAAAATGTATCTTCAAAATATATAAATCCTTTATTTGCTTCTGAGATCCAGTCAGCCCCCTTACTGAATTCCTTCCAAGTCGAGGGAAGAAACTGTTTTTCCCTTTCTCCTCTCCCATTTTTGCTGGCACACCAAACTTCCAGCCTCCAAAACCTACAGAAATGCTTGGTTGAAACACTTTTTCTCCAGGAAATGACATAGTGACATAGGTAAAAGGTGATTTGGATAGACTGCTGTGTCACAAATTGTCAGGATCTGATTTAGAGGCCTTGCTTTTGTCAAGAAAGACAGTTGGATGTCTGCTTTAAAGAAGTACTGGGAATATTTTCATCAAAGGTTTGAATTGAAAAACAGTGGGAGGTAAATATCTGAGATGCTGCCGAGAAAGACTGCTATATCTCTGCAATTACCATTAACAGAGGACAGCAGTAGTTCAATGAAGTAATTCAATCTGGTGGCCTACATTTTATCAGACAGCAATTTTGAACTCTGACATAAAAGGCTACCAGAAAAGGACTGGGCTCTTTTGTATGCATTTTCTCTTCCCTAATTCTATAAAAACAGGATGTATTTGCTTCATAAAGAACAATCATGTATCTCTGAACATTTAACAAAGGTCCGTGAGATATTTCTCTGATGGAAGTGTGCATTGTGACCTGCTTCAGAGTGAATTTTTGTGTTAGCTGTCTGAGCTTAAGAAAGGTATTACAGTATAATAGGTTGGTGTATTTAAAACACAGGAAGATAAGAAAAGATGCGGACAGATTCACAGGCATTACAAACTGCAGGAAAATAGTCTAAAGACAGATTTATTGAAGTATAATTGAAACATAATAAATTTCATGCATTTGAAATGTACCACTTGATAGATTTTGACATATGAACAGATCTGTGAAACTGTCATCACAATTAAGATAAAGAATATATCCTTTATCTGAAACATTTTACTCATGCCTCTCAGTAATCCCTCCTTCCCAACTCTCCCTCTCTGCACTTCCCTCTCCAGGCAACCATAGATCTCCTTTCTGTTACTGCAGTTTCACTGGCACTTTCTAGTATTTTATATGAGCAAGTTTGAGCACGCTCCGGGAGCTGGTGATGGACAGGGAAGCCTGGCGTGCTGTAGTCCATGGGGTCACAAAGAGTTGGACACAACTGAGAGACTGAATTGAACTGAGATATAAGTGAAAATATACTTAAATTTCTTTTACCTGTAGCTTCTTTCAGTAAGCATAATTATTTTGAGAATCATGCATGTTGTTGCCTGCAACAATGGTTTGTTTTACTTCTGAGTAAGATTCTGGGGGGGAGGGGGGATGTATATGTGTACCATAACTGTTTATTCATTCAACTGACCATGGACATTTGGACCAGTTTCAGTTTTTGATAATTACAAATAAAGCTGCTATGAATAATCACGTAAAGTTTTTGTATGGACATGTGCTTTCTTTGTATTTGGGTAACTAGTGGAATGGATCACGCTGGATCATGTTGCAGATATGTTTTAACTTTTTAAAAAGCTCCCAAACTATTCTCGAAATTGATTGTTTCCACCAACAAAGCTAAAAATTCCAATTTCTTCATATCCTCGCCAACTTGCTATGGTCAATCATTTTATTACATGTATAGTGATAACTGATACATGTAATGACTAAAAATATGAACCATCTTTTCCTGTGCATGTTTGCCATCTGTATATCTTCTTTCATGAAGTGTCCATTTAAATCTCTGACGATATTTTAACTAGGTTGATGGGGTTTTTAATTACATAATATTGAGTTTTCTAAAAATACATTCTGAGTATGTCTTTAATCAAATATATGCTTTGCAAAAATGTTCACATAGCCTGTGGATTATCTTCTAATCTTATCAGTGACCTCTGAAAGATGTAGTTACTGGGTATAAAATTCTAGGTTGGCACTTTTTTTTTTTTTTTTAAGCATATTGCTCCATTTTCTCTTTACTTGCATTTTTGTCTGACAAGAACTTTACTGTCAGCCTTATGTTTGCTACCCTGAACTTAGGTTTTTCACTTGTGGGGTTGTTACTCTGTCTACTTAAGACATTTTCTCTTTCTCACTGGTTTTGAGAACTCTGATTATAACATGTCCTGTTTTCTTTAACTGCCTATAAAGTGTCTTTTTTTTTGCATAATATTTCCTTCATATTTCTTGGGCTTTGACCTGTAGGTTTATAGTTTTCATAAGATACTGAAAAACTCCAGACATCATTTCTCTCATATTTTTGTCACCTTAGGGATTTTAAGAAGATGTACATTTGGCTGTATGAAGGTGACACACAGCCCACTGGTGCTCTGTTCATTTAATAAATTTTCTTTTCTCATGTTTCATTTTACATAGTCTCTATCCCTCTAACTTCAAGTACTCTAATCTTTTCTCCTGCAGTATCTAATCTGCTGTTAGTCACTTACACTTTTAATCTCACACCTTGTAGTTATTTCTAGATGTTCAATTTTGTCCTTATATTATTTAACTTTTTAAACATATAGAACACAACTATACTACACTAACTTTATTAATGTTCTTGGTTGCTATTTCTAACATGTACATCACATCTGGGTCATTTCTGATTGACTGATTTTCTCATTATGAATCCTATTCTCTCAATTCCTTGCAAATCTGATTATTTTGAATTAAATGTAACATAATTATTCTAGGATTCAATTACATTCTTAATTGGGTACCACATAATTATTCTAGGATTCAGTTAAGTTGCTTGAAAAAAGGTTCATCCTTTTAGATCATTCATTTAAAATGAATATTAATTCATCTAAAATGAATTTAAAATGAACAAATTTGAGTCAGGTGCACTGAGGTAGATGAACCTAGAGTCTATTATATGGAGTGAAGTAAGACAGAGAAAAACCAGAATCATCTATTAACGCACATATATGGAATCTAGAAAAACAGTACTGATGAACCTATTTATAGAGAAGAAATGGAGACACACAAATGAAACTTGTGGACAAAGCAGGGTAAGGAAACTCTAGGAGAACCTGAGAAACTAGCACATTGTGTGTGTGTGTGTGCTAAGCCAGTCATGTCTGACTCACAGAGACCCCATGGATGGTAGCCCACCAGGCTCTTCTGTTCAAGGGATTCTCCAGGCAAAAATACTGGAGCGGGTACCAATTTCCTTCTTCAGGGGAATCTTCCTGACCTAACGATTGAACCAGGGTTTCCTGCATTGCAGGCCTTTTCTATACTGTCTGAACCACCAGGAAAGCCCCATATATATAATACACTATCATGTGTAAAATAGGTAACTAGCAGGAAGCAGCTATATAACACAGGGAGTCCAGTCTGGCACTCTGTGACAACCGAGATGGATAGGATGGGGTAGGGGGAGAGAGGCTCAATAGAGGATATACATATAGATGTATACATATGTGTGTGTGTGTATATAAGATGGTATATACCTTTGTCTAACGCAATGAAACTATGAGCCATACTGTACAGGGCCACACAAGACAGACAGGTCATGGTAGAGAGTTCTGATAAAATGTGGTCCACTGGAGAAGGGAAGAGCAAACCACTTCAGTATTCTTGCCTTGAGAACCCCATGAACAGTGTGAAAAGGCAAAAAGATAAGACACTGGAAGATGAACTCTCCAGCTCAGTAGGTGCCCAATATGCTACTGGAGATCAGTCGAGAAATAACTCCAGAAAGAATGAAGATATGGAGTCAAAGCAAAAATAACACACAGATGTGAATGTTACTGGTGATAGAAGCAAGGTCCAATACTGTAAGTAGCAATATTGCATAGGAACCTGGAATTTTAGGTCCATGAATCAAGGCAAAGTAGAAGTGGTCAAACAGAAGATGGCAAAAGTGAACGTCCACATTTTAGAAATCAAAGAACTAAAATGGACTGGATTGGGAGAATTTAACTCATGTGACCACTATATCTACAACTGTGGGCAAGAATCCCTTAGAAGAAATGGAGTAGCCATCATAGTCAACAATAGAGTCTGAATGCAGTACTTCGATGTCATCTCAAAAATGACCGAATGATCCCTGTTCATTTCCAAGGCAAACCATGCAATATCACAGTAATCCAAGTCTATGCCCTGACCAGTAATGCTTAAGAAGCTGAAGTGGAACAGTTCTATGAAGACCTACAATATCTTCCAGAAATAACACCCAAAAAAGATATTCTTTTCATTATAGGGCACTGGAATGCAAAATTAGGAAGTCAAGAAGCACCTGGAGTAACAGGAAAAATGGCCTTGGAGTACAGAATGAAGCAGGGCAAAGGCTAATAGAGTTCTACCAAGAGAACACCCTGGTCATAGCAAACATCCTCTTCCAACAACACAAGTGAAGACTCTACACATGGACATCACCAGATGGTCAATACCTAAATTAGATTGATTATATTCTTTGCAGCCAAAGATGGAGAAGGTCTACAGAGTCAGCGAAAACAAGACCAGGAGCTGACTGTGGCTCAGATCATGAATTCCTTACCCAAATTCAGATGTAAACTGAAGAAAGTAGGGAAAAACACTACACCATTCAAGTATGACCTAAATCAAATCCCTTACAGTTATACAGTGGAAGTGAGAAATAGATTCAAGGGATTAGATCTGATAGACAGAGTGCCTGAAGAATAATGGACAGAGGTTCATGACATTGTACAGGTGACAGGGATCAAGACCATCCCCAAGAAAAAGAAATGCAAAAAGGCAAAATGGCTGTCTGAGGAGGCCTTACAAACAGCTGAAAAAAGAAGAGAAGCAAAAAGCAAAGGAGAAAAGGAAAGATATATCCATCTGAATGCAGAGTTTCAAAGAAAGCCTTCTTCAGGATCAATGCAAAGAAACAGAGGAAAACAATAGAATGGGAAAGACTAGAGATCTCTTCAGGAAAATTAGACATACCAAGGGAACATTTCATGCAAAGATGGGCTCGATAAAGGACAGAAACAGTATGGACCTAACAGAAGCAGAAGACATTAAGAAGAGGTGGCAAGAATACATAGATGAACTATATAAAAACGATCTTTGTGACCCAGATGATGTGACCACTCACCTACAGCCAGACATCATGGAATGCAAAGTCAAGTGGGCCTTAGGAAGCGTAACTAAGAACAAAGCTAGTGGAGGTGATGGAATTACAGTTGGGCTATTTCAAATCCTAAAAGATGATGCTGTGAAAGTGCTGCACTCAATATGCCAACAAATCTGGAAAAGTCAGCAGTGACCACAGGACTGGAAAAGGTCAATTTTCTTTCCAATCCCAAAGAAAGGTAATGCCAAAGAATGCTCAAACTACGGCACAATTGCACTCATCTCACACGCTAGAAAAGTAATGCTCAAAATTCTCCAACCAGGCTTCAACAGTACGTGAACCATGAACTTCCAGATGTTCAAGCTGATTTTAGAAAAGGCAGAGGAACCAGAGATCAAATTGCCAACATCCGTTGGATTACCAAAAAAGAGAGTTCCAGAAAAACATCTATTTCTGCTTTATTGACTATGCCAAAGCCTTTGACTGTGTGGATCATAACAAACTGTGGACAATTCTGAAAGAGATGGGAATACCAGACCACCTGACCTGCCCCTTGAGAAATCTGTATGCAGGTCAGAAAGCAACAGTTAGAACTGGACATGGAACAATAGACTGGTTCCAAATCGGAAAAGGAGTACGTCAAGGCTGTATATTATCACCCAAGTGAAGAGGAACTAAAAAGCCTCTTGATGAAAGTGAAAGAGGAGAGTGAAAAAGTTGGCTTCAAGCTCAACATTCAGAAAATGAAGATCATGGCATCCAGTCCCATCACTTCATGGGAAATAGATGGGGAAACAGTGGAAACAGTGTCAGACTTTATTTTGGGGGGCTCCAAAATCACTGCAGATGGTGACTGCAGCCATGAAATTGAAAGACGCTTACTCCTTGGAAGAAAAGTTATGACCAACCTAGATAGCATATTCAAAAGCAGAGGCATTACTTTGCCGACTAAGGTCCGTCTAGTCAAGGCTATGGTTTTCCCAGTGGTCATGTATGGATGTGAGAGTTGGACTGTGAAGAAGACTGAGCACTGAAGAATTGATGCTTTTGAAGTGTGGTGTTGGAGAAGACTCTTGAGAGTCCCTTGGACTGCAAGGAGATCCAACCAGTCCATTCTGAAGGAGATCAGCCCTGGGATTTCTTTGGAGGGAATGATGCTGAAGCTGAAACTCCAGTACTTTGGCCACCTCATGCGAAGAGTTGACTCATTGGAAAAGACTCTGATGCTGGGAGGGATTGGGAGCAGGAGGAGAAGGGGATGACAGAGGATGAGATGGCTGGATGGCATCACTGACTCGATGGACGTGAGTCTGAGTGAACTCCGGGAGATGGTGATGGACAGGGAGGCCTGGCGTGCTGCAATTCATGGGGTCGCAAAGAGTCGGACATGACTGAGCAACTGAACTGAACTGATGCAGAGTACATCATGAGAAATGTTGGGCACATGAAGCACAAGCTTGAATCAAGATTGCTGGAAGAAATATCAATAATCTCAGATAGGTAGATGACACCACCCTTATGGCAGAAACCAAAGAAAAAGTAAAGAGCCTCTTGATGAAAGTGAAGGAGGAGAGTGAAAAAGCTGGCTTAAAGCTCAACACTCAGAAAACTAAGATCATGGCATCTGGTCTCATCACTTCATGGTCAATAGATGGGGAAACAATGGAAACAGTGACAGATTTTATTTGCAGGGGCTCTAAAATCACTGCAAATGATGACTGCAGTCATGAAATTAAAAGATGCTTACTCCTTGGAAGAAAAGCTATGACCAACATAGACAGCATATTAAAAAGCTGAGACATTATTTTGCCAAGGTCCGTGTAATCAAGGCTATGGTTTTTCCAGTAGTCATGCATGGATGTGAGACAGTGAAAGTGAAAGTGAAGTCGCTCAGTCGTGTCTGACTCTTTGCGACCCCATGGACTGTAGCCTATCAGGCTCCTCCGTCCATGGGATTTTCCAGGCAAGAGTGCTGGAGTGGATTGCCATTTCCTTCTCCAAGGGATCTTCCCAACCCAGGAATCAAACCCGGGTCTCCTGCATTGCAGGCAGATGCTTTACTGTCTGAGCCACCAGGGAAGCCATGGATGTGAGAGTTGGACTATAAAGAAAGATTTGAGAGTTGGGCTATAAATAAAGCTGAGAGTCAAAGAATTGATGCTTTTGAACTGTGGTGCTAGAGAAGCCTCGAGACTCCCTTGGACTGCAAGGAGATCCAATCAGCCCGTCCTAAAGGAAATCAATCCTGAATTTCATTGTAAGGACTGATGTTGAAGCTGCAATTCTAATACTTTGCCCACCTGATGTGAAGGATCAACTCATTGGAAAAGACCCTGATGCTGGGAAAGATTGAAGGTGGGAGGAGAACGGGACAACAGAGGATGAGATGGTTGGATGGCATCATCGACTCAATGGACATGAGTTTGAGGAAACTCTGGGAGTTGGTGATAGACAGGGAGGCCTGGCATGCTGCAGTCCATGGGGTCACAAACAGTTGGACACGACTGAATGACTGAACTGATATACATATAAAATTATGAGTGATTCATGTTGATGCACAGCAGAGACTACCACAACACTGTAACGCAATTACACTCCAACAAAAAAAAATTCACTTCTAAGCTAAATATTTATTTTAAAAATGTGTTAAGGGAGACTGCAGCAATACTCAGTTTAACTATTCCTCAATCTAAGTTAAGACCTTACTATGGACATAACCCAGTGCTTCATGAATCTGGAGGTTTTCCCATCTTGGTAGGAACAGACACTATTACTGCCTATATGTGAGTGCCAGACACTGTTCTTGCTAATCTTTTTGGATGATTCATTCCTCAGCCTCAAGCAATTTCTATTCATGCATGAGCTGAAAACGAGTCTGCTTAATAATGGAAAGGAGTCCTCTGGAGGTTCTGCAACTCCTTCTCTCTAGCCTTGAGTCCTAGAACTCTAGCTTCCTTGCTCTTTCTAGATTCTCAGTATCTTCTAATGCAGAGAAGTGTGCTGGGCTCCACCTGGTACCTCAAAACTACCTCCCAATCCCGCATGAAAGTCTGAAATTCTCTTGAGACAGTAAGTTGAGACAGTCATAAAATCACTATATAGATTTCCTGTCTCTCAGGCACCGCTGTCCTTCACTGCTATAAACCCGGTGTCTTGCAAACTTGTTTTATCTCATCTTTTTTTCTGATGGGATAGTAGATTCAGTCCTGTTTACTCTATATTGGTTAAAAGCACAAATCTCTTCCTAAGAATTTTTCTTTAGATATCCTACCATCATCCAGCAAATTATTAATTAATTTGATTAACTACAAATATCAAGAGGGCAGAGCCTTTGGTTTACTTACTGCTACTATATCCACAGAAACTAAAAGAGAAGCAGGCACATTTGTTAAATTATCAATGTTAACTACAAATGTACACTGTACCACAGAAAAGATTCTGAAGAAAGGTGCCAAACGTCAAATGCAGATGTCTATCACTTAAAACATTTGAGAAGGAACAGAAATTCTAACTTGTTAGTCTTCTTTGTCTATTTATCTGCTTTGAGTGAAAATAACTAACAAATTTACATCCACTTGGGAGGAGAAGAGCTCTTTGCATTTTCCATCAGTGAGATTTCTGTGTGCTTCTACGTTTACTCTTTATACACACCTAAAATCTTAGAATTGGAATAGTAAGCTCTTTATCTGTAGATCTAAATATCTGTAATTCAGAAAGGCCTCTCCTTTAATATGTATAAGTGTGTAATGTTTTCCTACCTCCATATGGTATTAATAAGAAGTTTATAAAGTCTCTAAAATTAAAAGAGTTCTGTTCTGGCAGGCTACTGAGTATAAATAAGGTCCTACATAAACTAAATATTCCTAAAATTACCAGAAAGCAAGAAATTAAATTTTAACACTTTAAACGTGGTAGATTAAAAAATAATTCTTACATAAACAAACTCAAAAACATTTTCTAAATCTAAGTTCACATAATTTAGGTGAATACCTGCCAAACAAGATCAGTTTAATAAAATTTGGTTTAATAAAAAACAGCTATGTATTCTTAGTGTTTTATCAGTGTTAAGTGTAGTACAAGTACATATTTTAATTCTATTTGTCATGTCCTTCCCAAATATATACAGATTTACTGCTCAAATAAGCTACATTATTTTTCCTCTATGTTCAGGATTACAAAAACCTTAATTTGACTGAACTGAATCATTATTCTAATGAACTTCATTCAACAGTAATTATGTTTCAGTATGTCGGTTTGAACGTAATTTCCAAGATCTTTAAGTAACTTGAAACCTGAAACTAATATTAAATTGAGTTCTTTAATGGATATTCATTACTTACCTAGGCCATATGTAAGAATGAATATTGAAATATTGATTACTAAATCTACTTTTAAGTATATACGGTTTTAGTTTTTAGTTTTATAAGTAACAGAGAGGCTGAATATTTCAGTTAATGAACATGTTCATTTTTGCTAGGAGACTGTATAAGGGATGTGTATGGCTGTAGGAAATTAGTTATGTTTATTCATGATCTTTGCTAAAATGCTAATATGTGACAGGCAGTGTACAATTATCCACCCCTTCAGTTTTTTTTCCTATGAATAAGTTAGTTACTTTAGTTAAAAGTTATAATTCAAAAAGTTGACATTATTTAAGAAGAATGAATTCTAAAAATATATATATATATAACTGTGCATGTTAAAATTCTAACTGCTCTATTATTCAAGGAACAGAAGACTTTTGCCCTAAAGTAGCGGTTTTGAAGATTTTTGGTTTCCAAACACCCTTTCAACACTCAAAACTTACAGAGGACCTCAATCAGCTTATTTTGTGTGGGTATCTGTGTTTGTGTATCTGTGTGTGCATACTGAAAACTGAAAATACATTAAATGCTTATTTACTCATTCGTTTCTAACTAGCAATAATGAACACACTGGACATTAATAACATACTAGTGATATTATAGAATTAATCCTGACTTTATGGAACCTGTAAAATTAATCCTTAAGTAAGGTGTCAGTTTGTTCCAGAAAATGAAAGAGTGTCATGAGGACAAAAACTTGAAAACTGAATTTTATTTGCATTGGTTTGTAATCTTTGAATATGAAAAGTAAAGAAATGTGTTAAAATCATACCGATGTTTGTTCAATTTTAAGAGGTTGTTTTGTTATACTTCTGTCTAAGACCTTTGTGCTTGCTTGTTTGCTTTGCTTGCCGCAGAAACAATTAAGTTCCACAGAAACAACTAAGTTTTCTTCTTGGTTACAATATTCTTGTTATGAACTCTCATCAAATTTTCCACTTTTGAAATTATACATGCTTAATTAACCACAGCCTTAATTTACATCTCTGTTATTTTACACAGTTTATTGTTTTACTATGATGCTTCCTTTTAAACCCGGCACCCAGCAACAGGCTAGGCTAGAGTTCTTGTTTAGTTGCTAAGTTGTGTCCTACTATTCTGAGACCCCATGGAGTGTAGCACACCAGGCTCCTCTGTCCGTGGGATTTTCAAGGCAAGAATACTGGAGTGTGAGGTATTATAAATAACCAAGACTTCAAGGGAGAGGCTCATGAGGACAGGCTTCTCCTGTCATTACTTTAACAACTTTAAGAGCAGATCAGTGGGCGGAGTCAGGATTTCCAGAGCATGTTTTAGTTGAGAAGCAAAGAAATTCATAAGATTAATAACCTAAGATCCAGTGGAGCAAGAATGAATTATATAAGGCTGAATGAAGTGATGAAGGTTCACCAGTTGCTTTTTTTGTTTGTTTAAAACATCATTGATACTGCTTTAATGTCCTGTTTTCTGTTTATTTTTTTTTAATTTATCTACACTCTGTAACAATTTAGTAGATTCTGCTTTATAAACTAAAATATTTTTAAATGTTATCTTATTCTCACTGACTTCTCAAAATTCAGAAACTCTGAGTCTTGTTACTTTTCATGAAATGAGTTATCTGCAAAGATTCAATAAGAACTGGTTTTCCTATTTACCAGAATATGCCTAGAAAAATTCCAAGGTCTTGTGTGGAATGCCATATTTGAATGTAATGTTTATTTAATCAGATATAATTGGACAAGTTTAAAGAATCAAGGTTGACCTTACAGAGCCATTATTAACAAAATCCTCCTAGAAAAAGTACCCTGTTACCTGGCTTACAGGGTCTAGTCTTATAAGTAGGGAAAAAATATGACTTCCTGGTGGGCCACTGTGGGATATTTAAGGAACTATAAGAAGAAATTCACCCAGATATACAGGTACTGCAGGTGGTGGAGAAAGTTTCCTGAGTTTGACTTTCCAGACTCAAGACAGCAAGTATTAGAGACTTCCAAAAGTACAGTATGAACTTCTGACAAAATCTTCCAACAAAAGAAAACTTTAATCACACCAAATCTAATGAAATCAATCTTTCTTCAGACTATTTTTTTATCAAACAGTGGAAGATTTGTGCTTTAAGGGAACACTATGCATTGTCTACCGTGAACTCTTCAAAATTATGTTTTTCTCATTTCATAAGAACCAATTTCCATCTCTATAAATTATAGATATGTAACAGCAATGCAAAGTAATTTTTATCCACAATCAAGCAAATTTTGTCTTGTCACATTGAGGCTCAAATGACCACCCTCAAGCCAGTTGTTTTCATTTTCGCATTCATTTCAATATTCCTCATCTATAATTTTGTCTGTTTTTTGAACTGAGAAAGTTATAATATCTACCCAGTTTCTTCATTACTAATTAAATGAAATCTTTGAAACTTGTACATTTTATAATGTATGAGAGTCATGATTTACCTGTTTTGAAAATCATCTCTTAGCAAACTAATCAACTATACAAAAACTTTAATACTCTCATTCTATTTTCTATCTACAAATACTCTTCAACTCTTTCCTTGTGTTAAAAGTGTTACATTAGAAATTTTTGTTTAAATTCTCTGAAATTCCTTGACTCTCTCAGACAAAGTATCAGTCACATTTGGAATGTTTAGAGTCCAAGTTTTAATGATTTGCAAATGTGGACTATATCCAAAAATGAAAATAAAGAGGTGGTTTTGATAGTCACTTACTCACATATATGCTCCCATGCAAAGTCTTAAATTTTTAAATAAAATGGAATCACTGATCCTAAACTGCATATCAGATCATTTCATGCTCTGAAACTGTGAGTGATCTTTATCAGATGCAAAGGTTTCTTCCAAAATATAAGAAGAGAGCTGTGTCCACAGAGAAGTACAGAGCACTCATTTTTCAAGATTTGAAGCTGAAACCCTAAGAAGCAGAAAGCTTTGTATGTGACAGCTTAAATGCTTGTAATCAAACTAATTGGCAGCACAGTGACCTGGAATGAGCTGAAAAGCACTATAATAAATGTTTAGCAATCAGTGAAGCAATCCTTTATTACTCAGGCTCACGTTTTGCAGTTTTATCATCTTATAGGATGAAATGGGGGGTGGGGGCGGGTTGGAGAGCAGAAAATAGGAGAAAAGGAAAAATATGTAAATAATTCTATTACTTCAAAAGAGTAAATGAACCAAGAGTAAAACTATTGCTGAATGATGGGAAGAGGAGTTAAAATGTAATAAAATTAGCCTAATGACTGAAATCAGGAGTAAAAACATTAAATGAGCTATCTGTTGCCTAAAGAAATCCTCTGTACATACAAACTGACAGAGTTAGAAATATAGATTCTATTCATGAAAATGTAACATATAATAGGGCTTCCTAGGTGGCTCAGTGGTAAAGAATTCTCCTACCCAGGCAGGAGACGAGGGTTTGATCCTAGGTCAGGAAGGTCCCATGGAAAAGGAAACCCACTCCAGTATTCTTGCCCGAGAAATCCCATGGGCAGAGCAGAGAACAAGGCAGGCTACACTCCACAGGGTCACAAAAGAGGTGAACACAACGTAGTGACTAAGCAACCACAAACGTATGATACATGAAACTCACTGGATAATCTTCTCAAACAGAGGAGTACCTGGACCCCTAAAACTAATTCTAGCAAGAACTCATGCAATCTTCTTTTTGCCCTCTACAAACATAAAAACATCCTACTCAAAACTTGAGAGTCTTCAAATAAGTATGACAAAGAAACTATGTGGCAGAAAAAATACCAAGTATTTTTTTAAATATCAATAGATATTTAAATGACTCTTGGACAAGTGATATTATAGCAAGAAAAGAAAAGATACAGACATAAATGTGTTAAAACAAATGTGTTTATAATTAAATCAGGTGGTAACAACAACTGCAACGGTCTCTCAAATTACATTATACATATGTACAACTAAAGTCTAAGAACATGTGTTGGGATGACTCCTCAAAAATCTCATGAGAAATTTACTATGAATCAAATGTTTCTAGGTTAGCTGAGGCGAAGGTGTTGAAACTGATACTTTTGAAAAGCAAAAACCTTCCCAGGAAATACCACACTTATAAAAAAAACACATGGGTCAAAGGAGAAATCTCAAAATAAATATTTTCAACTAAGTGAAAATAAAAATACAAATCCAAATTTGTGGAATACAGTGAAAGCAGTCCTAAAGAAACTTTATACCAATGAATCCATATATCAGAAGACTTTTAAAATCGATAATCAATGCTTCCACATAAGGAAACTAGATAAATCAGAGCAAACTAAATCCTAAGCAGATGAAAAAAAAATTAATACAAATTAGAGGAGAAATCAAGGAAGTTAAAAACAGAAACTCAATAGAGAAGATCAATAAAGCCAAAAGCTGGTTCTCCAAAAAGGTCAAAAAAAATCAATAAGCCTCTATCCAGACGAACTAAGAAAAAAGAAAGGAGACATAATTTATTAACATTGGGATGAAAGTGGAGACATCACTACAGATCCTATAGACATTAAGCAAATAATAATGAATATAATGAAGAACTCTATGCCACAAATAATTTGACTTGGATGAAATGGACCAATTCCTTGAAAGACACTTCTGTCATAACTCCAGAAGAAATAAGTAATCTGAATAAGCCTGATTAAACAACCTGAATCAATAAGTATCTTCCAAACTGAAAGCACCAGAACCAGATGGGTTTACTGGTGAATTCTATCAAACATTGAAGTATGAAATTATACCAATTCTCTACAATCTCTTTCAGAAGGTAAAAGAAGAAAGAACAGTTTATAACTCATTCTATGAGGCCAGCATTACTTTAATATCAAAACTGGACAAAGATATAAGAAAAAAACTACAGATCAATATATTTCATGAACATACATGCAAACATCCTCAATAAAATATTATCAAATCATAACCAACAATGTATAAAAAGAAATACACATCACAAATGAGTAGGATGTATGCCAGAAAAGCAAGAAAAATATTTGAATACTAATTAATGTAATCTATCACATCAGCAGACTGAAGGAGACAAATGAGGTGATCATATCAATAAACCAAAAAAAACAAGCATTTGACAAAATCAATACACATTAATGATAAAAAAAACTGTCAGCACACTGGGAATAAAAGGAAACTTCCTATCCTTGATAAAGTATATCTACAAAAAATCTACAGCAAACATCATACATACTGGCAAGAATCTCAATGCTTTTCTGTAAAACCAGGAACAAGGCAAGAATGTTTCCTCTCATTACTCCTTTTCAACATCAAACTAGATGTCCTAGCTAATTCAAAAAGACCAGAAAAGAAAAGAAAAAGTAAATAGTTTGGGAAGGAAGAAATAAAAATGTCTTTATTCACACATGAAATAATCACCTGTGTAAAAAGTCCAAAGGAAATATTAAATGCTCTCTTTAGAAATATTAAGTGTAAAGAGTAAGGTTTCAGGAAACAAACTTAATATTACAAAGTTCAATTACATTCCTATGGGCCAGCAATTAACAAGTGGAGTTTAAGTTTTAAAACACACTATCACTTACATGAGCACCCCCCAAAGTAAAACATTTAGTTATTAATATAACAAAGTACACACAAGATTTACATCAGGAAGACTATTGTAAAACTCTGATGAATGACATCAAAGAAAAACTAAATAAAGGCCCAGAGATGTTCCATGTTCATGAACAAGAAAATTGAATATCGTCAAGATATCACTTCTTCCCAACTTCATCTATAGATTCAATGCAGTTCCAAGCAAAACACCAGCAAGACATTTTCTGGACATTGACAAACTGATTTTAAAGTTTATATGGGGAGGCAAAAGACCCAGAATTTCCACTTAAATGTTGAAGAAGAAAAACAAAGTTGAAGAACTGACAAAACACAACTTCAAGACTTAATTATAAGTATCAAGTAATATTACTTGTTTATAGTAATCAAGACACTGTGATATTGGCCAACCACCTCCCCCACAAACAAATCCAGACAGATTAATGCAACAGAACTGAGAGACGAAAATAGACACACATAAATATAGTCAAATAATCTCTGACAAAGAAGCAAAGGGCTCTTCTTTGCCTACCAGTGACAGTCCCTGGTAACCACCATGCTCCTCTCAGTTTTCACAAGTTCAGCTTTTTAAGATTCAACATGTAGGTGGTACCTTATAAGCTAATTAAAAACAGGCAAAGGACCTAAACAGACCTTTTTTCCAAAGAAAGACAGACAACAGGTAGATGAATAGAGCCTCAACATTATTAATCATCAGAGGAATGCAAACCAAAACAACAAGGTATCACTTCACAGATGTTCAGATGGCTTTTATCAAAAAAGACAAGCTAAAAAAACATTGGCAAGGATGTGGAGAAAAGGGACCCTTATATGGTGTTAGTGGAAATGTAAACTGGTATGGCAATAACGAAAAACAGAAAAGGAGTTCACCACAAAATTAAAAATTAAACAACCCTATGATTTAGCATACTTACTAACTGCACACTCACATTCAGTGCAGCATTATTGACAATAGCCAAGATACAGAAACAACCTAAGTATCTGTCAATGGATAAATGGATAAAGATACGATGTCTTATATATGTTCAATATATATGTTATTATTCAGACATGAGAAAGAAGGAAATTCTGCAATTCATGACAGCCTGGATATACACTGAAGGGATTATGCTAAGTGAGGTAAATCAAACAAAGACGAATACTGTCTGATATCACAGGGTGGTCTGTGAAGTCTCTTCTTACCCAGAGATTTTGTGACCCTCAGACTACATAAAATAAAAATAATAGGTCTATTTTAATTAACAAATTGAAAGTTGGTAATTTAGCAACAAATAGATGCAAATATCTTGTAACTATATTGTGCCTCTGTATAAACACACCTTAAAGCTTTCATTTGGACATGATGTTTAATATCTGATTAAAAGAACACTGAATTCTCTAGTTTTCTTTGCCTCTCAGAATGTATTAACATTTCTTTTGTTCAGAGAAGTCAGGTTATCATATCACTGAGTTAGTACTGTTACCAAGACATTTTTTAAATATACTTTAAATAAATTCCAAAGGAACCAAATTTCTTGCCTCATTTGGGTTTAGGATTGAGATGCTAACTTACTATGATTCTCTCTGCACAGGACACAGCCCTACCTTCCCTCTGCCAAGTCAGGACTATTTCCCACAAAAGTAGGTTACTTATAGCAGCCTCTTACAAGAGATAAAATGTGAATGTTTTCCATGGAGACTAAAATGGAAGTGGAGAACTTTGGGGACTTATTTGAGAAATGTGGCCCACCGTGGGCTTGAGTGAGTTCTTTCTTGGTCTCTGTAATCATTCAGATTCTCCCCAGTTTCCTTCTGGAGCATTTCAGTGGTACTTACAGTCATTTGTTGGTCTGGGCAAGATTTTATGAGATGCAATGAACATATGAAATATTAGAAGTACACTGGGAACCACAGCTGTTATGCCTTGCTGCATTTTTAATGGCTCCTTAAAATCAGAGGCCACTACACACAGCAGCGCATTTAGACAGGAAACACTGCAATTATCTGGCTTCACCACTCCACTGCAAATATAAGAGTACATTACAGTTTATAAGCCCCTAATAAGACAGTCATCACCTTTGGCAAGGCTTCCACTCCAAGCTACAATCTGAATTTATTACCAGGGAGTGGTCAAGAGAGACTGAAAGTCTTTTCTGTTTGTTTTGTTTGCACCCTATAAACCAAATATGGAAAATATGAAAGAAAAGACATCATGTATACTATATGTAGTATGGCAGGTCCTTTTAACGTGACTGTTAGTGAAGCTAATTACAACAAGAAGACTGGAGATCATTCATTAGCCTAGCAAGCAAATTAGGTTTGTTAACAGTGATTTATAATGCCAATCTTTGGGTAACTGTGTTGGTCTTTTCAAGTATACGTGTATTGGACCTGACAGTTTATTAACTGTGCTGTATCTAAACAGCTTGTCACTAAGGCGCTTTTGTTAAAACGATATTGTGTTTTAAATGGATAAACATTTTTGTACGAGCAAAATGCATTTTAAATGTTTGGCTTCTGAAGTCAAGTACTAGGAGATAAGTGAAGTGTCTCAAACCATCTAAGCCTCCAATAACTCTTGTTTACTGCTAGAGCTGACTATAGGAAAATGTGACACTTGGAGTTAAAATAGCACTTTTCCTTTTTAACAAGCCCCAGTTGTGTTTTTTAACCTCTTTTCAAATGGTACTCTTGGTATTTCACCAAGCTCTAAGTTCCTTATGCAATGGCTTGGGAAGCATTTCATTTACAATTTCAGGAAAAATATTTTTTAAAGCAGTTAAGCAAAAGAATGAATCTTTGATCTGAAAGATTCTTCTGATTGATAGTCCATAAAACTCCAGGCCAGTTAAATCTATCAAAATAAAGGTTGTGTGGGTAGTCAGAGTTAAACCTTGGGGTTTCACATTGCCCATGGTTTAAGTTTATATTGCTCATACCAACTCATTCAACATTTCTGTAATTTGGAAATCCCCAACAAGGATAAGACAATCTCCCTTAAAGCCAATGCTGGGAAACAGATTAAAAAAAAAATAAAGAATACTACTTTCTGAATTCCATGACAGTGACCTGTATGTCCCCTCTGGGACTATCAATGCACTTTGCTTACTTTGCTAAAAGCTTTATACTGTATCATCTCTATGACCAAATAGGGATATACTAGCTGTGGGACAGCATAAGCTTATAGCCTATTTCTATGTGTTTATGTAACTAAAGAATGCAAATACAAAAATACTGTTCACAATTGTTAATTTCAAAGAAAGGCAAACTTGGTCACTCAACTGAAGAGCAGTATTCATTAAGCAGTAAGGGGACTATGGCCTTGCACTCCTGTGTCTCAGAGGACAGCAGAGAAAGGCAGCAAAGCCAATCGGAAGGGCTGATCCCTGGGGCAGACGTTTAGATGTGGGGCAGACAGAATTACAGATCTTGGAAAATAGAGAACCGAAGGCCCTTTAGCAATTATCTAGTCCAGTGGCTGGTAAAATCTTTTTTTCCCCTCAAATCATTTTCTTTTCTCAAATCATATTTTTTTAAATGATTTACTTTCTTCAAATCTGAGGGGACAGAGAAGGGAGGTGAGAAGACAGGGAGGCCAGGCTGAGGACTCATCCCCACATCGAGGAGGAGCACCCGGGTTTTCATTCTACCTCCGTAATTAGTTTCCAACAGCCAACTACAAAGATTCCTGTAGATGTTTAAAAATACTTAGTCTATTCCTTCACAGAAAAGTTCAGAAAATGAGAATATGATGGGATTGGTGGCAACTGGAGACACCAACTCATCCTTTCTGTTTATTTTATTCACCAAATTTCTTGATTACCTTGTACTTCACAAGGAAGGTAAAACTGGTGTGGAGACAGAAGACAATTTCCAAAGGGTGAGCAAGAAGAGTCATCTCACTGCACAGATTCTACAAATGATGAAATGTCTGCTCACCCAAATTTAAACTGTAATGTTCACTTAATCAGAGTATGCCGCTCATCGCTCACAGACCCCATTCTGAAAATCAGAGTGTAAAAACCAATCAAAAACATTTTTAAAAGGTAAGAGTGGGAAATAGAAAATAGAATTACAATTTTAGTCTAAGTCCCTTGAAATTAGAGTTTATTGGTGACTATGTTGACAAATCTGTCAGAGTATAGCTATAAAGCAACCCTCCAGTATAAATAATTCTGTGGTTCCCAATCTTAACAAAACACAATACTTAAGTGTAGATTCTAGTTTTGTTACTTTCTAGGAGGCAAATATAGCTCAGGGTAATATTTTAAAGGTTACAGCTCAAAACAGTGGCAAATTTACCATTCCGAAGGACAAATGATTTGATTTGCTCAGTGTTTCTGCATAGTACACATACAGCTCCAAAATCATTAGCAATGTCCTAGATTTTAAGGTGACTGATAGGTTCCAAGGCTTCTGTTTTATTATTATAATCAGAATAATATATTCATTAAATTTTTATATTACATATCCCATAATTAACCACTTTAGTGACCTTGTACTCTCTTTGGATACAGAGAATCTCTGAGGCTATTTCAAACGTACTTAGGCGAATTACTGGGTAACTATTAGGGGTCACTTAGGGATATTATTGAATACACGAACAGTCACATCTCAAAGACATTTTGTGATAAGGCCACAGCTGACTTTTCAGGACATACTGAAGTTACTACAGGGAATTACTGGTTTAATGTAAATTTAAATTTGGGTGGCAATGTTTTGATTTTCCTGTTATCTTGGCCACCTCTTTTAAACTCATTGAAGATAATTAAATTTCTAACTTTGTACTCTAACTTCCAAACTCATTATGTTCCTAAAAAAGAATCTCTTCTTTCCTGAGACTTCTATCCCAAGTAAAAGAAGTGTCACAGTCATAAAATCTTGGTGTGACATCTTTCTAGTTTTTAATATAACAGTTCACTAAGCCAAGTTCAAGTCTCCTTATAAGCCATCTCCTTCCTACTCTCAGCCCAACCCAAAGAGCTATCAGCAGTCTTTAAAAGCCTCAGGTCTGAGGGGAAAAAAAAATCAACAAATAACTTTAACAGACAAATTAAAACAGCCATAATATGTGGACGGCCTACAGAATAGTTCATTCTGACCTCATCATGATCAAAGAGAATAACAGAGAAGGAATTCCGTATTTGTTTCATGTTTGTATATGGAGCAAACTGGTATACAGCAGACCAAACACAAAACCCTAGCCTCCCAAGAAAGTATACAATGAGAACAAAATATTCCTATCCTACAGTTACAAATTACAATGTTTACTTTTTATTGTGAATTTCCAGTGGTACTTCTCCATCACAACACTTCACAACCACTTAATGAGGCCACATTTACTCCATCACACTATACAGTGGGGATCACAGAAGAAAACATGTATTATTTCCTATTATTGAGAGCTGCTTTGTGTGCATTAAATATCTTACCTCATTTAATATTCACAACTCTCCTAGGTAGGTAAAGATGAGGAAACAGACTCAGAGACAAGAAAGAATTCATCCAAGGTCATACAAGTACTCTTCATATCACACTGTCTCTAAGTTCTTAATTATACATTATGCATAATAAAACTTCAAATACTTTCTTTCTTCAAAAGAAGAAAATATAGGCCAAAACATTTAAATTGAAAAGAAAAATGTGTTCATTGCATTAATGTGTTTTTTTAAAGAAAATCCTACACACTCCAACAAGTTTTGGTACTCTTGCCAAAAAAATAAAAAAGCAAATAGATTCCAACTAGTATATACTTCCATTTATATTTAGAATATGAGCTAAGCATGAGTATGTAATGAATATATATGTGTGTCTCTCTGTGTATATAACACCCACATTATTCATAAGCTCCCAAAAATGTGAAAAGTTTGTTCCAATCCTTCTCTATTTTGTCTACTTTAAGAATTCTTTGCAATATGCTTATGTAAATACTGATTTTAGCTGCTGTTCTCATTTCTCGAATCTTCAGCTTATAAATGGATTGGAAAAGTGACAGACCTAAGCAGACATCTATGAAACACAAAACCAAGGAGGTATAAACAAATACAATTTCATCAAAAACAAAAGTCTATTCTTCAAAGCCTTTAAGTTACTACTACTGATTAATGAAAAGAACTGAAAGAAAGTAAAACATACTGGCTGTGGGTAAGGTACACACACACACACACGTGTACATATATACCTGCAAGTGCATACAGTTATGTGGGCATCTATTTTATTAGCATCCACAATGATCAGCATTCTACCCTAGTTCACTAAAAGATCTACAGGAGCATCCAGTCTACATCAAAGAAGATTCTGAAGTTAGAGTAATGTTGGGGCAAGGGGAGAGTATTTAAGAAAACAATTTCGGGTTGTTAAACTGAAGAGGTGAGTGCCTTCAGTTTTCTTATACTAGGATTCACACTATGGTTCAATTGCATTAATAGCTCATTGACTGTGCAGGTAATCTGCTTCTGCCCACACTTCAAAGTGATGCTGAAGAGAATTAAGGATAAAGTCGAAATATCACCATTCCACTTACCTGATGCTGAGCCTTCACTATAGACTTAGGTAAAGGTCATTATGACATCATAGATTATAAAGAACAGTGCAAAGAATACATTGGCATGAAATCACCACTTAGAAGGGTGAAATTCACCAATACCTGAAAATAAATATTACACGGGATATTGCTGAGATAGAAACTGAAACAGAAGATGCTTTTTGATGAGGTCTTGGCAATAACAACAATGGATTTTGTACTTTCATAACATAATAATCCCATTATTGGAAACACATTCTATGTAGAACATTTTTGTCATAGTTGAGAGCTGAACTTACATCTGGTATGTATCTCCTCCATGTAAGCTAATAATACTACAGATTTTTATATATAAGCAAAGTAATATTAAGAATAATTTTTCCAAAGTAAAAAAAACCTTTTATACTCATCCAGCTCTGTGTAAGTGTAAAAATTATTTGAGATTTATAATTGCAAAAGACTCTTGATTCATAAGAACCTATATTACAGAATTAAACATTCCTGGAATTAGAAAAGTAAGTGACCAAAAGCATAATAAAATTCTCAGTACTTTTAGAGGTGACTTTCTTCTTTCAGAGTGCTCTTACTGACAATCATATATATATATTTGAATGCTCAGTCTGGAAGTAATCAGAGGCTGAGTCAGTGGCATTGGCCTCCTCCTGCTGAAGAAAGTAAAGAGGGGGGATTTAGCTTTTGGATAGAGAATAAACATTGGCAGGCTCCAGATTTTACTTCCAGCATCTCAACCCACATCCAGCCTGGTGTGAAGAGATGGCAGATGGGACTACTTCTGTTATTTCGGCTGCTGAAGCAGGATCTTGTTTCAGCATCCTGCTTGTTTCTATAAGCATGAATATTCAACCACAATAAGGAGTAAGGATAAGTGTGCTGACACTATGAAGCAGGTAACAAGAAATCATCAACCCTTCCTCTTTGTATCACAGGCTAAGACCAAAAAAAAAAAAAAAATCACCATTTAATAAACGCCACTTCATCTAAGCTTGGTAAAGACTTATTATTCAATGAAATGATGCTTGTTTTCATGGATTGAATGTAAATGTAAGAAAAGAAATGTGTGGGCAGAAAAAAGCCAAAGTAATTAGCATTTTAGGGGGGAGAAATTTAAAGGCAACACAACAGAATCAGTAATCATTTTCCACTTTATTTGCATGATTTCATTATTTTCCCTGAAAATGCTGAGCAGATATTAGAGTATCTGTGTTCATCACTCAGAACATAAATAAGATTCCTTCAAATTCCTTTAAATATCACAACAAATGTCCACATGGGCATGTTATCCCACTGTGTAAATAACGTTTATGTGTAATTCTTATTTATTTGTATTTTGAAAAGCATTACTGAATCCAAGAAGGATAATTTAGCTATAGATAAAAGGCATGGAAGTGACAATTTCTTCATGAATGAGAAATACTGGGATAAGCCCTGAGGTGTATCACCATCCACACACTTCCCAAAGGACAGAGAATATAGTCTTAAGATAAAATAATACATCTATAGTCAATAAAATGAGGAGTTTGATGACTGGTGGAAAAAAAATCTAAAGGCCACCTACTCAGACTGTGAGAGAAAGCATACAGCCACCTCTCAAAAAAATTAAAATATGGCAATTCATTGTATAAGTGGGGCAGTTCTTCAAGGGATCTTAAAGAACATGTATACCTCATTGCATAAATTGAATTCCATCTTCCACTTGACCATTTCCACTTTACACTTCTCACTAAAAAACCAATTTTTCAGGAAAGGTGGCACAGGCCAAGCAGGATTCCCTGTATCTCCTTACTCTGCCAGGTGAGGGGCAAACGTCCTGGGTGCTAGGAACCAGACTTGTGAACCCTAGTGCCCAGCTGGAGATATATTTTAAAAATAAAACAACTCTTAGTTAAAAGATGGACATCAGTCTGCTCTTCAGGACTGAGAGGGAATTTCCTGGACTTTTTTTTTCACATCCTAATGAGTATATATTACACAAGAAAATGAATGCCAGCGCAAGGCACACATGTGGAAGTTGAGATAAAACTTACGAAGTAGCCTGTTCCCAAGCTGGAAGGAGCTGAACTCTGCAAGAAAGCATAAAAACAAAGTGGAAAATCAGCAATGGTTTTTAACACGTTCCAATCCACACAGCTCATTACCAGTTCTTCGCAGGCTTTTCATCACGACACCACATCGCCTGTGTACGCAGCCCCTTGTCATCTGCTACTGATACAAACACCGTGTTGCTTAATTTTCCCCTTTACATCTCTCAACAACTCAGAGATGCTAACGTGCTATTTACTGAATTCCAAGCTTCTGCGGTGGACGTAATTGCCAATTTATTTGACAGGCAGCTGGGTAATGAATTAATGATGGCATTTCGCCCTGCACTGAGACTAAACAGACACGCATCAGCCTGCCTCCCTGACTTGCTGACATTCAACGCCCTGGTCTCAAGCTACTCAGTTTTGTGGCCGCAAAGGGGCAGCAAGAGGAAAGAGCCCAGACTGACTTGAAAATAAAAAGCCCAGTGGGTTTGGATGACTTTTCCAGTGTGTGACCTACTTGCCAGCTTATTCCCTCAAGGCACCAGTTAGTACACACAGAGCGCTTTTCAAAACTGAGACATTTTGTAAACATAATTAGTAGACTAAAATGCAAAGAATGTGTGGGTAAAGGGAAGTAGTGAAAAGCACCATTCTTCTAAAGGTTTTAGTCACGAAAGTTATCAGTTTAGGCTTCCACAGTTCTCACACATAAGGAATTAAAAAACAGTGATGCTGAAATGTACCTGGGACATCACTTCATAGGGGAACGAGACCCAAAAAAGAACTTGGACTGAATTTTAAACTTGTCCGTTTGTGTTGTTTTTTCCCCCTAAAACCTCTCATTACAAATTCTTTAATTTGCAGTGTCCTCTTTATGAACGAGAGAGGCCCCAGAGAAGCTTGAAACAAAAAGAACACTAACGCTGAGACAGTCCTCAGGTCTCAGCGAGGAATCCTTGTACCAGCGAGGCCTCTCCCTGCCAGGCCTGGACCGGTTGTTACACCTTCCACCTACAGGGAATAGACTTCCACGGTGATGCAACAGTTACTTGGGTAACCTCTAACTGTTCTACCTAAATGCCTTGTCCCTGCTCTGCAAACCACAGGTAGCAGGTACCATCTGCTTGACTCATCCTGGTTTCCCTAGCACTTAGCTCAATGCCTTGCACATAGGAGGCATTTAGTAAGTATTAGTTGAATTAATGTATAGATAAATCGATGAATATTCAGACTGTATGGCGAGGGGACTCAAGTGAACTTAACACCTCCAAAAATCATATCTCCAAATATAGATATGATTCTTGATTTTATACCAGTTTGAAAAGGAAATAACGGTGCTGTAAGTCCAAAGAGCATCTGCATCAAACGAGGACATGATGCTCCAGGGCATTCCTAAATGCAGCACCTGGAGCAAAACTTTCTTCCCCTCAGTGTTCCAGACAGGCTTGGGGGAATAAAGAACCTAGATATGTGATCCTGGACACTGGATTTTCAAAAACCTTGCTGCATTTGTGATCCTATAAACGGTACATAGGGAGAGCAACAGTAGTCATGGAGACGGCTCCTCAGAGCAATGATTAGCCATGTGATGGCATCACCTGTTTCCAGCACCCACTACCCCCACCCACCGCGGAACACAGGAAGGCAAAAGCCAAGTTAGATCTCCACCAGCCTGGAGTCGTGCCCCTGGGAGGCAAACTCATTTTAGAATGAATTACTCAGAGAGAGCATCGGATTTGTTTATTTCAGTGTTTTTTCCCCCTTTCTGCAAATGTATTTTATCCCAGAAGCGGAAGGACCCCTTCAAGCCCACCTCCCCACCCCCACATACATATCATCTTATTGTATACCAAGAAAATGACATCGTTCAGGTCCCGGGAAGCTCTGTTATACTCATTTTGCATATATATTGTACATTACTCAGGGAGCTGGGTGGAGAAGAGAGCTTTGTTGTGCATATTTGTTCTGGCTATTGTTTATGCAGGTCTGACTGAATGAGGGAACAGTGGGTATCATTTCAATTTCTGATGTCAACATCAAATTACTTATTTAATTTCATGCCTGGCGAAGCATTGTATAGCTACACGCAGAATCATTTCACTTCATTTGTTATGCTGTGTTTTCGTGGCGATTGGCTTGCCTTCCAACTGACAGCTTTAATTACGACATGAATTTGATTGCACTGCCGAGGAATTAACATAATGCAACAAAGCATTTAAGAACCCTGCCTTACAACACCCCCGTCACATACACATGCATGCACGCACGCACAAGCACAGATAGACACATGAAGGAACAGACACAAGATCCTCATGTACATTAAAGGTCCACTGGAGTTTCAACGTTTGCTAGAAAGCATATAGAACCAGAGAGTGAGAGGCTACCCACATTTGGACTCACAATTTTTGTGTGTGTGTGGCATTCAGCTATAATTTCTGGACCTAGCAGAAAAGTTCATAGAAAAACTCTTCTAAGCTACTTTGCCAAATGTCCATGGCGTTGACATTTCCTCCCCTCTAACTCCTTTCTCCACTATATTTTTCTTGGCCGATTGCCAGCTCCCTTCAATCATTGCTGGAAAACTTGAACAGAAACGTTTCTGAAATAAAGTGATTTCTCCTTGGTCCAGTTCTATAAGCCCAAGAATCTACTAAGGCCCTGTGTTCAGTGGGATGCTATTCCTGGTCCTCACCATCAGACAGAGGTATACCAGAAGTTCTGAGACCAGCAACAGGGCAGAGTCAGGGTTTCAGTGACAGCTCAAGTCACATACCACATGCCTCAGGCCTTGCTAACCAAAAGTCCAGAAAAGTCTCTGTCATTTATGCTTAAATCTAAGTATACATTTAAAAGCTGAAAATATTTGATAGTTTTAACATTTTTCCAAGTCACAAATTCCATGAACAACTGAAACCATGGGCAACAATAGATTATGCTACATTGTTATGTTAGTAGGCAATGGCACCCTACTCCAGTACTCTTGCCTGGAAAATCCCATGGGTGGCGGAGCCTGGTAGGCTGCAGTCCATGGGGTCACTATGAGTCAGACACGACTGAGCAACTTCACTTTCACGCATCGGAGAAGGAAATGGCAACCCACACCAGTGTTCTTGCCTGGAGAATCCCAGGGACGGGGGAGCCTGGTGGGCTGCCGTCTATGGGGTCGCACAGAGTCGGACACGACTGAAGCGACTTAGCAGCAGCAGCAGTTGTGTTAGTAGCTCAGTTGTGTCCAACTCTTTGTGACCCCAAGGAATGTGGTCCCACCAGATTCCTCTGTCCATGGGATTTTCCAGGCAAGAGTGGGTTGCCATTCCCTTCTCCAGGGGGTCTTCCCAACCCAGAGATTGCAGGCAGATTCTTTAACACCTGAGCCACCAAGAAAGTCCCAGATTATGCTATAAGAATGAAATAAGTATTTAAAAATAGCTTTTTTACTGTTAGAAATGTTTTATGTTTCTACAGCTATTTGTACACAAATGTGCATCTAGGGATTATTATTGTTTTTTCATGTTCAGGAGACAGACACCATGAAGGAAGGGCTCAGGAAAGCAGATAGGTGGTGATGTCCTAACTGCTGAACCATTTGATGAAATCAAGTTGAATTTTAACTTTCTGTGCTTCCCCAATTTATAATGAGAGGAAGGGGCTTCCATTTTGGTTGCTTGGACAGAGACTGTATACATTGTCCAAACTATATAGCAAAAGTGGCCACAGAATCTAAAAAAGGGTGTAAGTCAAAATGAGGCTTGAAAAACTAAGTGTTTTTTTAATGCAATAAATAAAAGCATGCTTGAATTTAAAAGCATTTGAAGTCACATCATATACACACGTTTAGGCAAATATGTTTGTTGAATAATGAAAAAGACTTCTTTCTTTAAGAAATTCTTATTTCTTTAAGTGATAGAGTTGCCAATTCATTCATATTTTCTCTGTATTAGGTAGAAATGAGAGGTATAGAGAGACGGAGAAAACAGAGTAAGAAAGTATTTAGTGGTTTCCACGAGAAGACAAGAATATGAAGAAATTCCAGACAGTTGGCTATCAGATATGTGATTTCCAGGCTCATTATAAGCTATCTCCTGTTTAACATGGTCTTTTCATTTGTTTTTTTTTTTGTTTGTTTGTTTTTTCCCAGATTTGACCACTGCTCCAGCAATCTCTATAAATTACCTACCTCGAATTCATTAAGTTGTAAAGAAGAGCTTTCTTACAAACACACTCTACCTCAATCTCCAAGCTACATGGGCTGCAGGAATAGTAATGGGATGCATAGTTGAAAGACATTTTCCAGGAAGGAGAATGCTGCTGCTGACATTCAAGTCTGCCAGTAGATATTCATTAAATGCATGCTCATTCTACTCCTCTCATTGCCCCCCACCTGACTTTTCTTTCCATCTCTGTCACTAAGCTCTTATTGAAGCTACTCATTAAACCCATGAAGTTAACATTTCTGTTTTAACATCTTACCTAAAACAAGGGATTTAAAAAATCAGTTATCCATCCAAAATAGATGTACTGCTTTCATTAGAGATCTACACAGAGAGGCCATGGCTACGATTACGCTCCCAAAGCATGTGATGGATGTGCGCTTCATCCCAGAGGAAAATGTAAGCTCTGATCCTAGGGCTAATTTAAATACAGTATTTTAAAATTCTTCCAAATTATCATGTGTGATAATCCCTGCCTATCCACCCTCATGTTATACTTCTTGAGAGTGAAAAGTAGAAGGATCATGCTAAGAATCACTTGGCCAAGTATATTTCTTACAAAGGTCACAAGACGAGCTCATTTGTTTTCTGTAGTGTTTTGGAAAACAAGGACAATTAAAAGAACCTAAAATTTTAATCCTAAGAAATGTGCCTTGGAGATAAAGATTACTGATAACTTACAAAGATGCAAAATATATATAAATAGAGAAATGAGCCACTAGTGGAAGTAAAAATGTAGGCACAACTTGAAAAAACATCAGAGGTGGAAACGGTCACTTCCAAATTCAATTTTCAATCTGTTACAATCCATTTCAAGTTGTTACCAGCTCTCATCTCTATTCAGCAGCCTTCTGGCTTTCCCCGCTAATTTCATTCTTGCTCTCATTTTTATCTGCAGTTATTCACATAAAAGGAAAAGTAAACATTTTAAAGTAAAAATTATAACATTCCTTCTAACACCTTTGAGAGGCTTTTTAAGTACTAACTTATATGGTAGGCTAAATAGTGTCCCACTAAAATTACAGGGCCTTCTTGGAACCGAAGAATGTGATTGTGAGGGTTAATTTTATGCATCGACTTAATTGTGCCCCTGGGTAACCAGATAGATATCTGCTCAAATGTTAGTCTGGGTGTTACTCTGAAGGTGTTTTTGGATAAGTTTAACATTTAAACCAACAGGATGAGTAAAGCATACTGTAAGTAAAGCATAATGCAAGTGGGCCTCATCCAATCAGTTTAATAGAACAAAAGGGATGGCTGTACTCAAATTAAGAGGGAATTCCCTTGACTCAGCCTTCAAAGTGAAACAGTTTCTCCCCCTCCCCTTTTCAGGCTCAGACAGACTGACACACAGACTTTTCTGGTGTCAAGCTTTCCAGTCTTTCTGGTTCTCAGACTTTGGGGCTCAGACTGGAACTAACCATCAGCTCTCCTGGGTCTCCAGCTTGCTGACTGCACACTTTGAAACTTGTGAACCTCCATAACTGTTCAAGTCTACACATTTTATTGGCTCTGCTTCTCTTGAGAAACCTGACTGATATAAATGACCTTGTTTGGAAATAGGGACTTTGCAGGTGCAATTAAGTTGAGGTCATACTGGATTTAGGTGGAACCTAAATCCAATGACTGCTCTCCTTATAAGGAAATCAGATGTATGGAGCTACAAATAGAGTAAAAGCCCATGTGAATAGAGGCACACATTGAAGTGATGTGGTTATAAGCCAAGTATCATCAAGGATTGTAAGAAGCAACCAGAAGCCAGTAGAGCAAAGGAAGGACTCCTTGCTGAGACTTTAGAAAAATCATGGCCCTGCCAACACTTAATGCTGGACCTCCAGCCTTAAAAACTACAAGATAATAATAAATTTATTGTTTTAAGTTTCCTGGTTTGTGATCATGCATTACAGTCGCCCAGGAAACTAAGAGAGTTTATAGCCTCCTTACTATGAACTAGAAAATATCATGTGATCAGTTCCTGTATACATTCCCTCTGCTCTAGTCACAAAGGCCTCCCCCACCCCTCACATTTAAACATGTCAGGCTTACTCCTGAGTCAAGGCCATGATCTTGTCACTTATCTTGCCTAAACGTTCTTCCCTCCTTTTGCCATTCAGGCTTCAGTTTAAACATCACCAGAACAAAAAGGACTAATTCAATTACTCCAGTTAAAGTGACAACACCCTGCCACCCCCCACTACTGCTTTGTCTACTTCATAAAATGTATTACATCAAAAATAATGTTATTGTTTGCTCTCAGGTTTGCTGTTTGCCTCCCTCAATAGAGTAGAAGCTTCATGAAGCCAAAGGTTTCATCTTGTTCCCCATTCAACCTCAAGTGTCCAGAACTACACCTGACACTTAGAAGGTATTAGATAAATATTCCTGGACAATTGAAACACTGGCATATTCAAGAAAACACATAAAAAGATGATGCAGGAAATGCAAAAGACATAAACAAAATGGTAGGGAAAATGAAAATAAGGGAAAAACAGAAAAAGAAAAGAAAGGAGAAACAGAATACCAAGAGTCTGTAACAGGTCTGGATTAGATTTTCTACTTAAATACACAGAAGTTCATTGATGGTGTGGACTGTGACTGTTTCTTCCTTAATAGTATCTAGTAAACCTGGCAATAAAGGTTTGGGTACTGGATGGGAAGAAAGGAGGCTAGGACAGATGCTTGCATAGATGGATGGGTGTTGGGACGGTGAGATAGACAAACCAATAGAAACTCCGAAACCTGGGAGATTCGCAATAGAAGCAGGAGAAAAAATGCATCAACTGTGGTACTAAATGGACTAAAGAGCTACAGAACAATAAGATTAGAGAATTGTATTGCATAATAGTTACGAGAATTCCCCTTTCACCTAACTTGAAATGTTTCAATTCTTTCAACATCTTGAATATTTTAAAAGTATGAAATATTTGTCTGCCTTTTCACAATTAAATCCTGACCCCAAATTCTTTCAGAGATGAATCAGTCACATCCATGTAGTTATCTGAATAAAGCATTAAAGGAGTTTATTTCCACAGGGTGGTGGCAGGAAGAGTCTGCTAGAAGTGAAAGTGGGCTACAGAAGGAAAAAAATAAAAGTACTCCAGAAGAAACAAGTAGAAGGTACAAACCATAGGGAAGTAGAGGAAGAAAGGGAGGATGAAGAGGTAGCTTGATACATCCTAGTGGAAGATTCTGCTAATAGCCCCAGGAGTGTGGAGCTTCGTCTGCAGGATCTTAAACAAGACGGTTTAATAGTGAGTTCTGACTCTCAGAAAAACAACTGTTGGGGCTTATCCAGTCCAGTGGCGGGAATCCATTTCCTCAAGGAAGGGGGCTCAAGTTCAATCCCTGATTAGGGAACTAGATCTCACATGAATGACTAAGACTTTGCATGCCAAAACCAAGATCTGGTGCAGCCAAATAAAGAAAATAAGTAAATAAATATTTAAAAAAAAATAACAACAAGTGTGGAAGCTTTGTAGACTAACAGGGCAAAGGAAAGAGAGGTGGGTCAGATTCGATCATTGGGAGGCCACAGGAATCATCTATGTAAGAAATGATAAGGGCATTTGAACATCAGTCATATAAAGGCAAAGATAATCATAGCCAAATGCTTCCTGAGAAATAGAGTGACTACGTAAACAGGTTAACTGAGAGGAAGAAAAAGAGTTCAAATTTGAAGGTAATAGCTCTGAGATCCAGTATAGAGATAGGGAAATAAAAGAGTTCAGGTTTGAGAAAACAGAGTATAAGGAGGATTTTATTTGAGAGGAAAATGGTGTTTGTCATGATTGAGACAAGCAGGTGTTGTGGAAGTGATAGCTACAAGGGAATGCAAATCAGAAAGTTTAGAAAAGGCTCCTATGGTAAGTATAAATCTGATATAAGAGAAGGGAATAAATATTTTTGAGCACAGTGAATGTGCCAAGAACTGTTAAAGTAATTCAAACATATGGTACCAGGCAATTTTTAAAAGAAACCTTACAAGGTAGATGAAATGACCCCCATTTTGCAGCATAAGAAACCAAGGCTTGGAAAGATCAAGTTTTTTGCTCAAGGTCACATGGATAATAAATAGCAAACTAGCTCTTAAAACCTGGTCTGTTTGTAACAAATGCCCATGATCACTTCAAAATTTGAGGTTTTGTTCTATGTATTAAGTCTTTAAGTAAGTTTATCTCAAGACTTTTGACAACTTCCTCAGTTACAAAATTCTGTTTAAGTTTAGAAGCAATACTTTCCCTTCTGAATAACTCATCATGAATATTTATATAGTCAATTATTCCCCTTAACTTTTTCCTTAGTGACTAATCTAAACAAGTTACTGTTTCTCCTTGATGTGGACAACGTGATAGTCCCTGTAGACTATTATTCCCTCCTGGCAATGTACTGTGGGGATACATAATTTGGGAAAGCTAAGCACATTTGGTTTTTGAGCTTTACCCATGAGTCAAATTCTCCAGCCACACTGGAATTCTTATTTCTTAATCTTTTTGCCTGTCCAATTGAAAAACAAAAAAAAGAAAGCTGGAATAACATAGTTATCTTGATTAGAGGCACTTGAGGTAAGTCTCAACTTTCAAAGCTTCTAAAAATATCATTGAAGAGAGTGGAAAACTGAAAGAGAATCTCATCTCAGCTTAAAGTCTAGAGTGGGCATTGTAAACTAACAGGGATTGAATTCACTCTCCCACTTAAAGTAACTAAAACAACTAGACAACATGTGTGGAAAAAAAAAAAAACTTTTTAAGAAACTGGGCAATAGGAGTGTAATGATCTTAGAGAGACAGAAAGAAAACAAAATAATTTTTACAACTGCCCTAGCATAGTCCCTGGAGAGAGTTTTCATTCCACAGTAGGGTGGCTAGGGGGAACCCAGGTGGATCCCAGAAGAATCCCTGAGTTGAGAACGCAGAGTTGACAGTCAGCCAAGTCAGCTGAAATTTGCAAAGCAGAGGATGGGAGAAAAGGCAGGTTCACTGTGAAAGAAGCAGGAAACCAGGAGACATCTTTCCTCTTGTCATCACTGGAGTCCGTATCAGCACATCCACGCGACAAAAGTACCCAAGGGAAGGGGAATGATCACCGGAAGGAGCAGGTAGAATGACTGTCAGAGTCACAGAGGGCAGCGGAAAACTGGCACTCCCACCGGCCAGAGTGGAAAAATCTTGTTCACATCAGGAATTAGGCAGACTCGTCAGCACTAGGAAAAAACAAGCTTTGTCCTAAAGGTTGTTCTGGATGTTCTACCCAGAAAAGCATAAAAGCAAACCTCAGAAGAAATAAAAATATTATTTCCAAGTGGCATAATTGTATCCCAGAAAAAAGCTCAAGAATATTTATGTAAACCAAAAATATCCAGCACTCATCAAAAACAAAAAAATTCCCAATATTTGGCATCTTAAAAAAAAACAGCCAGCCACAGACAAAAGCCAGAAAATACAATCCATATTGAGGAAAAAAACCAATCAATAGAAACAGACTCAAAAATTACACAGATGCCACAGTTAGTAGAATATGAACATTGAAACAGCGATAACTATTTTCCACATGTTCAAGAAAGTAATGAAAGCATAAACATGGTGAGGAACGACAAGGAGATATTTTAGGAAACAAAAACGAGTAGTGGTCTTTGACTCTATCTCCTCATTTTCTGATAATCATTAAAGTAATTAATTACTAGTTCTCCTTTAAAAAATAAAAAGGAAGTATCTTCATTCTTTAAAATATCATGGGGGTAGACACTGCCCTCATACCCAAAAGAGTCATTTTGTGACTTGACTTGTCAAAGGCACTCATCTCAAAGACTTTAGATTGCAACGGCCCTGAGGTAAGGCTCTGCAACCTCACAACCATTCATGTGAAGGAAATAAGTGACTGGAGGTTTTGAAACATTTCACTAAAAGTCACCTACTTCTTTTTCTTCCCTTTTCTTTTTTCATGCGTGTCATTTCTCCTTCTTTCATCTTTTAATAGTGCTGCCAGTAGTATGAATTTTAAGCAACATAAACCCAAAGTATATCACAGACTAACCTGACACAAGACTGAGAGGATTGTTACAGCCCTAGTATTTTTTTGAAATTTTTTACTATGGTAAAAATATACATATATATGTATATATAAAATAAAATGCAATATTTCAACTTATTTTAAGTGTACAATTCAGTGGAAACTATCTATTTCCACAACTATTTCGTCACCACAAACGGAAACTTTGTTACAGTTAAACCATAACTCTCATCTTCCACACTTCCCTACCCCTACCACAGGTCCCAGGAAACTCCCATTCTACTTTTTGCCTCTAGGAACTTGCATATTCTAGATACTTCACATAAGAGGCATCAGAAAATATTTGTCTTTTTCGGTCTAGATTCTTCCACTGAGCATAATGTTTTCAAGACTTGAACTTCACTCTTTTTTATGACTAACACTCCCATGTCCATATATGCCACTTTTTGTTCATCCATTTACCTGCTGATGAACTCTTGACGTTTACGTCTTTTGGTTACTATGAATGATGCTGCAGTGAAACCTGGCAGATAAGTATCTCTTTGAGGACCTGGTGTCTGGGTATATACCTAAAAGGAGGATTGGTGGCATGCATGGTGATTCTGTTTAGCTTTTTGAGGAATGTCAAGCTGCTTTCCACAGTGGATTCATCATTTTATATTTCCACCAGCATGTACGAGGGTTTCAACTTCTCTAAATTCCTGCCAACATTTGCTATTTTCCTTTCTTCAAAGTATAACTATCCTACTAGCTGTCAAGTAATATCTCATCCTGATTTTGATTTGCATTTCCCCAATCACTATAATGATGAGCATCTTTTATGGGCTTACTGGTTATTTGTGTATTTTCCTTGCATAAATATCTGCTTAAGTTCTTTGCCCATTGTTGAATTCAGTTGTTTGTCTTTTTGTTGTAGTCTTTACAAATTCTGGATATTAAACACATATCAATTATATGATTTTCAAATACTCTCTTCTCATTCTTTGGGTTTTCTTTTCACTTTCCTGACAATACCAACTGATGCACAGAAGTTTTTAATTTGATGAAGTCCAACTTATGTATTTTCTCTCTAGCTACTTGTGCTTTTGATGTCATATCTAAAAATCCACTGCAGATTCAAGGTCATGAAGATCTACACACATTTTCCTGCAAGAATTTTATGGTTCTAGCCCTTACATTTAGGCCACTTATTCATTTTGAGTTAATGTTTCTTCATGGTGTGAGGTAGGGGTCCAAATTCATTCATTTGCATGGAAAAATCCAGTTGTTCCAGCACCATTTGTTGAAGAGAAAATTCTTTCCCAATTAAATGGATATTGAACTCATGTTAAAAATTACTTTGCTATAGATGTAAGAGTTTATTTCTGAACTTTGAATTCTATCCCATTGATCCATATGCTTACACTAACTCTAGTACCACACAGCTTTGATCACTGTAGCTTTGTAGTTAGTTTTGAAATTGGGAAGTGTGACTCTCCCAAACTTGTTTTATTTCAATAATGTGTTGACTTTAAGGGGCTTCATGCCATTTCATATGATTAGAAGTGTCTGATTTTCCATGTTGCAAGAAAAGATGCTGGAATTTTCACAGACATTGCATTGAATCTGTAGATTGCTTTGAAGGGTATTGATATCTTAACAATACTCAGTATTTCTAGCCATGATCACAGAATATCTTTTGTCAGTTTCTTTTGATCAAAAGGAAAGCAAGTTTAGGGAAACCAGTAAAAAAGATCTCAGTAACTAACTATACAATCCTGTGCTCTTGTCCCTTGACCTAGTGTGCTTTCATTTCTCTACTCTGTGATGAAATTATGATTAACTAACCTGGGAATAATTTCCAGGGTCAATACGATCTTGTATTAAAAGCACAACAAAATCTCAGAACAGTTATTGAAGCATTAAGTATTGTTAACAAATTAGATAAGAAACAATTATACCTTTAAATTTACAGTTTCACAAACTTAATGAAACATATAAACACAATGAAATATTCTTGTATATATATTCATACTCACAGTGAAAGACTGAGTATTCTTTGTTTATATATTTGATACTATACCACATTAAAAGAAAAGGTAATCATAACTAAGATATTAAGAGTTCTGGAAAAATATTACAGTTTTTGTTTATCCCGCTTAATTCTTGTACAAAGTTGCTTCTGTGCTCAGTCACCAGGTCATGTCTGACTCAGGCTCTTCTGCCCATGGGATTTCTCAGGCAAGAATGCCAGAGTGGATTGCTATTTACTCTCTAGGGGACCTTCCCAACCCAAGGATACAACCCATGGCTCCTTCACTGGCAGGTGAATTCTTTATCACTGAGCCACCCAGGAAGCCCAAGAATTTAATAGTCCATAATATCAAATGTCACCCTAAATCTAACAATCTTTCCTGAGAGGTACAGGAAGATCTCTGTGTCTTAGGGTTGCCCACCTTGGCTGACAGAGAAACGGACAGTAAGAAGTATTGAGTACATATCCCTAAGATACCTGTTTATGAATTATATATAAGAACTACTCCTTATTAAATTGAATACTCAGTTCAGTTCAGTCGCTCAGTCGTGCCCGACTCTTTGTGACCCCATGAATCGCAGCACGCCAGGCCTCCCTGTCCATCACCAACTCCCTTTTCAGTCTCACGTCCATCGAGTCAGTGATGCCATCCAGCCATCTCATCCTCGGTCGTCCCCTTCTCCTCCTGCCCCCAATCCCTCCCAGCATCAGAGTCTTTTCCAATGAGGCAACTCTTCACATGAGGTGGCCAAAGTACTGGAGTTTCAGCTTTAGCATGATTCCTTCCAAAGAAATCCCAGGGTTGATCTCCTTCAGAATGGACTGGTTGGATCTCCTTGCAGTCCAAGGGACTCTCAAGAGTCTTCTCCAACACCACACTTCAAAAGCATTAATTCTTCGGCGCTCAGCTTTCTTCACAGTCCAACTCTCACATCCATACATGACTACCGGAAAAACCATAGCCTTGACGAGACGGACCTTAGTCGGCAAAGTAATGTCTCTGCTTTTGAATATACTATCTAGGTTGGTCATAACTTTCCTTCCAAGGAGTAAGAGTCTTTTAATTTCATGGCTGCAGTCACCATCGGCAGTGATTTTGGAGCCCAAAAAAATAGTCTGACACTGTTTCCACTGTTTCCCCATCTATTTCCCATTAAGTGATGGGACTGGATGCCATGATCTTCGTTTTCTGAATGTTAAGCTTTAAGCCAACTTTTTCACTCTCCTCTTTCACTTTCATCAAGAGGCTTTTTAGTTCCTCTTCACTTTCTGCCATCAGGGTGGTGTCATCTGCATATTTGAGGTTATTGATATTTCTCCTGGCAATCTTGATTCCAGCTTGTGTTTCTTCCAGTCCAGCGTTTCTCATGATGTACTCTGCATAGAAGTTCAATAAGCAGGGTGACAATATATAGCCTTGACGTACTCCTTTTCCTATCTGGAACCAGTCTGCTGTTCCATGTTCAGTTCTAACTGTTGCTTCCGGACCTGCATACAGATTTCTCAAGAGGCAGGTCAGGTGGTCTGGTATTCCCATTTCTCTCAGAATTTTCAACAGTTTATCGTGATCCACACAGTCAAAGGCTTTGGCATAGTCAATAAAGCAGAAATAGATGTTTTTCTGGAATTCTCTTGCTTTTTCCATGATCTAGAGGATGGTGGCAATTTGATCTCTGGTTCCTCTGCCTTTTCTAAAACCAGCTTGAACATCAGGAAAATATTAGTAAAGCTTAATTTCTATTTTTTAAATAAAAAATAAGCCATAATATTTTTCCCTATAATACACTGGATCATCTTGTACAGCATAAGCAAGAAAACTACTTTAGAGAATTAAAAAAGAAGAAAACAAAAGGGGAAGTTTTTTGCTCTTTATGATATATCATCACTCTACTGCATCTTGAAACTCAGAGACTCTGAACACTGTCTCATTTTTAAGCCAAAGCAATCTTGAGAAAGGACAACAAAGTTGAAGGTATCAGGCTCCCAGACTTGACACTATCTACAAAGCTGTAGTAACCAAAACACTATGGTGAGCAAAGTGAGTGAAAGTCACTCAGTCGTGTCCGACTCTTTGAGACCCCATGGACTATACAGTTCATGGAATTCTCCAGGCCAGACTGCTGGTGTGGGTAGCCTTTCCTTTCTCCAGGGGATCTTCCCAACCCAGGGATCGAACCCAGGTCTCCCGCATTGCAGGCAGATTCTTTACCAGCTGAGCCACAAGGGAAGCCCTAAAACACTATGGTCCTGGCACAAAAACAGACACGTGGGTCAATGAAACAGAACAGAGATCACGGAAACAAACCAACACTCACATGATCTATTGATCTATGACAAAGGAGGCAAGAATAAATGATAGGGAAAAGAGAGTATCTAATGAAAAGTGTATGGAAAATTGGACAGCTACATGCAAATGAGTGAAAGTGTACCACTTTCTCATATTATATAGAAAAATAAGCTCAAAATGGATAAAAACTTAAATATAAGACCTGAAAGCATAAAACTGAAAACCAGAAACAGGAGGTTTAAGTCCAAATCCTGAGAACATCACAGAAATCCTGAATCCAGGGAACATTATTCGATAGGAGCTCATCAAAGGCTTCCATACCTACACTGAAACCAAGCACCACCCAAAGGCCAACAAGTTCCAGAACAAGACATACCACGCAAATTCTCCAGCAACACAGCAACACAGCCCTGAGCTTCAATATACAGGCAGCTCAAAACTACTCCAAAACCATTCACGTCTCATAACCCATTACTGGACACTTCATAGCACTCCAGAGAGAAGAAATCCAGCTCCACCCACCAGAACTCCAACATAAGCCTCCCTAATCAAGAAACCTTGACAAGCCACTGATACAACCCCACCCACAGTGAGGAAACTCCATAATAAAGAGAACTTCACAAATTCCCAGAATATAGAAAGGCCACCCCAAACGCAGCAATATAACCAAGATGAAGAGACAGAGGAATACCCAGCAGGTAAAGGAACAGGAGACATGCCCACCAAACCAAACAAAAGAGGAAGAGATAGGGAATCTACCTGAGAAAGAATTCCGAATATTGATAGTGAAAATGATCCAAAATCTTGAAATCAAAATGGAATCACAGATAAATAGCCTGGAGACAAGGATTGAGAAGATGCAAGAAAGGTTTAACAAGGACCTAGAAGAAATAAAAAAGAGTCAATATATAATGAATAATGCAATAAATGAGATCAGAAACACTCTGGAGGCAACAAATAGTAGAATAATGGAGGCAGAAGATAGGATTAGTGAAATAGAAGATAGAATGGTAGAAATAAATGAATCAGAGAGGAAACAAGAAAAACGAATTAAAAGAAATGAGGACAACCTCAGAGACCTCCAGGACAATATGAAATGCTCCAACATTCGACTTATAGGAGTCCCAGAAGAAGAAGACAGAAAGAAAGGCCATGAGAAAATCCTTGAGGAGATAATAGTTGAAAACTTCCCTAAAATGGGGAAGGAAATAATCACCCAAGTCCAAGAAACACAGAGAGTTCCAAATAGGATAAACCCAAGGCGAAACACCCCAAGACACATATTAATCAAATTAACAAAGATCAAACACAAAGAACAAATATTAAAAGCAGCAAGGGAAAAACAACAAATAACACACAAGGGGATTCCCATAAGGATAACAGCTGATCTTTCAATAGAAACTCTTCAGGCCAGGAGGGAATGGCAAGACATACTTAAAGTGATGAAAGAAAATAACCTACAGCCCAGATTACTGTACCCAGCAAGAATCTCATTCAAATACGAAGGAGAAATCAAAAGCTTTACAGAGAAGCAAAAGCTGAGAGAATTCAGCACCACCAAACCAGCTCTCCAACAAATGCTAAAGGATATTCTCTAGACAGGAAACACAAAAAGGGCGTATAAACCCGAACCCAAAACAATAAAGTAAATGGCAACGGGTTCATACTTATCAATAATTACCTTAAACGTAAGTGGGTTGAATGCCCCAACCAAAAGGCAAAGACTGGCCGAATGGATACAAAAACAAGATCCCTATATGTGCTGCCTACAAGAGACCCACCTCAAAACAACGGAAACATATGGACTGAAAGTGAAGGGCTGGAAAAAGATATTCCACGCAAACAGAGACCAAAAGAAAGCAGGAGTAGCAATACTCATCTCCGATAAAATACACTTTAAAACAAATATCATGTAAGAACTGAATCGCCAGTCTATGTCTGATGCAGGATACAGCATGCTTGGGGCTGGTGCATGGGGATGACCCACAGAGATGTTATGGGGAGGGAGGTGGGAAGGGGGTTCATGTTTGGGAACGCATGTAAGAATTAAAGATTTTAAAATTAAAAAAATAAAAAACTAATAAAAAAAAAGAAAAAATAATTAAAAAAAAAAAAGGCTGTGAAAAGAGACAAAGAAGGCCACTACATAATGATCAAAGGATCAATCCAAGAAGAACATATAACAATTATAAATATATATGCACCCAACATAGGAGCACTGCAATATGTAAGACAAATGCTAATGAGCATGAAAGGGGAAATTAACAATAACAATAATAGTGGGAGACTTTAATACCCCACTCACACCTATGGACAGATCAACTAAACAGAAAATTAACAAAGAAATGCAAACTTTAAATGATACAATAGACCAGTTAGACCTAATTGATATCTATAGAACATTTCACCCCAAAACAATGAATTTCACCTTTTTCTCAAGTGCTCACGGAACCTTTTCCAGGATAGATCACATCCTGGGCCACAAATCTAAACTTGATAAATTCAAAACAATCAAAATCATTCCAAGCATCTTTTCTGACCATAATGCACTAAGATTAGATCTCAATTACAGGAGAAAAACTTAAAAATTCCAACATACGGAGGCTGAACAACACGCTTCTAAATAACCAACAAATCACAGAAGAAATCAAAAAAGAAATCAAAATATGCATAGAAACAAATGAAAATGAAAACACAACAACCCAAAACCTGTGGGACACTATAAAAGCAGTGCTAAAAGGAAAGTTCATAGCAATACAGGCATACCTCAAGAAACAAGAAAAAAGTCAAATAAATAACCTAACTCCACACCTAAAGCAACTAGAAAAGGAAGAATTGGAGAACCCCAGAGTTAGTAGAAGGAAAGAAATCTTAAAAATTAGGGCAGAAATAAATGCAAAAGAAACAAAAGAGACCATAGCAAAAATCAACAAAGCCAAAAGCTGGTGCTTTGAAAGGATAAATAAAATTGACAAACCATTAGCCAGACTCATCAAGAAACAAAGACAGAAAAATCAAATCAATAAAATTAGAAATGAAAATGGAGAGATCACAACAGACAACACAGAAATACAAAGGATTATAAGAGACTACTATCAGCAATTATATGCCAATAAAATGGACAATGTGGAAGAAATGGACAAATTCTTAGAAAAGTAAAACTTTCCAAAACTGAACCAGGAAGAAATAGAAAATCTTAACAGACCCACCACAAGCATGGAAATTGAAACTGTAATCGGAAACCTTCCAGCAAACAAAAGCCCAGGTCCTGACGGCTTCACAGCTGAATTCTACCAAAAATTTCGAGAAGAGCTAACACCTATCCTACTGAAACTCTTCCAGAAAATTGCAGAGGAAGGTAAACTTCCAAACTCATTCTATGAGGCCACCATCACCCTAATACCAAAACTTGACAAAGATGCCACAAAAAAAGAAAACTACAGGCCAATATCACTGATGAACATAGATGCAAAAATCCTCAACAAAATTCTAGCAATCAGAATCCAACAACACATTAAAAAGATACACCATGACCAAGTGGGCTTTATCCCAGGGATGCAAGGATTCTTCAATATCCACAAATCAATCAATGTAATTCACCACATTAACAAATTAAAAAATAAAAACCATATGATTATCTCAATAGATGAAGAGAAGGCCTTTGACAAATTCAACATCCATTTATGATAAAAAGTCTCCAGAAAGCAGGAATAGAAGGAACATACCTCAACATAATAAAAGCTATATATGACAAACCCACAGCAAACATTATCCTCAATGGTGAAAAATTGAAAGCATTTCCCCTAAAGTCAGGAACAAGACAAGGGTGTCCACTTTCACCGCTACTATTCAACATAGTTCTGGAAGTTTTGGCCACAGCACTCAGAGCAGAAAAAGAAATAAAAGGAATCCAAATTGGAAAAGAAGAAGTAAAACCCTCACTGTTTGAAGATGACATGATCCTCTACATAGAAAATCCTGAAGACTCCACCAGAAAATTACTAGAGCTAATCAATGAATATAGTAAAGTTGCAGGATATAAAATCAACACTCAGAAATCCCTTGCATTCCTATACACTAATAAGGAGAAAGTAGAAAAAGAAATTAAGGAAACAATTCCATTCACCATTGCAACGAAAAGAATAAAATACTTAGGAATATACCTACCTAAAGAAACTAAAGACCTATATATAGAAAACTATAAAACACTGATGAAAGAAATCAAAGAGGACACTAATAGATGGAGAAATATACCATGTTCATGGATCAGAAGAATCAATATAGTGAAAATGAGTATACGACCCAAAGCAATCTATAGATTCAATGCAATCCCTATCAAGCTACCAGCGGTATTTTTCACAGAACTAGAACAAATAATTTCAAGATTTGTATGGAAATACAAAAACCCTCCAATAGCCAAAGCAATCTTGAAAAAGAAGAGTGGAACTGGAGGAATCAACTTGCCTGACTTCAGGCTCTACTACAAAGCCACAGTCATTAAGACAGTATGGTACTGGCACAAAGACAGAAATATAGATCAATGGAACAAAATAGAAAGCCTAGAGATAAATCCACACACATATGGACAGCTTATCTTCGACAAAGGAGGCAAGAATATACAATGGAGTAAAGACAATCTCTTTAACAAGTGGTGCTGGGAAAACTGGTCAACCACTTGTAAAAGAATGAAACTAGATCACTTTCTAACATCACACACAAAGATAAACTCAAAATGGGTTAAAGATCTAAATGTAAGACCAGAAACTATAAAACTCCTAGAGGAGAGCATAGGCAAAACACTCTCCGACATAAATCACAGCAGGATCCTCTATGATCCACCTCCCAGAATTCTGGAAATAAAAGCAAAAATAAACAAATGGGATCTAATTAAAATTAAAAGCTTCTGCACAACAAAGGAAACTGTAAGTAAGGTGAAAAGACAGCCTTCTGAATGGGAGAAAACAATAGCAAATGAAGCAACTGACAAACAACTAATCTCAAAAATATACAAGCAACTTATGCAGCTCAATTCCAGAAAAATAAACGACCCAATCAAAAAATGGGCCAAAGAACTAAATAGGCATTTCTCCAAAGAAGACATACGGATGGCTAACAAACACATGAAAAGATGCTCAACATCACTCATTATTAGAGAAATGCAAATCAAAACCACAATGAGGTACCATTTCACACCAGTCAGAATGGCTGCGATCCAAAAATCTGCAAGCAATAAATGCTGGAGAGGGTGTGGAGAAAAGGGAACCCTCCTACACTGTTGGTGGGAATGCAAACTAGTACAGTCACTATGGAGAACAGTGTGGAGATTCCTTAAAAAACTGCAAATAGAACTGCCTTATGACCCAGCAATCCCACTGCTGGGCATACACACCAAGGAAACCAGAATTGAAAGAGACACGTGTACCCCTATGCTCACTGCAGCACAGTTTATAATAGCCAGGACATGGAAACAACCTAGATGTCCATCAGCAGATGAATGGATAAGAAAGCTGTGGTACATATACACAATGGAGTATTACTCAGCCATTAAAAAGAATACATTTGAATCAGTTCTAATGAGATGGATAAAACTGGAGCCGATTATACAGAGTGAAGTAAGCCAGAAAGAAAAACACCAATATGGTATACTGACACATATATATGGAATTTAGAAAGATGGTAATGATGACCCTGTATGCGAGACAGCAAAAGAGACACAGATGTATAGAACGGACTTTTGGACTCTGAGGGAGAGGGAGAGGGTGGGATGATTTGGGAGAATGGCATTGAAACATGGATACTATCACGTAAGAAACGAAGTGCCAGTCTATGTTCGATACAGGATACAGGATGCTTGGGGCTGGTGCATGGGGATGATCCAGAGAAATGATATGGGGTGGGAGGTGGGAGGGGGATTCAGGATTGGGAGCTTGTATACACCCATGGTGGATTCATGTCAATGTACGGCAAAACCAATACAGTATTATAAAGTAAAAATAAAATTAAAAAAAAAAAAAAGACCTGAAAGCATAGTTAAAAAAAAAAAAAAAAATCACAGGCAGTAATCTCTTTGACATTAGTCTACCAATTTTTTTTGGATATACCTCCTCAGGAAAGGGCAACAAAAAAGCAAAAATAAACAAATGGAACTATATGAAACTAAAAAGCTTTCTGAACAGCAAAGGAAACTAACAACAAAACAAAAAAGTAACACTGATTTGGAGAAGATATTTGCAAGTGATATTTCTGATAAGGGGTTGGTACCCAAAATGTATAAAGAACTCATAGAAGTCAATGTCAAAAAAAATAAACAACATGAGTAAAAAATACGTAGAGAACCTAAATAGGCGTTTTTCAAAGAAGACATACAGGTGGCCAATACGCACATGAAAAATGTTGACATCATTAATCAGCAGGGAAATGCAAATCAAAACCACAATGAGATTATCACCTCACACCAGTTAGAATGGCTGGTATCAAAACGACAAGAAACAAGTGTTGTTAGTATGAAGACTACGCAAAAAACTAAAAACAGAGCTACCATATGATCCAGCAATTCTACTTCTATTTCAACAGAAACAGTAAATCAAAAAAAATACATATGTACTCCTCCTTTCATTGCACCACTATTTACAACAGCCAAGATACAGAAGCAACCTAAATGTTCACCATCAGATAAATGAATAAAAATATACTATACACTGACACACACATACAAAGGAAGACAACTTAGCCATAAAGAAGAATGAAATCTTCTCAGTGGCAGCAACACAGATAAACTGAAGGATACTATTTTAAGTGAAATAAGTCAGACAGAGAAAAATGCGTACCATATGATTTCACTTATACATAGAATCTACAAAACAAAGCAAACGAACAAACGAAACAGAAACAGACTCATAGACGTCGAGAACAAACAAGTGGTTGTCAAAGAGCAGAGAGGCGATTGTGGGAGGATAGACAGACAAAATCAGTAAAGGGAATTAAGTATAAACTTCCAGTTATAAAAATAAATATATCACAGGGATGTAAATGAACCCATAGAGAATACAGTCAATGATACCATAAGAAATTTGTATTTTGATAGATGAAAGCTGGATAATTGTGGTGATCATTTCATAATGCATAAAAAATATCAAATCACTATGTTGTACACCTGAAACAATCATTTCATAATGCATAAAAAATATCAAATCACTATGTTGTAACCTGAAACAAATGTAGTACTATATATTAATTATATGATGCTGTGCTGTGCTTAGTCACTCAGTCGTGTCCAACTTTTTGTGACCACATGGACTGTAGCCCACCAGGTCCCTCTGTCCATGGGGATTTTGCAGGCAAGAATACCAGAGTGGGTTGCCATGCCCTCCTCCAGGGGATCTACCCAACCCAGGGATTGAACCTAGGTCTCCCACATTGCAGGTGGATTCTTTACTGTCTGAGCCACCAAAGAAGCTCAAGAATACTGGACCCTATCCCTTCTCCAAGGGATCTTCCTGACCCAGGAATCAAACTGGGGTTTCCTCTATTGCAGGCAGATTGTTTACCAGTGAAGCTACCAGAGAAGCCCATGTTAATTATAACTCAATTTAAAAAGAAAAAGAAAGATGGTTAGAATCCTGAACTTATCACCTGTGGTGACTAAAGGGTAATCTGCAGCTTCTGGGAAAAAAAAAAAAAAAAGGAAGAAAGGAAACAAAGAAGAGGGAAGGCGGAGAGAAGGAGAGGAAAAGAAGTGATGAAAGAGACAAGAAGAGAAAAAAGAAAAGAAATGGAAATTTCCCAAATTGAGTATGCTAATCACAAAAGGTAAAATGGTGTTATTTCTGGGAATGCTCTTCAATGGTTACCCAAATTACTTTTTTTAGTAACAGTAGAGTTATTTTCTTCCTCTAGTAAAAGTTTTTTGCAAATAAATCAAACAGACTGGGAGGAAAAAAAGAATACTGTCTCAATCTGTTAATGTTCCCCCTACTTGATCTATTTTAAAGGAAAGTTTTAAAATGTTGCTCTCAGGTGCAAATATGGGTCAAGGATCCTGTTCTATGACACATTAGGGAGGGGTGTGAGATGACCCCAAGAGGGCAAAAGTGGTTCTGTGCCTTGCTGGCACACTGGGGACTGGACAGTGGTTAGAACGGGTCTAGAAGGCTGACAGACCCCCTTAAGAGGCAGGTAGTGTGTGCTCATGGAGGGTTTTCCTCTAGAAATCAGAAGGAAATTTTAATTCCTTTACTTGCCAAGTAAGTGGTGGGTTAGTCATCCCTTCCAACAGGAATAAAATGAAAGAAAGGGGCTGTTACAGATCTCACAGGTTAAAAAATGACAAAAGGTCCACATTTAAGTATGTCATCTCCCACTTGCAGCATTGCCAGACTAGTTCTTTCATTTCTAACACTGATACTAAAAAGTATTATCACTTCCTTTTGTAATCTATTGTTTCTAAGATGATAGATACGCCCAAACAACCTTGTAATTCTTTAAAACACATTTTAAGTCAAACTAGAAAACAGAACAAAACTATAAAGCAAGGCTCAAATATGTGTCTGCCGAGAGAGGAAAAATGCTTGGATATTCACAAAATGATGTGAAGGGATGTGCTGGTGAACTGAAACTGGACTCAAGGGATGTGTGGTCTGGTGGTTTCAGTTTGTTTTCTAACTTACGTCGCTGAGCCTTTCCCGGGAGCTGCTCCTGTGGAAGCCTTTGGATTCTCCACTGGCGCTTTCACTGTCACTGTCCCTGCAGCTGTTCTGCCCTGGCTTGAGCTGAAGGAAGAAGAAAAGAGAAAAAAAGAAAAGTGTCAGTGGTCTCCTCACACAACTGCTCCTTCACCCTTATTCTTTAAGCCTTATCAAAAATGAACATTTAAGGTCCTGATCTTTAGCATTTTTCTCAGCTTCTGAATAGGGCCAGGCAAGCTGCTGTAGAAAGAAATGTGGAGGATAATAAGATAAGTAAAACATTTAGCATAAAATGTCAATGTAGACAAAAAGACCTGAGCAAGCCTTAAACAAACACTTGAAAAGTCTAACATGAATCTTGGAGGGTAATCTTCCCTGAGATTTTTCCAGTCCAGGTTTCACCAGCTATGATTTCCATCTTATTCTCTCTGTCCTCTTATGGACAAGAAAAAAAGAAACAACAGAGAACAAAAAACAAGTTTTTCTTTTCCTAAGAGAAAATGATGAGATTCTTTATATTATCCTTTAACCCCTAGGGAGACAATGACCCTGTTTTTCAAGATAATATTCTAAAGGTATTTCAAAATACCAAATTAAGACCTACAGCTTAAGTAAATAAAGCCAGCCTCCATTCAACAACTATGTATTAAGTATAACATCTGAGACTGAAAGTAAAAACTAGAGATATGGTGCTTATTGACCAACTTAAACAGTCTCTGCTGTTTAATAGCTTTACAAAGCTGTTACCAGTTTCTACACATTTACTGGCTCTGATTTTCATGTTCAGGATGTTGGACACATTTACCCAGATCTGATTTTCCACTCAAAATGAACGAACACACAGAACAGCAAACCATGAGTCTATATAAGACTGAGTCAAATTCACATGGACCATTAGTCTGTGATGTTATCACCAACTACGTTTGCAGAGAAGCCAAGCAATGTGATGCAAGTTACAACACACAGCCCCTTTACAATGTGCTCACTCTAGCAAGAGAAAGACAGAGCAGGATAAACAGAGTCAGCAACACAATGAAATACATACACGGTAAATGAAAACCAGAAACGAGCCAGTGATGTTAGGGGGAAAGGTAATCTCTGAAGTCTTGAATTGTAAAAAAAGATTAAGCACTTATGGCTGAAAGGAGAGAAGAAAATACTCTTTATGAGAGAAAGTCAAAAAGAAAAGGCAGGGAAACCAACATGCTAGGAAATGATCAGGAGTCTTACTGGAATTAAAAAAAAAACAAAAAACAAACAAACTTCTTTTGTGAGGAAATACGAAGAGGGAGGCATGGGTCGAAAAATGGGAAATGTCAAACAGAACACAAGCCCCTTATTTCTGGGTAGCAGGGAACTTCAGAGAGCAGAACAGGTAACAGGTACCAAACATCTTGGCTGCAGATTTTCATGTGGCTCTGGGACCATGGGGGAAGATGAACCAAGAAGAATGGAGAATGAAATCAAATCAGCATCCCTTGTAGCTTTAATGTGCCTCTTTAAAGACTGCAGTTCAGACCTGACTTTTGGTCATACCATCTAATCAGCTATTCCCAAATCCCCGCTATGTAAAAGCCATTCTTTTTTTTTTATTTCAACATTTCTACAAATCCTCTTTTATCACTTCCTTCTAAAACCCCTTTCTCCAGGAAGTCTTCTCCAATGGAACCAAGAAAAATGATCCTAATTTTATTCTGTATCCTCCTGAGCCCTTAAGTACTTAGTTTCCTCCTAAGTTACTATTAAACCTGCTAATTCTAAGTTAATTCAGATGCAAGCTATATGAGCCTTTTCTTATTACTATGGAATAAAAGTTCAGAATACTATCATTCTCGTCAAGTTTTCATTTTTATACTTGTAATAAAGGGGAATTTAACCTAAAATGAACATCACTTCCTTTCAATTTCCTGAACATGTCGAGTCCATTCCTGTCCTGTACTTTTTCACACTAGATTTTCTCAGTCTGGAATGCTCACTCTCATTCTATCTGCACTTTTCAGGTCAAAGTTTTTTTTGAAGCTCAGATATTATCTCTTCCACCATGGTCTTTAAAGCGTTCTTTCTCTATATATTTATTTTTTGACATATGCTTTCAAAGTCTAGCAAGCATCTCATTTTTCATTAAATGCCTTTTATAATTGTGATATAGTTTATCAAGTTTTAAAAGGCCTGCATTAAAAATATTTATACTAATGATAAAATCTGTGTGTGGAATGTAATTCATAAACAGTGTCGGAACTCTTATCTCATTGGATCTCTGAGTTAAGTAGAGGCAGGTAAAACTAGCTCCAATGCGTGGAATGAAAAAATAAATAAATAAAGGAAATCTGCTTGGAATTAGCGAACAGACTGAGGACTAACCCCATGTCTCTACTGCCTACTGCCATCTTCATTGTAATTCATAGTGCTTGTTTAAATGTTTACATTTAACCTGGAAATAATGATTCTGTGGTAGATCAGTATTCTCCCATATAATTTATTTTCAATACATCTGTGGTAGCTAACTGTATTCACAAAGAAATCTTATTAGGTAACATTTGACCAAATAATGTTTATAAAAACTAAGTCCTCCAACTTAGAGGAGAAATAAACATCAAACTGGGAATTCAGAGAATAAGAAAATCAAGACTTTTCCTAATGCTCAAATGGCTTAACAAAATCTGGACTTTCCATTTGGGTCTCTTCCATGTTTCTTCATGGAAGGAAAAGGATGACTTCAACAAGGTCCAACAAGAGACCCCAGTGGCCCTGATGTAAATTATCTGACTAAATGTTGATCTAGGCTAAGAGCAAAACCCAAGAAAAACTCAGAGGAAGCAGCTTACCAGCCTTCCTTATGTCCTGCCAGCAAAAGCACTTCAGTGAATTCTCTTCAGAGAGCCTTACATAAAATCCACCCCTATACCACCTCTTTCACCTCCAAAGCCAGGCTCAAGTTTAAAGGAAACTTAGGATTTTAAGCTGTCAGACAGCTCAATATTTCAAAGATACAGACTGACTGCAGTAAGTACTAAAGCTAACCCACAAGATTCCAGGCAAAGAAGTATTCCTTCCTAATCCCATGAATACATTTAAGACTGGCATTTTCAACCACATCCAATGGATCATTCGGGGTAGCATAACTAACTCAGAAGTTGTAATCCTTCACCTGAAACTCCCAGCTATTACCTACAACCAAGAGACATTACAAAGGCCAGGTGCTGGCTTAAACATTTAAAGACCTAAGAAAAATCAATCTGCATGCATTGATTTCTTCTAGCATTCACAGCAGCTCTGTTATAAGGAAGTTTCAGCTATAAATGAAGCAGTGAAATTTTTTACTATCAGTCTTTAGATATCTAAGGACCTCACTTATTTAAAAATTACTACAATTCACTCTAGTTTTAGAAGTTTCTACCAATTAGGTATAATATACTTTAAGAATCAGAACTAGGAAAAAAACAGTGAAAGGAAGCTAGCATCGAGCATGAGTGGCTGTAATACTAGCGGGATTATCATCTTTTGTAAAATATAAGAAGCCAGAGTGTTATCATTAGATTTCATAGTCAGCAGTATATTTACCATGCTCTGAAACTGTGTTGTCATTACAGAGTTAACTATTATTAATGACTAATTAGGAAAATAATGATACATGGTTTTATTATGGCTAATGAACATGTAACAGAGTCCCACTGCCCCAGACTGAGGGAAGGTGGAGCAATTCTATGCACACCTGGCACGATTTGAGAGCCAGGCTGTGCCATTCTTTTCAGTGTGTATATGGAGAGTTCCACAGATGCAAGATGTTCAGAAGGTGTCATTAACCCTTCAAACAAAACTCACAAAGGGATGAAGTATGTGAGAAGATACCTAAGCCTAGCACTCTAGAAGACTGATGTGACTGACTTATGCAGTGCCATGCACAAGAACAGCCAAAAGTAATCTCCTACCACAGTTTTGGTTCCTCAAAGCACCATAAATCTTATCTTGGACTGCTGAGTATTCCTGCAGGGATCTAAATGAACAACATACAACATTTCTTGAAAGTGCCAATAAGCACCAAATCTCCTGTTCAACGATATTTTAAAATATACCTCCACTAACATCAAAACAGTTGAGTATTTAATCTCATAAAAGTGGTGTTTTATTTTTCCCATATAAAACTGTCCCCAAGTAGAGAAAGTTTCATAGATTGAGTGGCATTTGACTGTTTTATTTCTTAGGTTTTAAAAGGTATTTCGGAGGAGAGGCACAGAACCAAAGTAAATAACTTAATGAAAAGGCTGGACACGTCCAAACAAGCTAGCGGGAAATAACTAGTACAAACAAAATTACAAAGTTGAATAGAAAAAACTTGTTCTTAAGAAATAAATATTGTACTTTTAAATGTACAATAACATGTGACAGAAACAAAAATTAAATTCTGGAAACTAGGGTAGTACAAGGAATTTGTGTGAAATTTCTCTGGGATCACAGAATCAGAAGTTACACTGTTATTGTTTTCAACAGTTATAGAAAGAATTTTAAGGATTTCATAATCATAAAATAATCACTAGTAAAATTTAAATACTAAAGTTATTTGCTTTCTAAGTTACTATCAAATGTAAAAGAATAATAATCATAATTAACAGAAATGTAAGAAAAAAGGGAAACAGCAAGAAAGCAAGCATATGGTTAAGTATATTGGTTATTATAACAATAATATACATGGATTAAGCTCCTTTTTTTTTTAAGGCAAGGCTATCTAGTTTGTATTAGGTAAAGTAAAAAAAAAATGTATTTGTTGGTCATAAAGCACTCCTAAATTTTAAAAGAGAAAAAAAGACAAAATATTAGAAATACATGGCTAAAGTATGTGCCAAAGATAATATTTTGTAGCAATAAAAGTATAATATCTACTTTTTACACTTCTGTTCTTTATAAAAGGAAATCAACAGGAGTTAGAAAACTTTAACATGCTGCTTACACTAAGAAAATAAAACAACAGGAAGGGACCCAGCGGTTAAGTGTTACAGAACTCATTTTGACTTAAGCAATACATATTAAATTAGGTAACTTATATAGACCACATCTTCCAGAGCATCCAGGGGACGTTACCACAAACTGAAGATAAAGTAGGCTACAATGAATATCAAGGTGTTAAAATTCAGAAACTACATGAACAGCCTTCTGGATAGTAAAAACTAATGACATTTTAAACTGAATATCCATATTACCTAGAGATTTTTATTCAATATAAAGATAATAAAAATTCTCTCCACAATTATAACTGAGTCATAGAAAAAATAACAAACACAGCACTTATAAATTAAGAAAGTGAAAATTATAAATACATAAGTAAAACATTTAACAAGATCTGTTCATTCTGTGCTAGAGATTAACTTATGTATTTTCTACCAGATTGGAAGTAACAGAAATAAACAGCCTAACTACAGAGAACAAAAAGTAACACAAGAAAAACAACAGTGGGGAAGATTAGAGAAAGGATATTACAAAAAGAAATACTACATAATGAATTGGAAATTTAAATATTATACAATTAATAGAGTAAAATTGGGAGAAAAGCCTACAAATATGAGACATACTTCTTACATATCTAAGAATAAAGATATAAAAATCAAAACCCAGAAATAATATAATAATACTGTGCCAAGACAATGTAATAATAATATGATTATCATTACAAAAATGTGATAATGAATATATTCTAAATTAAGTAGTAAACATAATTCTCTGTTGATACTAACAAAAATCATACTAAATTAGCTTCAATTTTTAAAAAACTTTAACAAAATTTGATCCAGAGCTTGAAAAAAAGAACAGTAAAGCTAATCTGTGCCCAAATCTGATAATAACAAAACAAAAAAGAGAACCACAGGATGATCTTAATTTTAAAAAGCTGCAAAACTCTGATGAAAGGCAACAAATTCAACTTAACAATAAATAAAAAATAGCCCACCAAATTCTAATGAATTTTGCAAAAGAATGTAAGAATCCACCAATTTTCAAATGGGCACAAGGGAAATTTTGGAGGTGATGGCAAAGTTTAAAAATTGTAGTATGGTGATGGTTATACATCTCTGTTAATATATTAAACTGATAATGAATAAATTTCATCATATATAATGGAAATATAATGTTATATATAATGAATATTTTAATAGAGCAGTTTATTTTAAAAAGATAAGAATCCACTAGGGTTTCCTAGGCGGCCCAGTGGTATAGAATCCACTTACCAATGCAGGAGCTACAGGTTAAATCCCTAGGTCAGGAAGATCCCCTGGAGAAGGAAATGGCACCCCATTCCAATTCCCATTTCCAAGCCTGGGAAATCTCATGAACAGAGGACCCTGGCGGAATACAGTCCAAGGGGGTCACAAAAGAGTTGGACACAACTTGGCAACTAAACAACAAGAAGTCCCATGATTTTCATTTTTTACTCCAGAGAAGAGTTCCCTGGTTGAAGACTTACCTGATTAAATCAGACTAATGAAGCAAAAGAACACAACTCTCTTTCTTAAAGTCAACTATCCATACAAAAAATCTAATCATGGCAGTAAGCAGGGGGCATATCTGGAGGGTCATCTTGGGATCTTGCCTATTACAGTCAGTTTCCAAAGACAAGAAAAGGAGGAACTGCCTCAATCCATGTATCATAAATAGGGTTCCTGGATTTTGGAGTGTCATTTCTCTTTGTCACTGATGTCCCCAAATAAATACTTAAGGTATTCCACAGATAATAACATGAAGATTATGTTATTTGCCTGAAAAAAACAGAAACGACTGAAGTACTTACACTGGACTATCGCATACATTATTCAAATTTAAACAGGTTCAGTGGACTTCACAGCAATAGAAAAAATTGAAAAGTTACTCAAATAAAGAGCAGAAAATAAGCTAAGATCAATTTAACTATGTAGTCTCAAATATAAACAAAAAGCAATTAAGAGCAACCTAACCAACTTTGATATCCTTCCAACAGACAAATGCAACCCAAACAACAAAACTTAATAATGTTCTATGGCTTATCCAGAGAATCATAACTCTACTCTATGATTTGGCCAAGAGGCTATTATGATACTATCTCTTCATAACTTAATAATGTGAAGGAAAGGGAATGGAAGTGTAAAAATCAGTGCTCATATATAAATAAAATCTCTATCTACAACCTGGGTACTATTTCCAAGTTGAATTATGTTGACAAAAGGCATGATAACAACCTGACTTTTCATTTCCTATCAAAAAAGAAGTCCAAACTATCTGGGGGAAAAATAATGCACAAGAATGAGATTAAAAGGAAAAGCTCATCTATTTGGCATTCCTTAAGTATGACTGTGGACTGAAAAATAAATCTGTTTTCACATAGGTTTAGAAATCCACAATAAACACATGCAATGCAAAAATAATTGGATGAAGGGATGTTTGACTGCTTTGGTACAGTTTCTAGCCTTTTGACAGTGAGATTTTGATTACTGAAAAGAATTTTTGAGACAGTATCATTTGGTTAGTGAGTAAACAGTGCTGCTATAAAAACAGGAATACATGTTATCTTTGCAAATTAGAATTTTGTCTTTTCCAGATAAATCCCTAAGAGTGGTACTGCTGGATCATATGGTAGTTCTACTTTTAGTTTTTCTTTTTATTGGACTATAGCTGATTCACAATGTTGTGTTAGTTTCCAGTGTACAACAACGTGTAACAGTTATACATATAGCCACTCTTTTTACTTTTTAGTTTTTTAAGGAATCTTGGTCGTTGTACCAGTTGACATTTCCACCAACAACATAGGAAGGTTCCTTCTTCACCACACCCTTTCCAGTATTTAGTATATGGAGACTTTGTGAATGGCCCTTCTGACTGGTGTCAGGTGATACCTCACTGTAGTTCTGATTTGCATTTCTCTAATAATTAGTGATGTTGAGCATCTTTTCATTTACCTGTTGGTTATCTGTTTATCTTCTCTGGAGAAATATCTGTTTAGGTCTTCTGCCCTCTCCTTTTTTGTTTTTTTCAATGTTGATGTCCATGTGTATCTTAATGTCTTAGTGGACTCAGGTTGCCATAACAAAATACCAGACTGATGGCTTAAATAACAGAAATTTTCTCACTTCTGGAGGCCAGAAATATAAGAACAAGACGAAGGCCGTTCCAGCACGGTCAGTTTCTGGTAAGAGCTCTCTGGTAAGGTCTCTCTGAGACCTCATATGGAGGGAAGAAAGAAAATTATCATTCTAATCACTCCTCTAATAAAGGATATTAATCATATCCTCTTATGATCTCATTTAACCTTACTTCCTTCCCTATTCCAAATAAATTGAGAGTTTGGGCTTAAACATATGAGTTTGAATAGGGTGGGGGGTGAGCTGAGAGAATTCAGTCCATATTATCAATCATGCACCAATTATTGAGTAGGCTACATTAGGCTAGGCTAGGCTACATTACTAGGCTACATTACTTCAAGGAGGACAGAAATGAACTTGTTTAGGAAACACTATGGTCAACTCTTTTGAGAAGCCATAGTCATTTTTCATAGGTGGTATGGGTTCCACACATACATATTCTAGAGTATTTGAAATCCCTACTATAGACTGAATCGTTGTTGTTCAGTCATGTCTGACTCTTTGCAATCCCATGGACTGCAGCATGCCACGTTTCCGGGTCCTTCACTGTCTCCAGGAGTATGCTCAAACTTGTGTTCACTGAGTCAGTGATGCCACCCAACCATCTCACCCTCTGTTGCCCTCTTCTCCTTTTGCCTTCAATCTTTTCCAGCATCATGGTATTTTCCAATGTGTCTGCCTCAAATTCATATATTGAAACCATAACTTTCATTACTTCAGAATGTGACTTACTTGAAGATAGGGACTTTTAAAATGTAATTAAGTTAAAATGAGGTCATGAGGGTGGGCTCTAATTGAACAAGATTGGTGTCCTTCTAAGAAGATGAGTCTGTGACACAGGGAGGCATGAGATATACACAGTTGCAGAGAACAGGCCATGTGAGGGCACAGTGAGAAGACGGCCTCCTCTACAGGGAAGAAGAAAGGCCCTAGAAGAAAGAAAACCTGCCAGTAACTTCATCTTGGACTTCCAGTCTCCACAACTGTGAGAAAATAAATTTCTGGTTTAAGTCACCCACTCTGTGGCGTTTTCTCATGGCAGCACCAACAAACTAAGTCTTTTCTTTAGAGTACAAACATTCCATTTATTATTGTTTCCACCTTACAAGACAATGAATCAAGACAAAACAAAGAAACCCAGCTACCTTTTCAAGATTCCCCTTACAAAATAATCCTTAAAAGCATTTTACTCAGTATCTCTCATTTTCCTCCTCCCATTCTCTGTTTAACCCATTCTAATGAGGCATTTGTCCTCAACATGCAATGAAATTGCTCCTGACCAGCTCAATGAAAATAGCTATCAGAAGCATTTGCAGATCTCCGGACAAGAGAATCAAAAACGGTTAAGTCTAAATAGTTAAAAGTTCTAAGTCAAGCTAATAGACTGTTAAATAAAATATCTTATCCACTGACCTCGCTTAAATGAATGTTCACAATGAAGGTCAGGATTTATGTTAGACTTCTATATGCCTTAAAGTTTCTTGACAGAACGTGACAGTGCAGAACAACCAGCCCCTGGTCTAGTGTCCTTTTCTTCGCATCTGTAGTTCTCTCCCACATCTCAAAAGCCTCACCTGCTCATGGGATAACTTCCCAGCCCAACCTCCAGTTTCCATCCACATGCTCACTTTACCCAACTACCACGAGCAATGCCAACTCAGGTCTGACCACATGCATGGCTGCGGTGCAGTCTGCCTAAAGGCAGACAGACCTAGGGAACATACTGTGACAACCAGATTGAGAGTATGTGGGCTAAGACTTCTAGAGTCCCAGAAAAGTAGCAAGCACGCTATAAGAGGGGGAGTGGTGGGATCCAAGTGGAATGTAGGGTGGTGGTCCTTTGAACTCTTCCACTCTGGGAAGGGGATGGCTTGAGGACCAGAGCAGGCCAGAGGGCAAGAGTTCATCCTGCCTTGATTGGAAGGCAGTACCAATCATTAATTACCTACAAATGAGAAGCCTAGCAGTCACTGTGAGTCCCCATCTTACTGATCTATCTACAGGAAACATCAGTAGCTACAGTAGCATCGAACACAACTGATCATCCTAAACGCACTTTGCTTCACTCCTGCTTTTCCTCCCTTCTCCTCTGGCAATTCCTTACACATTTTGACATTAGGTTCCCCAAGGCTGTGTCCTTGGACCTCTTCTTTTTTCTGTCTATAATCACTACCCTTGATGATCTCATCCAGTGACATGTTTCCAAATACTGCCTATGTGCTGATGATGCTTCATTTGCCTCAAACTCTTCCTCCGATTTTAGTCTCCTCAAACCAGCTGCACCTGCAAATTCACTTAGATGTGTAATAGGAATCTCAAACTTGTAACAACTAAAGTAATATCTTCGATGTGTCTAATTATTATCAACAGCAACTTCACCTTTGGCCAAGGCTAAAATCTTTCCCTCTACAGTTACTGCCCTGTTCAAAGCTGCCGTCTTCTCTAACCTGGATTAAAACAACACCTTCCTATCTGATATCCAGTTTGTGCCTTTGTCCACTATGTCCATGCAGCTCTCTCAGGAGCCAGAGAGCTCCTATAAAAAAGTAAGAGTAATGACAACGGTCACTCTAATGGCCTACAGAGTAGCCCCCAATCTGTCTGGTTCCCCCATCCTTTCTCTTGACCTCATTTTCTACTCCTCTTTGCCTTATTCACCCTATAACAGTTTCGCTGGCCTCATCACTATTTTTCAAATAAGCCAGGCTGGCCCCCACCTCAGGGCCTTTGCACTTGTGGTACTTGTTGTTTGAGATATTTAGCCCCCAAAGGCACATGGTTCACTACTGCCCTTCCTCAGATGTTTACTGAAATGTTACTTTCTCAGTGAGGATTTCCTAGATCATCCTCTTTGCAACTGTTACCCTGCCTCTATAACACCATCTAATGTTTACCTATATTATCTGTCCACTGTCTCCTTCAAACACATCTCCCACCCCAACCACACTGTAACTAGATAAGAAGCTACTTGAGTACCAGGATTCTTATCTGTTTTGTTCACTATTATATCTGCAGAATCTAAAATAGTGCCTACATTAATTAGACGTTCAATAAGTATCTGTTGAATTGGTCAATATGCAGAATCTTTTAAAAAACTTTTTATTTATTTACTTATGGATCACACTGGGTCTTTGTTGCTGCATGCAGGCTTTCTCTAGTTGCAGCAAGAAGGGGCTGATCTCTAGTTGAGGCTCACAGGCCACTCATTGTGGTGGCTTCTCTTATTGAGAAGTATGAGCTCTAGAGCACATGGACTCAGTAGTAGGCAGGTGGGCTCTAGAGTACAGGCTCAGTAGTCGCGGCACACGGGCTTAGTTGCTTCACGCCATGTGGGATCTTCCCGAACCCATGTCTCCTGCACTGGCAGGCAGATTCTTACCACTGGACCATCAGAGATGTCTCTGCATAATATCTGTAGCATGTAAGTCAGTCTTTCAAATCCTCCATGAAATAGCTTTTGTAGATATTAACAAAGAGTATGACTGGGTCTTACAAAGTTAGCCTTTTGGGATTTGCAAAAGAGAAGCTCAAAAGTAGAGTGGTAACATGAAAACTGGCATGTGCACTAGTTAACCATGGCCTCTCTAATCACATAACTTTCAAATTCCTTATTCTTCAAAAAGTGCCATTGCTGATTTTCTTCTTGAAACAGTGATCATATGTAATTTAAAATATTTCAGATAGTCAGGTATAGGATTATAAAATGAAAAGTAGCATATAATTGCACTCAGTTTAATAAATCTTCATCATGGCATTTGAGAATTTTAAAAGTACTTGTTCAGCAAAAGGTCAAAAACCACTACCAAGAGAAGTTAATAGCTCTCTTAGTACTATATATGCTTATTGAGGAAATTGCCACTTTTGAATAATTTGGGTAATATGAAGCATTTTAAAAATCTTATTTATTTTACCTTCTAACAAATATTTTTAACATAAAAAATAATTTTCTTATTTTTTTAAAATCAACCCAACAAAAATCTTCTAAGATCCCATATGAAGGGAAGTTACTGTGCACTATCAAACACATTTAATAAGAGTAACAACATCATTTATAAAAGAAACCCAGTTGGTTATAGAAATACATACATTCTCCAACATGGTATAAGTTTCCTTTGTCAGGACAACAAATGATCTTTAGTACCAGTTCATACCACTGGAAATGGCAGCACTGACTGAATGAACCCTGAAGTCACACAAGATGATTTCAGCACCGTCCCCACACCCTGCACTGTTCTGCATTACCCGCCTGAATCATCTGCCTGACCTCTGAGGAACCCGAACTAAAGACTCAAGGTTTTTAACAAACTTCCCTGCACTATAGTGATTTTCACTTGGCTCCAGAAGTCAGGAAACCTTTCTCATTTTTAGCCTGGGCAAAAGAGATGTAGGGTATGGGATAATCCAATTTTGAATGAGGGGCAGATACGGTAAAGAAAGCTTAAATAGAGGATCATAAATTTCCCAACTATCATAAATTCTTAGTCTAAAAACATGGCACTTCTCTAAGGTGCACAAAGATTCAAATACATAGTGTCCATTTCTTGGCATGATTTTAGCTGATTTGCATAAATTAATGAAGAAAAAACTTGACCATTTTTCCTAACCAAATTCAGACATGAGAAGACAAACACCAGACCCCTCAGAAACAGAAACTGGAATCCCACGCAAAGGAAGGTAAGTTCTTTCCCTTGTAGAGCTCTCCCGCCTGACAGACAACTAGAGATAAGATGACACTAGCTCATTTGCAGGGTAAGAATTTAAAACACACCAGTGTCTGGCTATCAGCACAGGGGCAAATGCTAGGAAATGAAGGGTCTATTCTTGGCTCGTACAGCTACATTGCTAACACATATTCTCACTGGTACCTGGAATATCTCATTGACTCCATGTAACCAAGAAATGAAGCAATTAATATACGTACTATTAACAGAATAAATATGTGATCCACATACTATTTCTAAGAAGCCCCCGAATTCTGTAAATCAAATTTTATTTCCCAATTTACAGATAGAGAAACCAAATCAGAAAAAGACTAAGCAATTCTAGCAATGTCACATAATGCAGAAAACAGCAGAGCAGGACTAAAACCAATGTCAGCCTGAATCTATAAGGACTACAGCCCTCAGCTGTTACGCAGACCTAGTGGAGCACAGAAAGAACAGCACATAGTTAGAAATTTCAGCTTCCCTTCAACCCTCTGAATGTCTAAATTCTCTTGATATTGAATATAAAGTAATCTGCAGTTCTAAGGGAAACCAGCTCTATGATCATTCTTAATCACATCATGAAAAACAAGAGATAACTCATTTTACCTTAGAAAAAGAATATGAAAAAGAATACACATAATATATGCACAGTAGGTAGGGAAAAAAAAAAAAACAACTACAGCTATTTGGGACAGTGGCGTGTTTTAAAATTCTTTTTCACTTTCACATTCTGAATTCCCTAAACTCTGAACAGATCAAAGTTTTACAGATTATCCCTCAAAAAAAAAAAAAAAGATAAGAAACACAAATTAATAACTATTTAAGCATTCTGTTTCATCATGATAACAAACAGATGGTTTTAATATTCTGGAGGCTAATTCCTGAACAATTAAAAACACAGCAAGACATTAACATCTAATGAAACATTTTAACTACCAGTATATGCATCTGCCATTAATTCCCACACAGTAAGGTCTTGGATCTCCTCAATCTGTTCTTTATTAAGGAAAGTTTTTCCACTCTGTATTTAGTGAAGTAGAGAATTAACAACTGTTTTCAATCAGCAATCAGCAGGGCATTTCGCCAATGTGTACTGAAACCATGTACACTATCAGACTTAAATTTATTCTTATGATGGCTTTGATGTACACACACTTGCAATTTAAGAACAGATCCAGCTTTCTAATTAGGTGTTTTCAACCCCAAATCCACGCCACATTAGCCCCTTAATATACAACAGAAATTCTCATTGAGTTGTTTCTAAAAGCAATGTATTTGTTTAATAATGCAACTCATTTTGACTCAGATTGCCAAAAGTATCCCAGTCTGTAGCTTCTACCATTATAGCAACATGTAAAGGCAAACATAATAAGAACACTGAAAGACAACTAGACATAGCACATTCTCAGATCTGACAGGTTAACATGGGGTGACCAGTTACCATTAAGCTGCTTAATAATACTGTACCTGCTGCTGCTGCTAAGTTGCTTCAGTCATATCCGACTCTGTGCGACCCCACAGACAGCAGCCCACCAGGCTCCCCCGTCCCTGGGATTCTCCAGACAAAAATACTGGAGTGGGTTGCCATTTCCTTCTCCAATGAATGAAAGTGAAAAGTGAAAGTGAAGTTGCTCAGTCATGTCCGACTCACCCCATGGACTGCAGCCTACCAGGCTCCTCCGTCCATGGGAGTTTCCAGGCAAGAGTACTGGAGTGGGTTGCCATTGCCTTCTCCGAATACAGTATCTATTTGTTTGCTATTATATAATTTCCCCCAACTGTACATAATGTATCTAACTGAATTCTCACATAAATTTTCTGGGTAAGCAAAGTAAACTTTAATGTGTCCCCATCACAGGACAAGAAATCAAAGCTCAGACATGAGTGACCCAACCAAAGGCACCTAGAGAGATGGTGATAAGCAGAGCTACTGACCAGGATTCCTGGCCACTGACTGAATGTTGTGTTTATTGTCCTTAAGGTAGTGTCATAATCTACTGTACTAAGCTACTGGTTCTTTACATGACAATTCTGAGGCAGACATGATTGTTACTCTTTAAGGTTAAGTAAGTGGAGGCAAGGTTTAAGTTAAACAGATAGGAAGAGGTAGACGTACAGTTCACAACCAGGCCTTTCATCCTAGGGTCTATGTGATTCCATAATACTACGCTATCCTCCAGAGTATCATTATCATTCATTGGCAATGCAGATATATTTTAACCAACTGCAATGTGACCATTCTTCTGGGCAAGTAACAACAATGATCAGTGACCAAATATTTTAGGGGGAACAAATAGCAAATTAGCTATAAATATTCTGAATCTTTGTAATGGAAAAAAATAAGTAAATGTTATCACCCATCTGGGGTTATTTTAAATTATTTAATTTTTTTCCAGCCTCACCTCAAGGTGTGAAGGATCCTAGTTCCCTGACCAGGAATCAAACCTGTGTAATCTCAAAACACTAGACTTCCAGACAAGACCCTATCTTGGTTATTTTTATACCTGTGTCTCTCAATTCTGAACAATTAATACATAATCTAATGTGAAAGTGACTGTCGCTCAATCGTGTCCAACTCTTTGATGTACAGTCCATGGAATTCTCCAGGCCAGAATACTGGAGTGGGTAGCCTTTCCCTTTTCCAGGGGATCTTACCAACCTAGGGATTGAACACAGGTCTCCTGCATAGCACGTGGATTCTTTACCAGCTGAGCCACAAGGGAAACCCAAGAATACTGCAGTGGGTAGCTAATCCGTTCTCCAGCAGATCTTCCAAACCCAGAAATCAAATCAGCGTCTCCTGCATTGTAGGTAGATTCTTTACCAACTGAGCTATCAGGGAAGTCCATATGTGGATTCTTTACCAGCTGAGCCACAAGAGAAGCCCAAGAATACTGCAGTGGGTAGTTAATCCCTTCTCCAGCAGATCTTTCAAACCCAGAAATCAAATCAAGGTCCCCTGCATTGCAGGTAGATTCTTTACCAACTGAGCTATCAGGGAAGTCCATAACCTAATGTAGCTAAATCCTAATATATTAAAAATATTAATCTATGAACTAAATTCTATAAAATGATTTCAAACTTCATCCCAGAATGACTAATAATCAAAATACATTTTAATACAGGGTAGGATTATTTTGGTCATATCAACTCAGTCAAGCAACTGAGAATACAATTTCATTTACTTTAGTCATCTGCAGTAAGAAATTTAGATTAGATTAATGGTAAGGTTAAAAAATAAACTTTAATCAACAAGTTACTTTTACTTTTATTCAAAACCTATACGTGCCAAGCAATTCTTGTCTGGTTTATAGTTTATTATTTCTAGCTGTGAATATTTAGTGTAAGATTATTAAAAGGGAAGACAGTAGAGAAGCATGTGGACTAGACTACTTGTGTAAAAATTGTTAAATTCTAGTGTTGGTGTATATAAATATACATGTTCAGTTCAGTCATGTCCGACTCTTTGCAACGCCATAGACTGCATTACACCAGGCCTCGCTGTCCATCACCAACTCCCAGAGCCTCCTCAAACTTATGCCCATCACATCGGTGATGCCATCCAACCATCATCCTCTGTCATCCCTTTCTCTTCCCGCCTTCAGTCTTTCCCAGCATCAGGGTCTTTTCTAATTAGTCAGTTCTTCGTATCAGGTGGCCAAAGTATCGGGTTTTCAACTTCAGAATCAGTCCTTCAAGTGAATATTCAGGACTGATTTCCTTTAGGATTGACTGGTTGGACTCCTTGCAGTCCAAGGGACTCTCAAGAGTCTTTTCCAATACCACAGTTCAAAAGCATCAATTCTTTGGCTCTCAGCTTTCTTTATAGTCCAACTCTCACATCCATATAGGACTATTGGAAAAACAATAGCTTTGACTAGACAGACCTTTGCTGGCAAAGTAATGTCTCTGCTTTTTAATATGCTGTCAGGGTTGGTCATAGCTTTTCTTCCAAGGAGCAAGCATCTTTTAATTTCATGGCTGCAGTCACCATCTGCAGTTATTTTGGGGCCCCAAAAAATAAAGCCTGTCAATGTTTCCATTGTTTTCCCATCTATTTGCCATGAAATGATGGGGCCTGATGCCATGATCTTAGTTTTCTGAATGTTGAGTTTTAAGCTAGCTTTTTCACTGTCCTCTTTCACTTTCATCAAGAGACTCTTTAGTTCTTCTTCACTTTCTGCCATAAGTGTAGTGTCATCTGTGTATCTGAGGTTATTGATATTTCTCCCTGAAATCTTGATTCCAGCTTGTGTTTCACCCAGCCTGGCATTTCACATGATGTACTCTGCATATACATTAAATAAGCAGGGTGATTATACAGCCTTGACATACTCCTTTCCTGATCTGGAACCAGTCTGTTGTTCCATGTCCAGTTCTAATTGTTGCTTCTTGACCTGTATACATATTTCTCAGGAGACAGGCCAGGTGGTCTGGTATTCCCATCTCTGAAGAATTTTCCACAGTTTGTGGTGATCCACACAGTCAAAGGCTTTGGCATAGTCAATAAAGCAAAAGTAGATGTTTTTCTGGAACTCTCTTGCTTTTTCAATGATCCAACAGATGTTGGCAATTTGATCTTTGGCTCCTCTGCCTTTTCTAAATCCAGCTTAAACATCTGGAAGTTCACAGTTCACGTGCTGTTGACGCCTGGCTTGGAGAATTCTAGCATTACTTTGCGAGTACAACTGTGTGATAGTTTGAACATTCTTTGGCATTGCCTTTCTTTGGGATTGGAAAGAAAACTGACCTTTTCCAGTCCTGTGGCCACTGCTGACTTTCCCAAATTTGCTCACATATTGAGTGCAGCACTTTTATAGCATCATCTTTTAGGATTTGAAATAGCTCAACTGGAATTTCATCACCTCCACTAGCTTTGTTAGCATTGATGCTTCCTAAGGCCTATTTGACTTCACATTCCAGGATGTCTGGCTCTAGGTGAGAGACCACACCATTGTAGTTATCTGGGTCATGAAGATCTTTTTTGTATAGTTCTTCTGTGTATTCTTGCCATCTATTCTTAATATCTTCTGCTTCTGTGAGGTCTATACCTATTTTTGTCCTCTATTGTACCCATCTTGGCATGAAATTTACCTTGGTATCTCTAATTTTCTTGAAGAGATCTCTAGTCTTTCCCATTCTATCGCTTTCCTAAATTTCTTTGTATGATCACTGATGAAGGCTTTTATATCCCTCCTTGTTACTCTTTGAAACTCTGCATTCAAATGGGTGTATCTTTCCTTTTCTCCTTTGCCTTTTAGCCTCTCTTCTTTTCTCAGCTATTTTTAAGGCCTTGTCAGAGAACCATTTTGCGTTTTGGGATGTTTTTCTTCTTGGGGATGGTCTTGATCACTGCCTCCTGTACAAGGTCATGAACCTCCGTCCATAGTTCTTCAGGCACTCTATCACATCTAATCCCTTGAATCTATTTGTATATGTATGCTAAAGCCTGAATGCTTGTTTCCCTTTCAAGTTCAAATTCATATGTTGAAATTTAATTCCCAATTTCAAGGTATTAGCAGGTGGGCCTACTGGAGGCGATCAGGCATAAGTGGAGCCTTTTTGGGTGGGATTAATGCTCTTATGAAAGAGATCCCAGTGAGTTTCCTCACTCTTCCTACCATGTAAGAAAAAGGGGAAAGCAGGCCATTTATGAAACAGGAATTGGGCCCTCAGCAAACACAGAATCTGCCTGGCTCCTCGATGTTGGGACTTTACAGCCTCTAGGACTATGAGAAATAAATGTATATTGCATATAAGCTACCCAAGTCTATGATGTTTTGTTATAGTAGCCAAAATGGAACAAGACAACATATATATACATATACACAGACACACACATATATATTTTACCAAACAAAGAAATGATAGTACTAAAACTACCTACAGAGATGCCAGAGAGCTCACAGCTCACTGTAAAAGGAAACCACCGAAAAAAACATGAAGTATTGCACACTAAAAAGACTGTACATAGCACCTACTTACTTCTTTGCTTCTATACAATGAAAGCTTAATGATAACTTTAAATCAAAATATTATGGGCAAATAAGTACATAAAACTTTAAAAAATACAAAATTGGGACTTCCCTGGCAGTCCAATGACTAAGACTCCATTCTATCAATGCAGGAGGTATGGGTTATATCCTTGGTAAGGAAACTAAGATTCCCACATGAAATACATAAGTAAAACAAAAATCTTAATATGAAAAACAATAAAAAATAAATGTGGAGTTTTGCCTAGCAATCAAGATAAACATATTTTAAATGTACTATTTCCCAAATACTTAGCCAGGGCAATAATACAAAGAATATTTTTTAAAAGAATAAGATGGTATATTGCCACAGCAATGACGATTGATTACATGGGAAAGAAATTCAAGTTGGGAGAGACAGAAAATATTTTTAGTGAAATAATGTTTTATTCCTACAGAAAAAAAAAATCCCTAATTACACATTAAAAAGTCATTACGGATACATATTTACTACCTTTTTAGGAAAAAGATGGGGGAGGGGGTCTGTACCTCTTTTTTGGCAGTTCTTATGAAAATTCATAAGCCAGATGGCATTCAATAAATGTAAAGAGCTAAAGAATTTAGTTTTATAGAAAAACATCAATTAGCACAAGAAAATTAGCAATTAAGCAATCATTATACAACATATATCAATATTACTAACGAGTGAACATATACACTAAATTTCTAATGTGAACTCTGTTAGAGGAAAATATTTTGAAGCACTGGTATTTTACTACAGAAAGTGTTATCAGTTATTCATTGCAGCTATAGGTCAGTACCTACCACTTTTGTTGTATAATTGTTCAGTCATATCAGACTCTTTTGTGACCCCATGAACTATAGCCCACTAGACTCCACTGTCCATGGCATTTCCCAGGCAAGAATACTGGAGAGGGTTGTCATTTCCTTCTCCAGGGGATCTTCCTGATCCAGGGATTGAACCTGTGTCTCCTGCATTGGCAGGTGGATTCTTCACCATTGAGCCACTAGGGAAGCCTGCCCACTGCCCCACTGTAACAAAGTCCTTTCTGGATCTCCTCAGAAAGTACAGTGGTTCCTCAGCAGCTGACCTTTGGCCCAAAGTCATTTGCCTTTATAATTCAATTTTTTGAAAAATCTATCACTTTTTTTCTATACTTGCAGTTCAGGTTGGTCCTCTTCTATAAGGACAAAACTACACAGTACAGCCATCAAAGCTCTCTACTCCCTGTGGTCAAGTCTGTGAGGATAACGCAGTGAGACGAGATCTATTACACTCCACTGTTAAAGTTCCATCCATAAGGCTGTCAAACCAACCCCTACCCCACAAATCTTAAGGCCCAAAGATAATTTGTGCAAAGATGATTACAACCAAGCCATTTCGGAAGATGAGAGACTCTACATGAAAAATACATAAGATTCAAAACAGCAAGGTCTCATGAAGTTCAATGAGAGGTATAGTAAGTACACAGTGGTATTTCGATAATAGTCAGGATAGGGGCCCTGGTGGTCCAGTGGTAGAAAGTCAGCCTGCCTGTGTGGGGGCCAGGGGTTCGGCCCATGGTCTGGGAGGATCCCACATGCCATGGGGCACCGGATCTATGTGCTGCAACTACCGAAGCCTGTGTCCTAGAGTCTGTGCTCTGCAACAAGAAGCCACCACAATGAGAAGCCCTCATACCGCTACTGGAGAGCAGCCAACACAAAGGCTCAGTAGAGCCGAAAAATAGTCAATTAAAAATATCAGGACAGGAACCAGGAGAAGGGTCACTACTGAAACAAATTTTAACCTTAAGGAATCTTCTTGTTCAAAAGCTTATGCTTTCTAAAACCCTAGAATGTTATTTATATATATACACACACACTTAATTATTTTAATTGGAGGCTAATTACTTTACAATATTGTGGTGGTTTTCGCCATACATTGACATGGATCAGCCATGGGCATACATGTCCCTCCATCTTGAACCCCCCTCCGGCCTCCCTCCCTATCCAATCCCTCTGGGTTGTCCCAGTGCACTGGCTTTGAGTTCCCTGTTTCATGCCTTTAACTTGGACTGGTCATCTATTTCACATATGGTAATATACATGTTTCAATGCTATTCTCTCAAATCATCCCACCCTCACCTTCTCCCACAGAGTCCAAAAGTCTGTTCTTTATATCTGTGTCTCTTGCTGTCTCACATATAGAGTCACTGTTACCATCTTTCTAAATTCTATATATATGCATTAATATACCATATTGGTGTTTTTCTTTCTGACTTAGGCTCCAGTTTCATCCACCTCATTAGAACTGACTCAAATGCATCCTTTTTAACAGCTGAGTACCAATATTCCATTGGGTATATGTACCACAACTGTCTTATCCATTTGTCTGTGGATGGACATCTAGGTTGCTTCCATGTCCTAGCTAATGTAAACAGTGCTATGATGAGTACTGGGGTAAATATGTCTCTTTCAAATCTGCTTTCCTCGGTGTGTATGCCCAGCAGTGCAATTCCTGGGTCATACGGCAGTTCTATTTCCAGTATTTTAAGGAATCTCCATACGGTTCTTCATAGTGACTGTTCTAGTTTGCATTCCCCAAAACAGTATAAGAGAATTCCCTTTTCCCCACACCCTCTCCAGCATTTATTGTTTGTAGATTTTTTGATAGCAGCCATTCTGACGTGAGATGGAACCTCATTGTGGTTTTGATTTGCATTTCTCTGATAATGAGTGATGTTGAGCATCTTTTCATGTGTTTGTTAGCCATCTGTATGTCTTCTTTGGAGTAATGTCAGTTTAGCTCTTTGGCCCATTTTTTGACTGGGTCATTTATTTTTCTGGTATTGAGCTGCATGAGCTAGTTGTATATTTTTGAGATTAATTCTTTGTCTATTGCTTCATTTGCTATTGTTTTCTCTCATTCTTACAGCTGTCTTTTAACCTTGCTTACAGTTTTCTTCATTGTGCATAAACTTGTAAGTTTAATTAGGTCCCATTTGTTTATCTTTGCTTTTATTTCTGTTATTCTGGGAGGTGGGTCATAGAGGATCTTGCTGTGATTCATGTCAGAGAGTGTTCTATGTTTTCCTCTAAAAGTTTTATAATTTCTGGTCTTACATTTAGATCTTTAATCCATTTTGAGTTTATTTTTGTGTATGGTGTTAGAAAGTGTTCCAGTTTCATTCTTTTAAAGGTGGTTGACCAGTTTTCCCAGCACTACTTGTTAAACAGATTGTCTTTTCTCCATTGTATATTCTTGACTCCTTTGTCAAAGATAAGGAGTCCACAAGTGCATGGGTTTATCTCTGGGCTTTCTACTTTGTTCCACTGATCTATATTTCTGCCTTTGTGCCAGTACCATACTGTCTTGACGACTGTAGCTTTGTAGTATAGTCTGAACTCAGGAAGGTTGATTCCTCCAGTTCCATTCTTCTTTCTCAAGATTGCTTTGGTTACTCAAGGTTTTTTGTGTTTCTATACAAACTGTGAAAGTATTTGTTCTAGTTCTGCGAAAAATACCATTGGTAGCTTGATAGGGACTGCACTGAATCTATAGATTGCTTTGGGATACTCATTTTCACTATAAATACATATATTTATTGGCCACTACTTATTGCTTTTTTCTAACCTCCAACTTTCTGTAACATTTTACTTTCAATATGCTTTTCCAAGATAGTTTTAGACAGAATCCAAATCAAAGATATGAATTTATATGTAACTAACTGAAGGGTGGATATTGCAGAATAAACAGTGGCAACCAGATACGCCTGTATTTATCACTTCTGTTCTAAAAGTTAATAAAATGTACCTTCCTAGTGCAGTAATTGGAAATATTACCAGAAGAAAATGTTTACGGAACATTACCTGACTTTTCTGACAAGATCTTAAAAATTTAAGTAGACTTGTGAAATATCCATCCCTTTTATTTAATACTGAATACGGTCTATAGTTGAGAGACAACACACGTTTTTGCCATACAAATGCAAAAGGTCTTTCTAAATGAAACCTTCTGATCTGTGTGGAGTAATACGCCATTTTCTATTTTTTGAAATTCTTGTTATCATCAGGGCAGAGAGCAGATGACCTGTTGTGAAGCAAGTGCAAGAGAAGCAAGAACAAGAGCCCCCGAGCTATAGGACCTAAGACTGAAAAATGACCCCACCAGTCAAAGTCAATCCTCAAACACCCATTACTCAAGTTACCTCTGGAAGAAATTCAACAAGTGAGAAACAGAAAAAGATCAAGGAAGATGCTTAGACCCAAGAATTTTAACTTAAGCTGGTTTTTCAACCAAAGGAGAGAAAGAAAGTCTACCTTTACCTGTAAACTCTGGATTCTACAGAAAGTACTGATTCTACGCAGCTTTTGGAATTGAATACAAAAGAACATGTACCAAATTCCCTTTCTTACCTCCTTCTCCTAACCTCCAAGCTAAATAAGGGAAAGGAAAAAGAGATTGTTTTCAATAAAATGTTGATAAGGTTACAGAAACACCCCAAGGCCTGGGCCTCTGTCTATAGTATAAATGGCTAAAAGGTATGATGATGGGTAGGAGTTTATTACAAGGTTTACCAGCAACCTATGAAATTAAAAGGAACACTTCTGAAACAGGAAAAAGTAGATTAAAATCCCTGGGTTCATGACGCAAAGAAAAACAAAGGTGTGGTCTAAATATTAACTACTAAAGAATTGCAAAGGTAAAAAATCCTTTCCTTTTCCTTCTTTCTTGAGTGAGACAGAAAAACATAGTGAAACTCCAGGCTGTCAACCACTGGTACCCCACTGCTAGCCATGGCAACAGCTGCATGGCTCTGTTGTAATAAACTGGAACAATTTAATAGCTTTTATTGTTCTGTAGTGGTGTCTGAGCATAGCCACTCTCCCCTCCTAGGACTCCAGGGCCCCGCAAGGGCAGCAATGAGAGAAGATCTCATTTACCTAAAAGCACTTATAAATTTTTAATTTGCTTTAACAAGTAAATTAACAAGTCCCTCATTCAGGCAAGTTTTATGGCTTCTTGCCACTTGGGGAAGGCTGTAAAAGTTTTATAGATAATCCAGAGCTACTGAGACTGCTCATAATAAATTGTCTGTTTCCTGTTATTTTATCAAACCACTGGGCTTCTAATGACTTAAAGTCACAGTTCCCTTATATTCAGGCTTTCTATGAGGCCATATTGATAAACTCCAAAGAACACCTTAAATTATACTGGGCCCTTGTTAATCATTACAAAGATTTTTTTTCTTTAATGGGAGCTTACCTTAGCTTACGCCCTGCTAATAAATGCTACAACATGTTCTGGAGACAGCATGCTGATTGTACATATTATTTAAGATGCTGCCTTAGCCAGAGTTCCTATTAGCAAATACTTCAAGGTAGCTGTAACCTGATCTGTTCTGCACAGACTCACCAAGAGTTCTACCCACTGGAATGTGGTGCTTTCTAGACTGCTGTATTTTCTCCTAGAAGGGAGTAGCCTGATGACGATCTGTCATTCATGGTGAGAGCAGTTAAGCGTCAAACGTGTGGATCAGAGTTTGACCCTGGATTAACATAAAATTTAGTTATCAGTTATTAGCAAGTCATTCAGACCTGAACTAACTTTAAAACAGTGTGGCAGGAAGGAAAAGGAGCAAAGGCAGATCTCATTCACTAATTATGGAATACCTGTTACCAGCCAGGAATGGGGCTGGCAATGTGTAGAATACAGAGATGTGTAAATATTCAAATTGATTATGACACATCATTTATTAATCACACATATAAACTGAGTATTAGAAATCAATGACAAAGCAAGGAGAATGAAATATGCTCTCCAAGTCAGTCTGCGACCATGTGGAGTTAGTAGAGGTGCTAAGTGGCCCAGTTGGCTTTGTGATGACCTTTATATTTTACACGTGTGCATGCACACACACACAAACAGGCAAAGTGAAGATCTAAAGGCATTTGCTTTTTTCAGTTTAGTCTGTCTGGGAGAATCTTAGGAAGAAGTCACCCACAACCAAGGACAGAATAATCTATGTAAGGCCTTCAAACAAAACGATTCAAAAGGCCAAGAGATCACATCACGGTTCATACAGATACAACACGCGCCGCAGGAAGCACACTGAGTTCTCGTTACATTCATATTGATTTTCCCCAAGAAAATACAACTGCGCAGATTAGTATCACCCAGTGTAATCTCACATGAAGGTTCACCATTTAAATAATGACTATTCTTGTGTGGTTTCATATTTCTCATTCTTCTTTTAATTATACCACTTTATTCAATGCTGCAGAGTATGAACCTCTTGGCCAAGGTGTCAGAACCCAGTCACTGAGATGCATTCATAATAACTCTTTTCAATTTCGCTCTTTTCTAGGAGGAACAAATTCAAGATAGCAAAGCTTACTGTCACTGCGGCCACAAGACCACATTCCAAGGATAGTACATTCTTGTTGATGCTAGTTATCCAACCTCATTTCCACCCTAACTTCAAGGTTATATACAAATGCTTCCTCTGACAGAGGAAAGATCTGATGATTACCAGTTGCTACATGAACTCAGGACCATTTTCTGATTTAAGAGAATGGAACATAGGTGGTCTCTCTCATATTTCACTGTCATTCAAAAAATCTGAATCTGAATGACAGTGAAAATAACACAATCTCACCCAAGTACTTCCACATACATAACTGCATTCAAACTTCATAATCCCACGAAGCAGTAGAACTATTTCCAGTATGCAGATGTATTCAGACAGGTTGACTAATTTTCCCAGTTCACGCAGTTAGGGAGAAGCAGAGCAGGTCTTAAAACCCAAAGTTGTGAAAATACCACTGAACAGGGATATATAGGAATATCTTCAGTAAATACATCAGGTTTATATATGTGTAACTACACATTCTGTGAGGGTGCTATCTTGCTGCTCTTAGACCTATGTGCTAGACCAGTATCTAGAGCTGTTGTGGATCAAGTGGTTTTACTCAATTCCATAACCTAACACAGCCAGTTTATTCTTTGTAAATTACAAACCATCGGCTTTCAACAGGAATTAGGTAAGGTCTTTTTCTTTTAAGAGCCTATCATAGAGTTTAGAGCATTTGGAGATGCTTAATAAGTTTTTATTGAATACCAAGCCAATATAAAATTTTTGAGTATATAGTTACATGATTATTTATTTTACTCTATCTCTCCAACAGTTTAAAAAACAAAGTAGAGCAGAGACTATTATATCTTCCTTCTCACCAGTATATCCCCAGTGCCTAACATAGTATCTGGCATATAATATGTATGCTCAGTTGCTCAGTCACATCTGACTCTTTTGTGACCCCATGGACTGCAGCCCTCCAGGCTTCTCTGTCCATGGAATTTTCCAGGCAAGAATACTGGAGTGAGTTGCCGTTTTTTACTCCAGGGGATCTTCTCGAGCCAGGAATCGAACCCATGTCTCTTCCATCTCCTGCCTTGGCAGGCAGATTCTTTATCACTGGTGCAACCTGGGAAGCCTAGGTACATACTCAATAAATGTCTGTTAAATGAACACATATGAACTAGTTCAATGCCTACTCATTATCACTCCTAAAAATATCTCCAAAATAAGAAGTTTAAAAACTTCTCATAATGTGCATTATGGAACATCATCTCTGAATATAAAGAAAAGCATTATTAGGTAGGCTCCAAGAAGTATTCAAGATTTTTAAGACGTTTATGTGTGTATGAGTGTATACATGTCTACAAAGAAAGCCTTAACCACATAAACACCCATCCACCCACACCCTTAATCTATGATCTAATCCTCTCAAGTTTACTGGTGATCGCCTTTCATTTATCAAAATCATTAAAAAATATTTGCCCAGCCCTCTGCTTGTCTGTAGCAGTGGCAGGCAGCCTGCCAAATGTTATTTCCACAGAAGTAAATGAGATCACTCCTTGGTTGCACCTAAGTCCTTTAGAATTCAGGAGTTTTTCAGTTCACGTTTCAGGTTAATCTTTTCCTTTCTTTAAGAACAGAACATCCTCTTTGCAGATCTCCCTGAGGGCTTGGTATTTGCAACATCAAACAGAACACACAAACCACTGCACCCACTTCCAAAAGCCTATTATACTGTCAACTGGCTTCCTAACTGCAACCAAGGGAAAAGGCTTACAGACTCTTAAGCTTATTTGGGTGGGGGGCGGGGCGGGGGGGGGAGGTGGGCAGGGGGTGCTGCTGGAAAGTATCCATAATTTCTCCAAGCTACCACTGCATTTTGTTTCACTAAAGAACACCTAATAAGATGAGCGACATTCCAAGGAGGGAAAAAAGCTCACTAACTACAAATCTTACCCCTCTTTTATTTTTTTTTTCTCTCTCTCAAACTTTCAATTGTTGGCAGGCTCTGAGAATGGGAGACTGTCATGCATCACTACCAGTGAGTCTTTCCCATACTACTTACTGAATCATCATAAAATGCAGAGCCACAAGAAAGAAAGTCCAAAGTGGGGTGAGAGTTGTGGCAGCACCTTATGGTTCTGTATGACTTACGTTTTACTATTAACTATGGGATGCCTAAGAAGGGCTCAAGTGAAAATGGGGAGGAAAGCAGGCATAAACATGTTTTTAACTTTCAAAGCAATCAAGTATGTTCTGCATGTTTCCTTGGCTTCTTCAGAATCAATCCAAAGTAATACAAGCCCAAGGGGAATCTGTGGCTGTCAGCCCATACCAGTAGGGATTCACCTCCTTAATTGTTAACAGAGTTTGTGAATATCTGTTCCAAAAGGACACCACTAATGGGTCCCAAGCAGGAGAAGGCTTCCAGAGCGTGCAGTAATACACAGAACAAGCATTCATGGCACACACAAATATGGATATAAATACATAAATCCCCCTAGGCTGAACATTAAACCATTTATCTTCTCTAACATCCACATTTTCCTTTTTCCTTTCTGTAAGTTTTTCACAATTGGTTACTATGGGGAAAATGGAAATGCCCACAAAGGGCTGCATGTCAGAGAAATGGAAATGATGGGAAGACAATGAAAGAGAAGAGCACAGTACAGAACAATACATGCTTTACCAACAGCCGCACATCTGCGTGCCGTAAGTGAGTCAAATCACAAAATCCTGTAATTTCCTTCATCTGGCTCCTAATCACCTCTTCCAGGAAGGCTTGACATAGCCATGAAGGCTTCAACACATGGAGTAGTTATGTTTTAAAGACACTAAATAAATTCTAGGTAAAGTCCTCAAAGGCTGCTGAATTTCGATACTTGACAGCAATTCTATATTCGCACAATGACACACTCTATAAACAGCTTACATATTCTCTGACACCTGTGTGTTAGCAAGGTCACTTATTTTTGATACAGAATCTCCTGGCCTTAAGCCTAGGCAGCCTAGCAGCTGAAAAGGGGTGACTCACTCTGTGTGAAATGCATTAGACACAGCTCACCTATACATGCCCTTCGTGTCTCCGCATAATCTCCCTTTTCTTTATTCTGAGTTAATCTTTCAACTTCTAAATTGATAAGAAATCCATTCACTGTGGATAATTTCTTCCCTCTAGAGAAGGCTTTTTGCTCATGCAAAGAATGTCGATAAAAGTGAAGGAAGGAAGACAACTGAATCATTCATCTTGTTTTAAAAAAAAAAAAATTCAACTGACAATGTTGCCGAGATCTAAGGGTGTTACTGAGCCAAGCAGAGATTACTAGTCACAATTTTTGACTTTTGATTTTTATTTAACAACTCATTTGTATAACCTGAATGAATGGAAGCAGCAGACCTGAAGAGATTTGCAGCTGAAGTTCTATCAAGTTAGAAGGTTATGTCAGCTGCCAAGTCTGGAAATGGGGCCCGGCACAGCAAGAAAATGGTGAGAGATTGGTTACAGCCATAAGTCATTGATCTGTCTGAAAATATGGGCTACGAATCATGGGATTAATGCTGGTGCTCCAGCTGGGCTGCACTGCTCATTTCCCTCTAGCTCTCTGACAACAAAGATGGGCCTCTTTCTCCAGGGATGAGAAATCTTTATTAAAATCTTTATACAACTTAGCAGCAGACCATCCTAGAGATTTGGGGAGGAGGGTAGGTGCAGTCGCCATAAGGAAACCATCCTACAATTTTCATTTGATCTGGTTTTTATTTCAAACCAGCCACCGGCCTGCATCCCGTGGCCAAATGTACTTGCCCGTCAGCTCAGCAGACATGGAGTGAAAGAGCCCCGCTAGTGGGCCGCTTAGCTGGAGAGAAGTGGATGAGTAAAGTGGTGGAGAGCTGTGGGGAAAAAATAAAGTGGGAAGGCGTCCAAAACTGCAGCTGTGCTGGCCCATTAAAAAGCTGAAACTCATTCCGCTGTTCGACCTCATGCTTATCACCACATAACTATTCATCAAAGAAATTTCAGTGCAATTAATTAAATTATTCCCATGTCTGTGCCACAGAGTCGTTATTCCAATATCAGCTTTCACTCACACTGTCTTAAGCTCATGTCTGCATGCCAAGTCACTACTCTGGGGTTGTCCAGTCTCAATAAAGCTGTGCTCCTCACCACTCACAGAGGCTATCATTTCTCTTTTTTATTGCCATTTATTTTCCACTAGGATTTTGCTGCCAGTATATTGGCAGGACTTCCAGTATATGGATGTAATGAAATCTACCACAGACACTTAACACGGGGTCAGGATGGAGCTCAGCTCATGTGAAGCTGTAATATAATAAACAAATGCTTTCAGAAGGAGGATTTTATCAGCTCAAAAATAGAACTTGGTATTCTCTGGTACCAAGTGCAGAAAAAGTTGGAGTCATTTTAAAATTCTTGCGATAATTAAGTTTATGGCTGAAGTATGCCTAACATAGGAAATGCGAGCTACAGCAGAGATTCCTTTTCATCTGTCAGAGCTGGTTTAATAAAAAGGAAGAGAAATAAAAATGTACTGCTGAAAGTATGCTTTTTATACAGCCCTCTCCTTAGTCATCGACCTATAAGGAGCACAATCATATAATCTGAGGAATTTGCTGCCTGTGGAACTTTTTTCTGTTATAGCAAACTGTAAATGAGATTAAGAGACTACCACCCTCTCTATGATAACCAGTGGGTGAATATGTCAGGCTCTTCTCTTCCCCTTGCAGAACACCCGAGCAAATAATAGGATTGGGACAAAGTATACACCTAGAGATGTTTGCACTCAATTTTATATTCTAACAAGATGGCAGCCTTCATTAAATACAACACTCAGAAGAAAGAGATAAAGCACTTTGTGAAATTTAGTGTTGACCTGACTCACAACTGAAAAGTAGATACTGAGATAATCACCACAGTACCCAGAGGGCTAGCTACCATTTCAGGCTTGAGGACCTCACCTAACTTCCAAGAACAGCAGGAGGTAAGTAAAGAGAAGAGGTTCTAGTACATGCACTTCCTTTAAAACCGCACCAATCCCAGAGTTTAAATGTGAAAACAGTGTTTTATTTCAAGTGCTGTTGAGATTTGATTCTGTCACTATAAATATCGAATGCTTCATAGTACCTCTTTATGAACTATTTGAATATTTTTATTAGCATATTATTAAATTGAACCATTGGGAAAAGAAACAATTAAGTGAAAAGAATCAAATTAGGCTGAAACTGTTCTATAGTTTGACAAAAACTTTAAACCCACAAATCTAAGAGACACAAAGAACCATAAGCACAAGAAATATAAGGAAAACTACAACAATGTAGATCAAAATCAAATTGTTTGAAACTAGTAACAGAGAATTCTTAAAAGCAAACAGGAAAAAAGACACATTAAATACAGAAGAAAAAGATAAGGATGATAGCTGATTCTGCCATAGAAAACAATGCAATTGAAAAGATAGTGTATGTAATATTTTTAAGGTATTGGTAGAAAAAACGATCAACTCACAATTCAATAACCAATTAAAATTTCTCACAAAAACAGAAGTAAACGGAGGACTTTTTCACAACGACAAACTCTGAAACAACTAATCACCAGCAGACCTGCACTATAAGAAATGTTAAAGAATGTACCTTAGGCAGAAGGTAAGTGGTAACATGAAAATACAGATCTGCACAAAAGAATGAGGTGCTAGGGTAGCAACACAGGTAGTATAGTTTTTTTCCTTATTATTTAAACCCTTTGAGAATATAATTAATTATAGATCAGTAACAATGTAGTATGGCGTTTACAATGTACATAGAAGTAAAAAATATATGACAATAAGAACATGAAAAGGGAAAAATGGGAAGATATTATTGCAAGGTTCTTATGCTGTATATGAATTATATAATATTATTTGAAGGTAGACTGTGATAAGATATACAATAACCCCTAAAGCAATAACTAAAATAATAAAACAAGGAGTTACAGATATTAAGCCAAGAAATGAGATAAAATGGAATCTAAAAACATTGAACTGATTTTAAACAGCAGAAAACATGAGAAAAAAACAAAAACAAAGAAAAATATAGAGAATAAAATAGTTAAAACTAACCATATCAAGAACCATACACAATGTAAATGACTTATATGTCCACAATTAAAAAGGCAAAGATTGTCAGACTCAATAAAAACAAAAAAGACTTAAATACATGCTCTCTATGAGAAATATACTCTAGATGTAAAGACACAAAGAAGTTGAAAAAAATGGAAAAGACACACCAAGCTAATACAAATTAAAATAAAGTTAAATTAATATAAGGCAAAGAATGCTTGAGAGTAAAATATTTAATAATAATACTCAACTCATCAACAGGACATAAGAATCTTAACTGTTTATGCATGTAATAACAAAGCTTGAAAATAAGTGAAGCAAAAACTCAGAGCTAAAAGGAGAAATAGGCAAATATACAAATACAATGAGAAATTTCAATATCTCTTTTCAAAAACTGATATAACTCAACAGTCAGACAGAAAGGCTATAGAAGATGTGAAGAACACTATCAACAATAACTGACATTTATATAATACCCCATTCAACAACAGTAACATTCATTTTTTCTGAGTTCACGTGGAAAATTTAACAATATAGACCCTATTTTCATTAAAAAAAAAAAAAGTCTTGATAAAGATAAAAACATTCCAGTGATACAAAGTACATTATCTGGTACAATGGTATCAAAGGGGAAATTAGAAAGTATTTTGATTTGACAAAACCACAATGAGGTATCATCCATACCAGTCAGAATAACTGTCATCAAAATCTACAAACAATAAATTCTGGAGAAGGTGTGAAGAAAAGGGAATCCTCTTACACTGTTGGTGGGAATGCAAACAGGTACAGCCATTATGGAGAATGGTATGGAGATTTCTTAAAAAACCAGGAAGAGAACTGCCATGCTAAGTTGCTTCAGTCGTGTCCGACACTGTACGACCCCATAGATGGCTGCCCACCAGGTTCCACCGTCCCTGGGATTCTCCAAGCAAGAACACTGGAGTGGGTTGCCATTTCCTTCTCCAATGCATGAACGGGAAAAGTCAAAGTGAAGTCACTGAGTCATGTCCAACTCTCAGCAACCCCATGGACTGCAGCCTACCAGGCTCCTCTGTCCACGGGATTTTCCAGGCAAGAGTAGAGTGGGGTGCCATTGAACTGCCATAGGACCCAGCAATCCCACTGCTGGGCATACACCCTGAGGAAACCAGAACTGAAAGAAACACATGTACCACAATGTTCATTGCAGCACTATTTACAATAGCTAGGAAATGGAAGTGACTAGATGGCCATAGGCAGATGAATGGATACGGAAGTTCTGGTACATGTACACAATGGAATATTACTCAGCTATAAAAAGTGACACATCTGAGGTGGATGAAACTGGAGTCTATTAAACAGGCTGAAGTCAGAAAGAGAAACAAAAATACTGTATATTAATGTGTGTGTGTGTATATATATATATATATGGAATTTAGAAAAACAGCAATGATGATCCTACAGGCAGGGAAGCAAAAGAGACACAGATGTAAAGAACAGACTTTTGGACTCTGTGGGAGAAGGTGAGGCTGGGGTAATTTGACAGAATAGCGTTGAAACATGTATATTACCAGAGGTAAAACAGATGATCAGTGCAAGTTTGATGCATGAAGCAGGGCACCTAAAACCAGTGCTCTGGAACAACTTGGAGGGATGGGGTTGGGAGGGAGGTGGGAGAGGTTCAGGACAGGGGACACACGCTTACCCATGGCCGATTTATGTCAACGTATGGCAAAAACCATCACAATATTGTAAAGCAATTATCCTCAAATTAAAAACACATAATTGAAATCAAAATAAGAAAATATTTTGATTTGAATGCATGTGAAAACACAGCACATCAAAATTTGTGGGATAAACCTAAACTACTACTTAAGAGGGGAAATAATGGTGTCAGGTTAATAGTTTCAACTTCTACCATAAGGAACTAGAAAGAGAAGAGCAAATGAAAACAAAAGTAAACAGAAAAATAGAAGTAAGAGTAGAAATCAGTGAAAGAGAAAACTGAAAAACAATAAATAATACCAATAAAACCAAACACTGATTCTTCTACAAGATCTGTAAAACTGATTATCTCTAGTCAGATTAATCAGGGAAAGAAAGGGGGGTCATGAATTACTAGTACCAAAACTTAGAAATGTCACATCAGAGCACATTCTAAAAATATTCAGCAAACATATAAACAATAAAGGAAATATTATTAACAATTTTATGCCAATAAATTTGAAATGGACAAACCCATTGAGAGACAAACTACCAAGACTCATTCAAGAAGCAATAGTTCTGGATAGCCCTTTATTTATTCAAGAAATGGAATTTGCAATTGAAAACCTTTCAGAAAGAAAACTATAGATACAGATGGCTTCAATGATAGATCTTACCACACTTTCAAGGAAAAATTAATACTAATACTATACAAACTCCTTTCAAAACTGGCATACTATAACGCCAGAATTATGCTGATATTAAAACCAAAGTAACTGGAAGAAAACCACAGAATAATAAATATACCCAGCAATATATAAAAGGGATAATACATCCTAATGGAGTAGTACTTATCCCAGAGATAAAAGGCTGGTTTAACATTTCAAATTTAATCAGTGTTATTTACCATATTAACAAACAAAAACTATCAAAAATTAACAAAATTTATATTAACAAAAAAAGAAAAAAATATGATATTTCAAAAGATTCACAAGTAGCAGCTGACAAAAATCCAGTATCTACTTCTGATAAAATCTCTCAGCAAATAAAAAGTAGAAAGGAGATTCCTCAACTTGATAAAGGGCATGTAAAGGAAATACACAGCTAACATATTAAATAATAGTGGAAAACAATGTTTTTCACCTAAAATAAGTAAAATGATAAGGATGTCCACCCTATACTTTTATTCAATCTTGTACTGAAGACTGCAGACAGGTTAAAAAAAAAAAAAAACAACTGACTGCCATCCAGATTGAAAGGAAAACTGTCTATTCACAGATGATATTTTCATCTACACAAATGAATCCACAAAAGAGCCACTAGAACTAGCACTTCCTCATTGATCAATGCAAAGAAATAAGAGGAAAACATAGAATGGGAAAGATTAGCGATCTCTTCAAGAAAATTAGAGATAACAAGGGAACATTTCATGTAAAGATGGGCACAATAAAGGATAGAAATGGCATGGACCTAACAGAAACAGAAGATATTAAGAAAAGGTGGCAAGAATACATAGAAGAACTATCCAAAGAAACGTGTTAATGACCCAAATAACCACAATGGTGTGACCACTCACCTAGAACCAGACATCCTGGAGTCTGAAGTCAAGTGAGCCTGAGGAAGCATCACTACTAACAAAGCTAGTGGAGATGATGGAATTCCAGCGGAGTTATTTCAAGTCCTAAAAGGTGATGCTGTGAAAGTGCTGCACTCAACATGGGAGCAAATTTGGAAAACTCACCAGTGGCCACAGGACTAGAAAAGGTCAGTTTCACTTCAAGCCCAAACAAGAGCTATGCCAAAGAACATTCAAACTAATGCACAACTGCACTCATCTCACACACTTTCAAAGTAAAGCTCAAAATTCTCCAAACGAGGCTTCAACAGTACATGCATCAATAACTTCCAGATGTTCAAGTTGGATTTAGAAAAGGCAGAGGAACCAGAGACCAAATTGCCAACATCCGCTGAATCATAGAAAAAGAGAGTTCCAGAAAAACATCTACCTCTGTTTGATTGATTATGCCAAAGCCTTTGACTGTGTGAATCACAACAATCTGTGCAAAATTCTTAAAGAGAAGGGAATACCAGGCCACCTTAACTGCTTCCTGAGAAATCTGTATGCAGGTCAAGAAGCGACAGTTAGAACTGGACATGGAACAACAGACTGGTTCCAAATAGGAAAAGGAGTATGTGAAGGCTATATATTGTCACCCAGTTTTTTTAACCTATATACAGTGTACATCACATGAAATGCTGGGCTGAATGAAGGACAAGCTGGAATCAAGATTGCCAGGAGAAATATCAATAACCTCAGATATGCAGATGACACCACACTTATGGCAGAAAGCAAAGAGTAACTGAAGAGCCTCTTGATGAAAGGTAAAGAGATGAGTGAAAAAGTTGGCTTAATACTCAATATTCAAAAAATTAAGCTCATGGCATCCGGTCTCATCATTTCATGGTAAATAGATGGGGAAACAATGGAAACAGTGACAGACTTAATTTTCTTGGGCTCCAAAAATAACTGCAGATGGTGATTGCAGCCATGAAATTAAAAGATGCTTGCTTAAAAAAAAAAAAGATGCCTGCTCTTTGCAAGAAAAGTTATGACCAACCGAGACAGCATATTAAAAAGCAGAGACATTACTTTGCCAACAAAGTTCCTTCCAGTCAAAGCTGTGGTTTCTCCAGTAGTCATGTATGGAGGTGAGAGTTGGACCATAAAGAAAGCTGAGCACTGAAGAATTGATGCTTTTGAACTGTGCTGTTGGAGAAGACTCTTGAGAGCCCCTTGGATTGCAAGGAGATCAAATCAGTCAATCCTAAAGGAAATCAGTCCTGAATATTCACTGGAAGGACTGATGCTGAAGCTGAAGCTCCAGGACTTTGGCCGCCTGATAGGAAGAGCTGACTCATTTGAAAAGACCCTGATGCTTGGAAAGATTGAAGGTGGGAGAAGGGGTTGACACAGAATGAGATGGTTGGATGGCATCAACAACTCAATGGACGTGAGTTTGAGTAAGCTACGGGAGTTGGTGATAGACAGGGAAACCTGGCATGCTGCAGTCCACGAAGTCACAAAGAGTTGGAACGACTAAGCAACTGAACTTAATTGAGCACTAATAAGCGAGTTTATCCAGATTACAGGATACACGATAAGTACATAAAAATCAACTATGTATGTATATGCTAGCATTAGAAATTAAAGTTAATAAAACACACCATTTAAAACAGAATAAAAAATACATAGGGATAAATTTGACCTAATGTGAAAGATCTATACACTAACTACAAAACATTTCCAAGACAAATTAAAGAAAACCTAAAGAAATAAGAAAATATATTCATGAAACAAAAGACTCTATTGCTAAGATCAGCATCAATTTTTCCCTAATTGATCTACACATTCAAAACAATCTAAATCAAAATCTCCACGTTTATTTGAAGAAATTGACGAAGTGGTATGTTAAAATTCATATGGCAATGCAAAGGACCAAGAATAGCCAAAACAATTTTGAAAAAGATCCATGGTAAAACAGCATTTCCAGATTTAAAACCACTGTAACAAGACAGACCAGACTGAGACTTTTTTTTTTCCCCTGAGAAGGGCCAGATAGCAAAAGGTTGCATATTACATATGGTCTCTGTTGCATCTCTTCTTCTCTTAATTTCTATTTAACTCTGTATAAAAACAGGCTGTGAATTGTATTTGTCCCATGATCCTTAGTTTGGCAACCTCGAGACAGACAATTAATGGAACATAATTGAGATTCCAAATTTGGACCCACACATATATAGACAATTTTTAACAAAGATGCAAAGGCAATTCAGTGGAGAAATTACAGTATTTTCAAAAAATGGTGCTGGAACAATTAAGCAGAAACAAAAAAGAAAATGATAGAATATATACATTGCATCATATGACAACAGTTAGCTCAAAATAGATGAGAAACCTAAACGTAAATCCTAAAACTATAACTCGTTCAGAAGAAAACATAGGGAAAAACTTGCAGCCTTGGATTACAAATGATTTCTTAGATATGATGTGAAATGCAAAATCCATTAAAAACTGATAAGTAAGAATTCATGAAAATTTAAAACTCTGCTTTTATAAGATGGTGTAAAGAGAATTAAAAATCCAACCACAAACTAGGAGAAAATACTTGCAAACCATATATCTGATGCTGGTATTATATCTGGAATAAATAACTCTCAAAATTCAGTAACACAAAAAATAAACAGTGCACTTTAAAAAAAAGAAGTGAAGTGAAGTGAAGTCGCTCAGTTGTGTCTGACTCTTTGCGACACCATGGACTATAGCCTACTGGGCTCCTCCGTCCATGGGATTTTCCAGGCAAGAGAACTGGAGTGGGTTGCCAAACAGGAAAGGGATTTAAACCAAAGGAGATAAATATGATGAGTAAACACATGACAAATGTTTAACATCATCAGTCACTGGGGAAAAACAATTCAAATCCATAGTGAGATACCATTATCCAACTATTAGAAGAGCAAAACAGAAAAGACTGCCCATCCCAAGGGTTAGAGAGAATATAGAAGCAGTGGAACTCTCACACAAGACTGGTGGGTATGCACGACGGTATAACTACCTTGATGTCTGTTTGACATTTACTTAAAATACTTAAGAAACATTTAATAACACCTACCACGTGATCCAGTCATTCCACTCCCAAGAGAAAAGAATGCATGCTCTACTTATACATAAATATTCATAATAAAAAAAAAATAGAAACAACCCAAATGGCCATCAATAGGTGAATGTATAAACAGACTGTGGTACAGAATGAAATAATATCAACAGTAAAAAGAAAGGAATATATACACCATAATATGGATAAACCCCAGAGTAATTATACTACATTCAATCAGCCATACTGAGAAAAAAAGAGTACATACTGTATGATTTCGTATATAAAATTCTAGAAAATGCATACTATTCTCCAGTGACAGAAAGCAATTCAGTTATATAGACGAGTGAGGGGTGGGGATGGGAGGGAAGTGATAGAGGTAGGAATTAAAAAGGGACAGGAGGAAATTTCTCGGGGTGATGGATATATTCATTATCTTGATAGCTGGAATGTCCCGTGGGTGTATGCATATGTCAAAACATCAAATTACATAGTCTAAACATGAGCAGTTCATTAAATGTGAATTATACATCAATAAAGCTATTAAAAACCAAAGAAAACGCAAGTCTATAATTATACTACATCATTATATATGAAGTTCATTACATATGAAGTTAATTTGAGTATATACATGTGTGTATGTAATATGACTATACTCATATAGCCTGAAAGCCTTGGCCATGTGAAATCACTTGCAGAGCATCAAGAAAATAAATCGAGGGAAGAGTGGGCCTGGGCAGAAATCATGAAAGCAGAGGTGGGGGCAAGAACCAGAATTTAAAAAAGAATCATTAATGAATGACTTCACAAACCAGAGGTTAGTGATTTCATGAAGTCTGAGGGAGAAAGGTCAATGGTGCTGGAAGACTGAAAGCTCCACAATGTGAAGGAATATATTTGCCTCATTTACTAATGTATCTCTAGCATCAAGTTATGTAACAGGCCCAGAATAAAATGACTGGTGACGGATGAAATAAGGAAAATCACTAGATTTTTATGACTTACGAATTTACTGATGACCTTATATAAACAATGTTTTAGTAGAGAAGACTAGTCAGTCTGCAGTTCATTAAGAACTGAATAAGAGGCAAAGAGATGTTCTGTTAACAAGAAATTCAAGAAACTCAGGACGAAAAGACCAGATTTCTCATTCAAAGTTTCCAAGGAGGTTTTAAAAAGTTTTTAGATCCAATATATACTATTCTTGAACTTCAGACATAGACCAGACTGTGGAACAATTTTAGTCCTTTGGGAATTTCATCATTAAAACCAGAAGTAAAGTACTAAAAGTCCAGCTGTATCTATAAATATTTTTAAAACATATGCAACAAGTAAAACCTCTTCCCTTTCCTCTATGGAGACATGTGATCTTAGCCTGACTCCTGCTTTGAATTAGAAATGCTCCTCACTCTCCAACTTAGGATGATTTTTTAAAGTTTTAAAGATGAGTTTCCTTGTAGGAAAGATTGCAATAAATCAGCCACATACCATAAAATTAAATTTGGAAGTTCCAGGTATTAGCAAATCAACATTGTAGGCACGTAGTCAACACAGGACTGAAAAGTCATTTTATTTCCACAGTTACATTCTTAGGATTAATAAAATTATTTTGGGGATGGATCTTGGAGGTAGAGAACAATAATGTTAATACCACCTCCCCATTTCACACACAGACACAAAGCACACGCACAACACAATACCAGACATACTAACATTTTAAAATAACATTAAACACACACACACTTTAAAGATAAACTCACCATTTTTTTTTTTTCCCTTTCTTAGGTTAACATTAACTGGCATTAACTGGGATTTCATTTCTTCACATTTATCATTCTATTAACAAAATTCAAATTTCTATTTACTAAAAGTGACTTTCAAAGTTATTAGATCACCTCACAATTCTAGTCACAAACTTCAGCAAGCACATTTTGTTTTTAGTTAAAGTACATTAAACAAAACATTCCTGAACACCAAGTCTTAACAGATGAATGGAAATAACTCTTCTCTTTAACCAAAAATCTCTCAGAAAAATATATTTCTACTTGAGCTGTCTTAGCTGGTTAAGTAGAAAGAGACAGAAGACCATTTTGTTTTGAATTTCTAATCCCACTTAAAAAAATCCTTTCTTCCTATTTCAAGATTTTTCATTTATAATAATATTTCCAGAACACCGAGTTTATTCTATTATTGCACTGCTTCTCAGAGCAATGCAAAATAAAGGCTAGCCCCCGTTCTACCCCAACTCCCTATTCCTCATGGATTAGGCTCTGAGAGAAAACTGCAAATAGATAAATCCTCAAGCATTTGCTACTTGATATAAATGCTTTGGATAACTAAACTGTCTGCTTTGTGTCCAAAGCTCCTCCTCACTCAACTATCTTTCAATTCATTGGATGCCAAAGCCTTGCTGAGGTTCTAATGATATTTAAGACCTCTCCTCAACACTCTCTAGTGTTATTTTCAACATGGTACACAAGCATCAAGAACCAATAAACACTTTCTCTTTTAAGTGCTCTATAGAAGCTGGCATTCAAAATCCAACTTCATATTCTGTAATGAAGAAGATTTCCTATGCTGCATTTGATCCTCTTGCCATATTGCAAGCAAACGTCTCACCATTTACACAAGGTCATCACTGACCCTGACTCTATGTTAAGAGTCTCATGTTCTACCAACTAAGCAGGCCAGGAGCTGCCCATTTGGATATTAAACAGTGTGTGCTGGTAAATGTTTAACAGCCAGCAACCTGGGAAAAGATGCATGCATGAATACGTTTACATATATTTATTATCAATTTTACTGACACAAAAGGTATGTACCAAACAATTTACATATAATTACAATGCATATAATACTCTTTATTGTAATGTCCAACCACACAGCCGATTGATTTCACAGGTTGCTACTGTTGTAATCTATGGAACTCCTTTATCTATAGTCAATCCATGATTGCATTTAAAGAACAGTATAAGTCACATGTGAAACTCAATGGCTATTTTCAAACTAGTGAAGTGAAAGGAGAACAATAAAGATATGTCAGAACTTCATTTGTCAATCAGATAATGTCTTAGTCAAATTAGGCAATACTTTTAGAATACAAAAAGAATATTTCCTCAACTTCATATGTTATCCATAAAGAAATGAATACAGATACAACACCCTTTTCAATTTAATCTGTATTAATAACATTTTCTGCTTCATTTTTCAAAAGCTCTAGACACTCAACAGAACAAGTGACAAAATCTGTATTTGTACTGTTCCCCCAATTTTTGTGGTGTAAATACTCCAATCATAGCTGGTATCAAGCCACAGAAGTGGTGTTACTAAGTGCACAGTTGGGAAGAGAAGCTCAAGAGTACATCATCAGCCCGCTTGCTGCAACAATAACCACACAGTAACCTCAAGAACACAGACAATAGGCAAATTATTCAGAAGTGATGTATTTTGAATATTTATTATAATTAAGTAAATTGCATTAAAAGCAAAAACTAAGTTGTTAAAATAATTTCTTTAAAGGCTATGTCTACAAACAGCTCGGAAACTTCCTAAAAGATTAATAATGGGTTCTTGTGAGATGTATGATCCTTCTTTTACAAAAGCAAGCCTCTCGCCTCCCTACCATTGGGTAAATGGTATGTGAGTTCTCCCTCCTGGTTGGTAAGGGGTGCATAAGGCTAACAACTCCACAAGTTCATTCACAATCAGCCTGTCCTCCTTGATAGCTATAAATCTGTAGAATCATAGGCAAACAGAATGTTTCCCCAGGCAAAGCTAACCCTGGCACTACTATTCCATGCTTTTGACCAAATGAGTTGAGGGAAAAAAAGAAAACAAAAGAAATAGTCCTGATGTTAAGTTATTTTATTTTCTAATATAGGTATGTCCCAAGGCTCTCTTGGCTCCTACCCACAAAACACAATGAAAATATGGGAACAGAGCAAAGTTTACAGAAGGAGCGCACACAATTGTAGAGCAATAATAAAGTCATGTCAGGATGATAATAGAATGCTTCTTTCCTCTCCTCTCTCACTCCTTTTTTGTTGACTTTATTATTTATTTTTTATTTATTTTTTTTACTTTATTTTACTTTATAACACGGTATTGGTTTTGTCATACATTGACATGAATCCACCACGGGTGTACATGCGATCCCAAACATGAACCCCCCTCCCACCTCCCTCCCCACAACAACCCTCCGGGTCATCTCCGTGCACCAGCCCCAAGCATGCTGTATCCTGCATCAGACATAGACTGGTGATTCGATTCTTACATGATAGTATACATGTTTCAATGCCATTCTCCCAAATCATCCCACCCTCTCCCTCTCCCTCTGAGTTCAAAAGTCTGCTATACACATCTGTGTCTTTTTTGCTGTCTTGCATACAGGGTCATCACTGCCATTTTTCTAAATTCCATATATATGTGTTAGTATACTGCATTGGTGTTTTTCTTTCTGGCTTACTTCACTCTGTAATCGGCTCCAGTTTCATCCATCTCATTAGAACTGATTCAAATGTGTTCTTTTTAATGGCTGAGTAATACTCCATTGTGTATATGTACCACAGCTTTCTTATCCATTCATCTGCTGATGGACATCTAGGTTGTTTCCATGTCCTGGCTATTATAAACAGTGCTGCGATGAACATTGGGGTACATGTGTCTCTTTCAATTCTGGTTTCCTTGGTGTGTATGCCCAGCAGTGGGATTGCTGGGTCATAAGGCAGTTCTATTTGCAATTTTTTAAGGAATCTCCACACTGTTCTCCATAGTGGTTGTACTAGTTTGCATTCCCACCAACAGTGTAGGAGGGTTCCCTTTTCTCCACACCCTCTCCAGCATTTATTGCTTGCAGATTTTTGGATCGCAGCCATTCTGACTGGTGTGAAGTGGTACCTCATTGTGGTTTTGATTTGCATTTCTCTAATAATGAGTGATGCTGAGCATCTTTTAATGTGTTTGTTAGCCATCCGTATGTCTTCTTTGGAGAAATGTCTATTTAGTTCTTTGGCCCTTCACCATCCCCTTCCTCTCAGGCTTTTCTCCCATTTCCTTCTATGAGTAGCTGGGGTAAACTGATTAGCAGAAAAGATTCAACCACTGCATCTTGCCCATCTTTCACCCTTTTAGAAGTTAGTGTTTGAACAGTCACAAAATGGCAATGAAGATGAAGATATTTGGTAAGGAGAACACAGTGGGCACAAAAGATGAAGAAAACACTGCCGTGAACAATTTTACTCCGTTATGCTGAAACAAGAGTAAAGACTAACCAGAGTTCTAGCCAAAGCAAACAGGTGAACGTTCACTGATCACCCACCATATGCCTGACCCTGAGTACAGGAACGGGAAATGCAGTGATAAATGGGCCATGATCCCTGACCACTTGTCCAGGTACAAAACATCAAAGAGTGATCCCTTGGAAGACCCACTGTCAGTCTCAGCAATAAATCTTTCAGAAGTATAATGATAGCAGATGACTACTGCAGGCATACACTATTTAAAAGAACAGAAACTGTATTTCAGGCATCCTAAGGTACAGTATAATTTAGAAGGGAGGCCTGCACAGAAAGCAGTAAGGCAGGAGGTGGGCAATGCAAAGTCATTCATAGGACATAAAACAATTCTGGTCAGACCATTCAGCCTGATGGCTTCCATTTCTGGGAAAGTGTTGGCATTTGTGTGTGGGTGTCACAGAGCGAAACAAAGGCACAGAGCTGTTCAATCAGTATTACCAATCTGTAGGTGTGATTTCTGATCATCTTCCATAGGCCTCCCTTATGAAACCAGGATCAGTAAAAGAAAGATATGTGAATGTGTCTCAACCATTATTCACTTTAGATTAACACTTATCTCATTCCTACTAGGTACAGGGTAACTGTAAGGTTTTGTGAGATAAAAAAGCAAATGTGATGGAGACTCTGATCAGTCACATGAAGATGACAGGTGCAGATACATACGTGGAACATGTATGTTCAGCACTTGAACCCTGTAAACTCAGCAGGAGCTCAAAACATCTGGTCTTGGGCTCGGCCAACTGTTGGGCCACAGGACACAGAACATTCTCCCTGGGTTTCCTTTATGAACTCTCAGAATTGGAAGTGCCCATAAAAAAAAAAAAAAATCTCATTCAACTCTAAGTCAAAGTTAACATCCCTACAAGGTCAGCAACAGGTGTCTTTATTATTCCCAGTAACCTAAGCCCTCCAAATAAGCTCATCCATCCTTCTCTCAGGACAGCTCAAACTGTTAGAAAGTGCTTCCATACATACTCTTGGATCTGCCTATATCTTCTACCCAATGCTCTTACTTGTGTCCACTGGGAACTTCCAGAATACGTCCAATCTCTCTTCTATGTGACAGTGCTTTAAATAATTGAGGACGGTCATTATGTATCACTTCAGGCTAAATACATATAGTTCTTGCAACCATTTCTATTAGGACCGAATCTGACGCCCTTTAGCCATCTGGATAACTATCTCTACATGCACCCTGAATTGAATGTTCTCCTAGCTCTGTTCAAACAGGTTGCCATTAGACTATGTTTTCACAATCTGTATTCGTATTGTCAAGATGTATTTCTAGCTCTAGATATAGGGTTATGTCTTTTCAATATTTCCGTCTGCTAGATTTGAACTAATTTTTAAGCCTAAGACCTTTCAGGATCTTGCTCCTGTCAATCAGTACAACTGATCTCTCTCTGTATCAGGTTACCCACTTTTTGATCCACAAGCCAACCCTGACCTCAGTCAAGTCACGAATAAAATGTTGACAAAACTGAATCAAATGCATGGCCTTATGGCAGGCAAACACACAACTACCACGTCCAAACAGTCAACCTGCTACAATTTTGCCTAACTATATAATTATTAACTTCAGACCTTACCAAGTCCTCTACAAAGATTTTGTGAAAGACTGTAAAATTACTTGCAGACATCAAGTATACATCATCTAAGACATTCTTCTAAAGCAGGAGTCAGCAAATTATGGCCCACAGGCCAAATTAGCCCACTACTGGAATACAGGCATGTCCATCCATTTACATATTGTCTGTGGCTACTTTGTGCTGTGGTGGCAGAGCTGGGCAGTTCCGAGACTGTATTGCCCCAAAGCCCTAAAATACTTACTTTCTAGCCCTTCACAGAAAAAAAAAAATTGCCAATCTTGGATCTAAAGAAAACAAGAGAGTCTGGCGTTACATTTTAAGTGAACCCACACTGGTTCCCAGTGATGACAACACCAGTTAATTCTAGATATCACTTTTCTTTAACTAATTCCTCAGAAAGCATTCATTAGTAATACCTTCTACTGTTTTCTTCTGGGTCAATTTTAGGCTTATTAATCAATGGTTTCTAAAATTCACTTTCTTCTCCTTTATGAAAGGAAAAATTCAGGTATTTTCTTTATTTGTATATTAAGGAGACTCAATAGACATTGTCATTGGCAATGGATTCTATGGCAATTATTGGCATAATTATACCTATAGTTCATTTTTTCATGTAATATGTACAGTTTGCATATTCATAGCATATTCCAAATATTGAACAACTTTAGCTACAAGGCAAGCTGGGGCATTGTCAGAAGGTCAGTGGAGAAATTAGAAAAAGCCAAAAGGAAATTAGGGCTAGAGAGGCCAACTCTGCAGTGGGATATCTCCTCTCAAGGAGATTAAAATGAAAAATCTAAATCTCTAACATGCTGAACTCAAAAGGATACTGGTTCGTTCTTTTAAGGGTCCAATATTTTTGCAGCAGACGTAAGTACAGGAAACAGTTGTCTCTGAGCTGTGTCCATACTTATTGCCAGTGGGAAAGCAATCCTCTGATGTCTAAGAGGAAGGGAATTATTCTGGATGAAGCCAGAAATTACTCAGGAGAAGCTTCAGGTAAAACACAAGTTCATTCCCTTTAGGAGAAAGGCTGGCAAAGATAAGGTATAAACATACCAAGGCATTCAAAAAAGAAATCTAAACTTTCCAATGACCAGATGAAAATGGGAATCATCTGGAGGAAAGGTCAGAGATCTATTTTACAGTACACAGTACGCTGAGCTCAACAAAGGTTAATTTTAATATCACCAAAAGAGTGAATTTTTAGAATCTGCCAGGGTTAGCCTTAACTTGGGAATTGGTTAAACCAGAATTTCCAGGACAGTGTTCATGCTCATTTATTGCCTCAAATTAACAGCTAGTTACGGTCTCTGGGCCAGCTGCCTCCAGCAGCAAGAAGTCTTATCTACTGACCTCAATGTGCTGTACAAATAGTATCATTTTCAACATGTGCCATGATAAGACAAGAGCTGAGAAGTGCTGGATTAAGTTAAGCCAGTAGATGACAGGACTCTGGTATTAGCAGCTGAAAGATTGGACTGGGCAGGGGATGATGGACTGGAGAAGGGATTTTGGAGTAAATGACTAGAGTGAGAGAGAAATAAACTGATATGACATTAATCCTGCACAGGGTTATCAAATAGGAGGACAAAAGGATTCTCCAAGTGAAAGAAAAGGCACAAAAAAACAAAGGGAGAGTAAGACTGAGCAGTAATACATATATAAACACATACACATAGGTATAAATACGACTAAGCACACATACACTGAATGAAAGTGCAAGTGTCAGTCACTCAGTCCTGTCCGACTCTTTGCAATCCCTTGGACTGTAGCCCACCAGGCTCCTCTGTCCATGGAATTCTTCAGGCAAGAAAACACGATTGGGTAGCCATTCCCTTCCCCAGGGGGTCTCCCCAACCTAGGGATTGAACCTGAGTCTCTTCTATTGCAGATGGATTCTTCACCATCTGAGCCACCAGGGAATCCCATACCACACACACAGACACACACAGTGAGTGTCAAATAAGGGCTCCATGACATTAGTGAAGCATATAATAAATACTAAGGCAATTATTTTGGATTCAGTCTCACCCAGATAAAAATATAACTCCTAAAGGGAAAGACGCTGTATGTATAATGAAAAAAGAAAACCTCCAGATATCAAAGACTTTCTAACCAGATGGGCAGAAATGTTATAACAGTTTTTATAACCATTGCCAGTGACTTTTTTCCAGGAAAGCAAGAAACTGCAAAAGTCAGCTAAACTATAATCATTTTACATATTTTGTAGGGACCCATAATATATTCAGTTGACAAACAATTCTGCCAAGTAGCTCTTCTACATGTTGATCATGTCAACAAAATTAATTTGACATTTACAGCTATTTTGAGAATAAAAGGCAGTTGCTTAAATTATTCTGTGGAAGGAACATGAGACAGAATTATTCAGTTGACAAAATCTAATTAGGTGTAAATTATTCCAGGTCATATGAATTATAAAACCTTTCACAGATAAGTATTTTAATTCAAAGTGGCTCAATGCGCTATAGAATATTAATAGGCCCACAGTCTCTATCAATACTTTTATATTTCTGTCTCCAATAATACTACCTATTCCCCCAAATACTACCAAATATCATGTTGGTTCTCAGTCTGCCTTCTTGGGCCTATAAAGAAGGAAGGTGAAAGCTTCTATGCTAGAAACTTTTTACAAGCTATTTTATTTTTTTACTAAGATATAATTCAACATTGTAATACTTCACTTCTTTTTGAAAAGTAATACTATCCTCCTCTGACTGATAAAGAACCTCAGAGAGATTAGGTAACCCTCTCAATAATACATAAGTCATTCATGGCACAAAGCTGGATATAAATGCATATAAATGGCAAAGTCAATGAAATCGTCAATATTTAAGGCTTGCCTGTCCTTATTGAGAATCTAGAAAACAAAGCCATGTAGTTAATTCTAGACATCTGATATAGGTATTTAGAGAAGAAACTCAGCAAAGAGCAGAACCCTCTCTGCAACCAAATATTATGCTTGAAATTAAAGAAGAAAAATATGGAGGATGAAGGCCTGACCCAAACCTGGCTACCAGGGCACAAAGAAGGTGAAAATCACCTTTGTCATAAAGTGGCAGGTCTTAAGACAATAGTTGTACATGCCCTAAACATCAAGTTCACATATATTCATAGGCATATTCTATCACCTGAAACAACGTGGTCAGGCCCAAGCTGCCCTAAACGGAGAGAATAACTCAGGCCTTATGCTAGGTCTGCTCAGCAATCAGTCCACACTGATTTTTACTCCAAAAAACAATACTACCATGATCATCTATAACAAGAAAGGAGGGGCTGGCAGGGACCAGGGAGAAAAGATAAAATAGAAAAGAAGGGGGGGAAAAGTGAAATTTAAAAGGGGGAGAAGAAAGCAAGCAAGAAAACCCATTTGTAACCGTAAAATCATGTCCTCGCTTTTGTCAGTGTTCTCTCCCAATCCTATAAGAGTTAAAGGCCGCCAAGTAATAGGGCCTGCAGAGTTTTCCCTTGGGTCGCAGC